>NC_056618.1:4887640-5004471 GCF_018340385.1 Cyprinus carpio | reverse complement strand
TGTATTTTTAGGTAAATCATGAGATGTTGACCATTACAAAAGTAGTTTCCTCCTAAAAGCTTCCTGAACATTAACATTTACATTGTTCTGCCTCTTTATCATTTAGAATCATTTTCCCTTCTTTCCTCCTCATATTTCCCTGCACTCCAATAACACCACGTAACACTGACTCTCCTGAATATTATAAATGATTATAAAAAAATAACAATAACAATAACACATCGCAACACTGACTCAATTTACTCACAGTTTTCACACAAACCTGTTGATGTTTGTCTGTTTTGAACAGTGTCTGATTCAGTCCAGTGTGTTCCTATTCTAAGAGTGAACAAAACCTCTTCTTTTCTGTTTCTGCCCCTCATTACAATGGACACTTTCTCCTGAATATTATAAATGATTATAAAAAATACATTTCATACACCATCATTTTGTTTCTATAACGTTAATGGAATCAGTGACGTGCTGGTGCTAAAAACACTTTTTGGGGAAATGCAAACAAACTGAAAAAATTAAACTGTTAGTAATGCAGACCAAATAGTCATTTATCAGGTGATTATGTATGTTACTACTATGATAAAATATTAAAAATGTTACAAAAGTAAACTGTTAAAGAATGCAATAAAATGTACCATGAATCGGTGAATTTGAGTTCAATGTGGGTTTATTATCAGTAGTAGTTTTATTATCAGTATCAGTTTTATAGTAGTATTATCAGTATGAGTTATGTAATCAAGGTAATTGCTCAAAACACACACACACACACGCACACACACACACACATACACACACTATGAAGTTGCCTAATCACTGGCCAGTAGCACTATTTGAAAATATATTTTGCTCTACTTTCTTTCTGGCTTGCAGATTTCTCCCTGGTTTTCTTTCTGGTTGAAATCAGTCATCTCAGTCCCAGTCTCTTCTCCAGTGACAGCATGAACAATGCATTCAGCCTCTCCTGGGTGCTGCTGTTTCTTCAGAGAAGTCTTCATTCTTTTCAAGGTTGAGAAGCAGCTCTCAGATCACTTCTGCTGTGGTCATGTGTGTGCTGATGAGGATCTTGAGGAGAGTGACAGTCTCTGAAAAGACCCCCTCAAGATTGTTCTCCATAAACAGCTGGAGAAGGTCCACAGCACCACGATAGCTTCTGAACTCTTCCTTGCAGTAGATGAGACTAACGCTCTGTCTTCAGCTTTTACTCCCACTGAGCACTGGATAGACCCTTCAAAGTCCTGCTCTTCAGTGCATCTTCAGGAAACACCACTGTGTACTGTTCAAACCTGTCTGCTTGAAGCAAAGTGGCACTAACAAGGTGTGCATCTTCAGGAAACACCACTGTGTACTGTTCAAACCTGTCTGCTTGAAGCAAAGTGGCACTAACAAGGTGTGACAAAATGTCAATTTCAGCTGCAACGATTAAAAATGACCAGTTTTAAGTTATAAAGGGAGATCAGTTTCAGTGTTTGGATCCATAATTTCTCAGAAATTCATACACATGGACAAGACATTCTGAGTAAATAAGTCAAGTTTCATGAATTTCTGATGCCTAGGGGAGCTAACAGAGATGAAGGCCGTAATACTAATGTTGTCCATTAGAGGAAATCACACAACAAATTCTTTTAGATCACAATTTAAAGACTGTGAAAATGGTAAATAGTTCACTTGTAGTAAAAAATGCATATAAATATTTATCTCAAAAATACATATTTTCATTAATATTTTTATATCCTAATGATATTGAAAACATATGTCGCCAACTATGCCTGAATATATGGCCAATTGAAGAGTTGAAAGTGAATATAAAATTGTAATAATTTTAATGTATTAAATGGAATAATATTTCTAAAACGAGACACCTAAAGATTCTTATTTGAAAAGAGACATGGCCATTGTATAACTGTATCATCTACAAAAGCCATTGTGCTTGGACCCTTATTATTGCCAAAAAAAAAAAAAAATGTATTACCAATCTTCATATCTATAAGAGGGAGCTATCAAAAATATATAAATAAATAAATAAAATATTTGCAACTAGTTTAGCTGTATTGTTTCATTTACCTTCTATGGGTAATTGTAAATGTCTTCTCATGTCTTTGATGACTTTACAATATGTTTTCTTAAATATTTCTGTAACCTTAAGATATACTTCTTCCATTAATCCTACATACATATATCACAGCGTGTCTACAGATATAAAATAACATCGTTACATTTACCAGCAGGTTTTTAATTAACGGGATTTAACTCATCATTTATCTCTTATACGCTTCGTTATTTATACAGCATAACATTAATATTACGACTTGAGAATGTCTCTGTGTGTCTCTGAATGAACTCCTTTTGTGGAAGCGTTCTTCACGCAACAACGTGCAGAAACACGGCAACTAAACTCTAAACATTCACAGCGTTTTATTATAATAGTGTCCTCATTATAATGTACTGTATATGACAGTCCCAGTCATAGTTGTTTGTCCTGTTCGCTATCTGAAGAGATAATCACCGTACAATCAAGCGCTTTACTGCAGCGCAACTCAAACAAATGCGTCTTATACGAGATCAATAATAAATACATATAGAAACCAGATGAAATGGTTTGAAACGGTGCCCTTTTGTTTTATTATTATTTTTTCAGTTACTATTATTATTCATATTTTATATTTATGCCTTCTCAATGTACCAAAATCATCAGTAATTTTGATATTTAGGCACTTTAGAAATTGTGTTTTAATACACCAGTCAAAAGGTTTTGATTAGTAAGATTTTTAATGTTTTTAAAGAAGTTTATTCTGCTCACCAAGCCTTCATTTATTTGATCCAAAATACAAAAAACATTTTATTATTATTATTATTATTATTTTGTTATTATTATGGTCTCAGCTGACAGTCATGTAATGACTTTTAAGTGTCAGTTTACAGGTGATCTGAAGACATCAGCACAATGAATGAGGTGAAAACAGCAACTACATATGAAATGAAATTTCCCCAAATAACAGTAATCATAGAAGTATTCAAACTTACTTACGGTAGTTCATTTGTTGAACATTAGACACTTTCATATTGATTTATTAATAAAGCTAAATGGCCATTGTTTGGATTTAATTTATATCCAAATGAAATCCTAAATGGCGCTACACACTGTGCATGCATACTGTGCGCTAGGTACTCAACTGTCTGGTGTATGAATATTATAAGGTTATTTTATCAACATCTGAGTCTGAGTCCTCCGTTGTGAGGAAAGCTGACAGTTGACTGTATGAAGTGTTTGTCTGTTTAAGTAGAGCATTATCCAGAGAAGATCTTGACTTCACTGATGATTAGCTGTTGTTCTTACACCGTCACCAGAGAAAACATCTGGACTAAGACAACTAGACTCGAAGATCAACAAGCAGAAACAGAGATGATAACACTGAACACCTCAAACCCCTCACCAATTAAAGTACAGGAGTAGACCTCTGTAGAAATGAGGAGTTTGTAGACCTGGGCTTCAGACAATGACATCAAGAGATGCATTAGCAAGACCAGCAACAGCTTTATAACACTGAACAATATGTGGAGGTCCAACACTAAAATGACTCTGTATCAGAGCTGTGTCCTTTCCACCTTACTTTACAGCTCTGAATGTTAAAAAATGACAGAAGCACTTTACCTAACTATCAACTTTCCACATGATGAACCTTCAGAATCCTGTAGATCTTCTGATCCAAAACATCTCTGACCAACAACTACTCATGCAGTGCAATTAATAAAGTATGGATAGCATCATCATAAGAAGCTGATGGAGATGGACTGGGCACATCATCCAAGATTACAAGTCAACTTTAACCAGAACTCAATTTCTTCTGCACATCAGAGGAAAACACAAGAGAGAGAGAAAGACCAAACAACATCATCCATCAAACAGTGGAAGCAGAACTGAAAACACTAAATTACAACTGATAATATTAAATTATATATTTACACTGAGATGAAATGAAGAAGTTGTATAAAAATTAAACACCAGGTTAAATGTGTTTTGCATCTAAGAAAAAGAAAACGGACAACACCAAGCTGTTTAAATAAATAATTAGAGAAAATATTCCACATAGAACTATTATTTTTAATAAACTGTTTTAACCAATTTATTTTAAAAGTTATGTTTGTTTTGTTGAGAATGACATGAAAATGAAGAGAAGCACAATATGATCTTTTTTTGTGCTTATGTAGGAAAAGTCACAAAGTCTCATGAAAACAAACTTTTCTTCAAATAGTGAATAAAATGACACAAACAGCGAGTAAAAGGCGCAGCATTTCTAAACACTGAAGCTGTCAGTCAGTTCAGCACAAACTCACTGTGTGTGAAAACTCCCGTTTTAATCAATTCATCTGTCAAAACTGCACAATCCAGCTTTTATTTACACTGTGTTTCTGCTTTGTTTTGTTGTAATGAGAGCATTTGTGATTGTTAGCAACAGACAGACACAGAGCTAACTTAATATAGAATTAAATAGAATAACAATGTGTAGAAAAGGTAAGAGAGATCATGGAAATGTTTTTAAGTAACATGGAAATTTCACACATTGTAGATCTGCTTTATATCTTTTGATACATTTAAGTGCTGCACTTGACAATCACATTTAAACATTTGAATCATTATGAATGAGTTTAATACAAATATTATTAAACTGAAGAGCCAGACAGACTCATCTGAGCTTCTTCCTCCTCTGTTCCAGCTTTACATTAAACACAATGATCATCTGCTTGAATACTAAAGCAACATTAATCATTCAATATCATGTTTCTAACACACATGCTGCATTATTTCATTGTAAAGTCTGAGTCTCTTCACCTGTATGGATCACATTTACACATTTATCACACATTTATTTCTCCTCATAGACACAGTAGTGAAGCTCTTCTGTGGATCTTCAGCTGATGTTTACTGCTCCTCTCAAGAACACTTCACTTTATGATATACAGCATTTACCAAAAGAAGTATTCATCAGCTCCATCTACACTGTAAGGTTGAACAGAAGAGAAGATAATCAGAGTTCAGTGGAATAAAGTACAAATTAGTTACTGTATTTCAATCACTTTTTTTTAAGTTACATTAAAATCCTGTAATCAGATTAATTACTGAGTATACCTGATTAAAACACAAATCTTTCAGTTAAATGTTGCACTAGTTAAAGCTGTTTGTCCTCTAGTTTAAACATGTTTGTGTTGGTCTCAGTAAATAAGTGAAATTATTGCACAGCTAGCTGGAATACTGGATTCTGATTGGTCAGTCGTGTCATTCTGAGGTGTTATTCATTAGGTGTGTTGTCATTAGCAGCGCAGAATAACACACAGTCATACGGTATTTGAGTCGGGCGTTTCTTTGACTTCTCTCGTATCACAGCACCGCGCTCTCTCACTCATTTCATTCAAACACAACTGCTATTAGCTTGTGCCTCAGTTACTGACTGTATTTACCCTCAAACCAAAACCGCAGGAGATTCCTGTTAATAGTAGACTTGAGGAGACATTGTTCAAAGTGTGTCTTGTTGTTAAAGTTGTTGCTAACTGACGAGAAGTGTTTAGCTGAATCTAAATTGTGTCTAATTCTTCACTTCTGTGTAAAGAAAGCATATAATAAGTGTGATAATGCACATGCAGCCGGATGTTATCACAGAATAAGTCTCTTCAGGAGGACACAAGTCCTGATCACCCTGTCGGTTTATTCTGTGATAACAAGCGGCTGGAGGTACATTATCTCTTACAGAAAGTAAGTGTAAAGTAATGTGACGTGTTGCTTGTCAAAGTAAAAACACACAAGAGACAGAGACATTGATCATGTGATGCTGGACGACTGTGAGCTGAAGCTGAATCTGCTCTGATTTTACCAGCGTTTTCCTACAATCTGAACAAATCTATTTCAAACTGTAATGATTCACTATTACTGATGTCATTAATAAAGCAGCTGTTGCTGTATACAGGTCCTTCTCAAAAAATTAGCATATTGTGAAAAAGTTCATTATTTTCCATAATGTAATGATAAAAATTAAACTTACATATATTTTAGATTCATTGCACACCAACTGAAATATTTCAGGTCTTTTATTGTTTTAATACTGATGATTTTTTGGCATACAGCTCATGAAAACCCAAAATTCCTATCTCAAAAAATTAGCATATTTCATCTGACCAATAAAAGAAAAGTGTTTTTAATACAAAAAAGTCAACCTTCAAATAATTATGTTCAGTTATGCACTCAATACTTGGTCGGGAATCCTTTTGCAGAAATGACTGCTTCAATGCGGCGTGGCATGGAGGCAATCAGCCTGTGGCACTGCTGAGGTGTTATGGAGGCCCAGGATGATTCGATAGCGGCCTTAAGCTCATCCAGAGTGTTGGGTCTTGCGTCTCTCAACTTTCTCTTCACAATATCCCACAGATTCTCTATGGGGTTCAGGTCAGGAGAGTTGGCAGGCCAATTGAGCACAGTAATACCATGGTCAGTAAAACATTTACCAGTGGTTTTGGCACTGTGAGCAGGTGCCAGGTCGTGCTGAAAAACAAAATCTTCATCTCCATAAAGGCTTTTCAGCAGATGGAAGCATGAAGTGCTCCAAAATCTCCTGATAGCTAGCTGCATTGACCCTGCCCTTGATAAAACACAGTGGAGCAACACCAGCAGCTGACATGGCACCCCAGACCATCACTGACTGTGGGTACTTGACACTGGACTTCAAGCATTTTGGCATTTCCTTCTCCCCAGTCTTTTCCTCCAGACTCTGGCACCTTGATTTCCGAATGACATGCAAAATTTGCTTTCATCCGAAAAAAGTACTTTGGACCACTGAGCAACAGTCCAGTGCTGCTTCTCTGTAGCCCAGTCAGGTGCTTCTTCTGCCGCTGTTTCTGGTTCAAAAGTGGCTTGACCTGCACAGGCGTGTGCACGGTGGCTCTGGATGTTTCTACTCCAGACTCAGTCCACTGCTTCCGCAGGTCCCCCAAGGTCTGGAATCGGTCCTTCTCCACAATCTTCCTCAGGGTCCGGTCACCTCTTCTCGTTGTGCAGCGTTTTTTTTGCCACACTTTTTTCCTTCCCACAGACTTCCCACTGAGGTGCCTTGATACAGCACTCTGGGAACAGCCTATTCGTTCAGAAATTTCTTTCTGTGTCTTACCCTCTCGCTTGAGGGTGTCAATGATGGCCTTCTGGACAGCAGTCAGGTCGGCAGTCTTTACCCATGATTTGCGGTTTTGAGTAATGAACCAGGCTGGGAGTTTTTTAAAAGCCTCAGGGATCTTTTGCAGGTGTTTAGAGTTAATTAGTTGATTCAGATGATTAGGTTAATAGCTCGTTTAGAGAACCTTTTCATGATATGCTAATTTTTTGAGATAGGAATTTTGGGTTTTCATGAGCTGTATGCCAAAATCATCAGTATTAAAAAACAATAAAAGACCTGAAATATTTCAGTTGGTGTGCAATGAATCTAAAATATATGAAAGTTTAATTTTTATCATTACATTATGGAAAATAATGAACTTTTTCACAATATGCTAATTTTTTGAGAAGGACATGTAAAGCTGTGACAGTGTGCTTTTCTTCTCTTTCCTCCTTTGTGTTCAACATTTTTATCAACTTTACATTTCATTCTGACACAAACCCTTTGAAATAAAGCTTGATGATAATTTGATAAACTCTTCACAAATATTTGAAAGTATATATTTGTTCACATATCAGAGGTAAATGAATCTCTTTAATATCACAAAGTGAAGTTTACTCACCTCAGTTTACAGTTTGAGTCTCGCAGCACATCAATGAGCTTCTGCTTTGAGTCTCCAATCATACTGAATCTCAGATCAAGCTGTTTTAGAAACTGCAGAGCTTTTGTGTTTGTCAAAGACTGAGTTAAAGAAGAAACATCTGTAATGCCACAGTCATAAAGTCTAGAAAGAGACAAACAGAGGAAGAGAGATCATCTTACAAACAAATCATTAAGGTGAAGAATCTTTCACAAATATAATTTGGTGTGTGTGTGTGATTGTTCTGCATTGTGAACGTGTGGAAGGGTTGCCACTTCATTTTTTGTATTTTGTGGTCTGAATTGTGTGGATTTATTGATTTTATTTGATAAATTAAGAAGAAAAGTATTGATTTTATAATTTCCTCATTCATTTCAATGTGGGTCTCCAGAGAGTGACTTTTTTTTTTAACAATAACACACAACCAGATATCAATCCAATTTAATTTTCTATTTGTAGAGCTACCAAGTGTTGACAACCGTAGAAAGTCTCATGCCATTTAGATAAAGGGAACATTGTTATTTTTATTTCAGCAATCATTATTTGGGGTCTCAAAAGATCTTGAACAGCACATAAGAGTTAAACAAAGTGATTTTCATCATTTTGATTCTTGTATGTGAATGTTACTGACCTCAATCTCTCCAGTTTACAGTGTGAATCCTTCAGTACGTCACATAAGTGATTCACTCCTGTGTTTTTTATTTGATTAAAGTTCAGGTTCAGTTCTCTCAGGTGTGATGGGTTTGATTTCAGAGCTGAAGTCAGGATGAGACACTGTTTCTCTGTAATACTGCATTCACACAGACTGAAGACAGAAAGAGAAAACACAATGAATCAGACACGTTATGTTCATGTGTGAGTAATTCATCATGTGTAAACACCATACAGTGCAATAATTTAAAAAATACAAATAAAAAATTGCCAAAACCTTACATTTACATTACATTTAGTCATTTAGCAGACACTTTTATCAAGTGACTTACAAATGAAGTTTTTTTTGTTTATTATTATTATATGAGTATGCAAAACTGTGACATTTCATTCACTGACGCTCTTTAGACTAAACCCTGAAGCACATAGACTTGTTTGCTGGCAACCCGCCAAAATAAAAGCTTGCTGATTTTAAGTTTGAAGATGAAAAATTTAAATAATTAAAATTAAAAATAATAATTAAGTTTCAAATAATAATAATATTAGCACTTTATTTTTAAGTTTACTATAAAATAATTGTATTGCTATTTAACACTCCCTTTTTTAAATAAAATAGTATTATCACACTTTATTATGTAGTTTATTATTTTATAAAAAAACTAAATAAAAAAAAAACCTAAATAAAGTGCAATAATTTCATCACTATTATTAATTTATTTTTTACAGCATGTGAGGACCAAACCAAATCTCCAGGTTTTCAGAAGAGATCCAGGCTGAAAAATGTATAACTTACTATAACTTTTAAGGGGGGTAACCCTCAGATGGGGGGGGGTCCTGATTGTGATTTGATGTGATTTCAGATGGAGTAGCATTTAATACACAGAACCGTAGTTCACTGTCAAGCTATGCAATATCACGTTCATAATCACAGATGAATCGCCTTCAATTATGGTTAATCACTGCAATGGATCATGGGAAATGTAGTCCGAGGTGACACATAACAGTCTGTGTAGTGTGAGTCAATATAATAGGAGGGGGACCTCTGGTGGAGAGCGGACGGAAGACCGCGGACAGGATTCATGACAGTTGTGAGGAGAAGGAAAGTTATTTAGATGAAAGATCAGGATTAGAAATACATTATGTGCTCGGATCAATCATTTCAGCACTGCAATATTCCATAAAAAATAATAAAATAGTAATCTTTAATCTCAGTGTAACTGCTGTAGAGTATAATGATACTAACTCTAGTTTCTCCAGCTTGAATTGTGTGTTCATCAGTAGATCACTGAGGTGTTTCACTCCAGAGTCTCCTAGTAGTTTATTCCCGCTCAGGTTCAGTTCTCTCAGGTGTGATGGGTTTGATTTCAGAGCTGAAGTCAGGATGAGACACTGTTTCTCTGTAATACTGCAATAACTCAGACTGAAGACAGAAAGAGAAAACACAATGAATCAGACACGTTATGTTCATGTGTGAGTTAAATTAATCATGAGTAAACACCATACAGTGCAATAATTAAAATGTTGCTATCAAACAGTCATAAACTAAAACAAAAACAAAACTAGGATTTGAGGATATAAGTTACATTTCAAGTCTGGAGAATCTTTAGTCAGACCAAAAAAAAAAAAAAAATTTGTGATTTGTTATGTAATTAAGATACAGGATCAACTATAGAACCACTTTACAATAACATAAAAAAAATCTAAATTGAGTTTAAATGTACCAAATCAAGAAAAGTCTGTTCATAAATCTAAATTTACTTCAAGACATTTTAAGCAGGGTTCGTATAGAAACTTGTTCATAAATCAAAATTTCTTTCAAGGACTTTAAGCACTAGTTTTTTTTGGTTTTCAAGAACTCATTTCCTTATTCCAACTGATTTTTTTTCTCATGAATATGTATTTTTAAATATTTTAACTAATCTAGGGCTGTAACTAATAATTGTTTTGGTAATCAAATAATCTACTGATTATTTTGATAATTGAGTAATCTGATATTTATTTTTTTGTAATACAAATAGACCTAAGTGAAAAACAGGCTTTAGTATGACTCTTTATATATAAACTAACGGATGAGGCAATAATAATTGGTTCAAATTGGTAAAAAGTATCAAAACCAAGTAATTACATGATTTTATAGAACAACCCTGATAAAATAGGCCTACATAACGTAATATGCCTACACAAAATATGAACATAACCAAATTTAAGTATATTATATATTATAACAAATACCTGCAGAGGGCGCCAATGGCATGAGAATGCTTTATTTTTTTTGTGATTGATTGAAGGATTTTTATATATGTGTATTTTTAATATTTGGCCACGTGCAAACTCAGAGCAAGGGTTAGAACTTTTATTTTGATATCGTGATGTACAACAAATCGCACATTTAGAAATATGTCGATGAATTCTCCTGTGTTGTATATATATATCTTTTAGATCTGTAATGTTTTTTAATGAAGTCACTTATGCTCTTCAAGGCTGTATTTAGTTGATCAAAAATACAGGAAAACAGTAATATTGTGAAATATTATTGCAATTTCTAATATTGGTTTCCTATCTTATTTACTTTAAAATATTATTTTTATTCATTTATTTCTGTGACACAGCACTGAATTTTCAGCATCAGTACTCCAGTCTTCAGTGTCACATGATCCTTTAGAAATCATTTTAATATGCTGCGTTATTATCAGTGTTGATAATATTATCAACTGTTGGATGCTTAATATTTGTTGGAACCTGTGTTTCATAAATAAAATAAAAAGTTAAAACAAACAGAATTTATTCAAAATAGATTTTTTTTTTCACTTTTTATCCATTTAACACCTTAATCCTTGCTGAATAAAAGTATTCTAAAAGTTTCTTTAAAAGTACTGACACCAAACTTTTGAAAATTAGATTTCAATATATTTTTATTGTATATTTAACACAAACATTTTATTTTGAATGTTCTGTTCTTTAGCTTTATTTTTTAAGGATTCTTTGGTAAATAAAAATTATAAAGTCGAAACGTGGATGTTAAAAACCAGCGTGAGTCCCGCTCGCTGTGAGCGACCAGCCGGCAGAGGATTCCGCTTGGTCTTAAAGCCTCCCTCGAACGGTTATGCTCACAAATCAAACACTTGTCAAAAAAGAATAATTGATTCTCAGTTTAGAGTTTGGTATTCGTATGGTCTAGGTGGTCATACATATACCTTAAATACGGGACAAACTGCGTTCTGTATAGATTTCATACGGAACGCTTCTTTGATGCCTTAAATACGGGACAATTGCGTATTATACGGAATGGTTGGCAACCCTAGCTGAGATGGAGACGCTCCACACTTGTAAATGATAACAGTGCAACACAAAACGCCTCAGACTTTATATGCGTTCCCAAATGAAACCCAAACAAACAGCAGATGCAGTAAAAGACTGAACAATATAATGCAAGCACTATTAAAAGTTTTACCACAAACACAATTTATACTATCGCGACACCACTTTTCACTTCAAGGAGTAATATCGCGAGATCTCGTGCGCTGCTAAAAGCCAGGCGAAATGGTACTGTATTTATATCAGACGTGCTGCATAATTAATTTTGTGTAAAAACATTGTTTTATCAAGGAAAAAGAATAACACTTATTTAATATGTACTGCCCTTTAAAAATTCAAGTACCTTCTCAGAAATATGGCTGTTTTCAAGGGTTTTCCAGGACTTAAATTTCAAAAAGTCAATTTCAAGTACTTCAAGCACTTCAAGCACCTTGTACGAACCCTGCTTGGAATATGACACATGAATAGCATGAACTACAGATCAGATATGAGTTTTTGGTTTGCTTGTTCTGTCATTTATTTATGTGCTGTCCCATTTAGAGATCGACCGATATGGGTTTTTCTATAGCAGATGCCGATGCCGATGTTTAGAGGTCAGGGTCAGCCGATGGCCGATATGTGCTGCCAATTTTTAGGGCGATATCTTGAAGTTTTCCCCCTCATTTGCATGCTAAAATGTCACACTAATAATGTGGACGCACAACATTTCTAAACTTATCATCATTTATTGAGCACTGACTTGAACCATCTCCCGAATCTTAATTTTGTGCACTGCATGGTATTACAAATAATAAAAATTATCTAAAGTTAACCAAACAATTCAATAAACTGACCAAGTATTAAATATATAAAACAGGTAATATATATATATATATATATAGTCAATCATTTACATAAAAGTTTTAGAGCATTTATCAAGCAGAATTTTCAAGTTTGTTGGAACATAAATGTAAACTTAAATATACATTTAAATAAAAGAAATACAATTTTATAAATAAAAATCAATTAAACTGAAAAATATATAAAAAATATATATATATGAAAAATAAATAACACACTGCAAACACACTAGCAAGCAGTAACATTTGTGTTTGGTATAAATGACACAGAACATCTAAAGTGCATTCTAACTTAAACTTACATCGCAGTCTGTTCATTATTAAGATTAAGTACAGTCAACCAAACATATAAAAGGTTACACTGGTCAGTTTAAATAGACCGTAGTATACCGGGTCCACTCTGCTGTTATGCCAAGGACGTTTTTTGCTCATGTGAAGAGGATGATCTTTTCCATCTAGTTTACATTAAAAAAAATTAAAAAAAATATTATAGTTTAACATTCAGATACATTGCAAATATGGAAACATTTGGATATGTGCAGAACGAGACGTGAGCAACAACCTCCAAACACATCTAGCCAAACCCGCGCTCGCTCGTCCTCGTCTGCACGCACGCATGCACTGTCACGATCTAATGCACTGTACATGCAGGATTTTTAAAAACAAATAGGCCTACCGGAATGCAAAAATTCAAAAATCGAACATTTTGCAGAACAGGATCAAATAAAGTACTGGTCATTAATACTCGCATAAAATGTTTTAATGTGAAAAAAAAGCGGTTCACTGACTGCGCAGCACAGCCACAAGCGCCACCAGTTAGCCTACGTTTGGGATAATTTTATTTTGAATACTATAGTGTCATTTGAAAACATTGCAATTGCGTTTTAAAATACAACAACGAGCACCACGAAACCATTTAAAGAGGGCGCATTCAGCGGTCTCCTTGACGGAAAACAGTCAATAAAGTAAAATTATCTCAAACGTACAGCGCGCTCCCTTCATTTTATCAAATGATCATAATCACATATTTCATTTTACAGTCCTGCTACTAGCATTTTTATTCAGACTAAAACCCCTTTAATTCGGGTGAGAAAGCTTTTTTTTCCGAGTGGCTTTTGCACATAATGATAATAGCGCTGCAGACGCATTTGCAGCATTAAGCTTATTCATTGATTGTTCATTTTAAACGACGATCGATCATGGAAATGATCAAATATTGACATCCCTAAATGCAAATGAGTTGGAAGGAAACCTGGCTATTGTCTGCATCAAACCATGCTTCTGAACAAATGTCATTCAAACCGTTTCTGTGCTGCTCCAGGACAGCTGTCTCTCCGAGCACGGTGCTGTCTGTGAGCGGGGCGGAGTAACGGAGCCCTCAATCACGCTGCAGTGTTTGTGAGAACTGCCACCTACTCCACCTCAGTTACAGAGTGAAATTCTCTGACTACCTTTATCTCCCAGGATTGTTGTTGAATCTTCCAAAAGTTTTTGGCTTGGGGTCCTTCACATGCGGCAGCAGCACTTTCCACCGCACTAATAACACGGGGGCTGCCCGCCGACCTGCCTGAATTTAAATCGGCCGCTACTAAACACGGATATCGGCCGATGCCGATATATTAAAAAATGACAAATATCGGCCCGATATATCGGTCGACCTCTGGTCCCATTTATGTGCATTACTTTTGATAGATGAAGCCCTGTCTCAGCGCAGTGAGATCAGCATGGAATTCAGGAATTGCGACCCATTTTTCATTAAGACTGATTTTCTTTTTACAATATATATATATACATTTACAGTGAGTTAAATGCTTTTCCTTAAAGGGATAGTTCACCCAAAAATGAAAATAATCTTTTACTCACCCTTGGGTTTGTCTAATGTCATATGTCCTTCTTTCTTTTTCGGACCACATAAGGAGATTAAAATAAAATGTCCCAATTGTGCTTGTCCATATAATGTCAGTCTATGGCAATTAACATCAAGCTTTTAAAATAGAAGCAAAAGTATCACAGAGTGGTCTTATGCATCATGTTTTGTATATTCCAAGTGTTCTGTGGGTATACAATAAAGTTTGGTGAGAAACAAATTTAAATTTTACATATTATTTAACAAATATCCTTCTTGATTGTTGGTCTCTGTGCATGACTGTGTGTTCATGTGTTCTCAGAATTGCACACAAGTTGTGAAAAAAAAATAAAAAATCAAGATTAATAAAAATGTGTTAAAAAAAACAACAATGTATAGAAATCCCCCAAAGAGTATCTGTGTACTTTCTTCACTGAGTTGAATCTTCTTCACTGACTCTGGACCGGAGCTTCGGTTGACAGCTGATAGGTGAACGTAATAACTACCTGTTGCAACGAGCACAGCAGATATATTTACCTCAGAGGACAGTGGTTGAGTTAGACTGAACTGCTGTGCTAACAGAGTCTCATGAACACATTCATGCACAGAGACCAACAGTCAATAATATGTTGAGTTTGTTTCTCACCAGACCCTATCGTATATACCCACATAAGAGTCAGGCATTTTGAAGAGCTTTATTTTGCGATAATGATCAAGGGGAAAACGTCACTTCCTGTTTGTTGCTGTCGTATGCCTCTAGTTTGAGCTCCGTCACGTTATTCTCTATCTTCTATTTTTTTATTGTTGAAATCTATTTTATACACCATCATTTTCGTTTCTATAACGTGTGAATATATCCTCTATCGTATTCTACAACAAAAACAATCAGAGCGCCTTTTTATCACTAGTTTTATTTTGATTTCCCGAGTCCGCTAGTAGCTTATAGCCCATTAGCATCACCAGCGTGGTTGTCGCTAAACCCGCATTGCATCGCTAATACTCTATTCACACACATTACAAGTTGCTTTACTCACTGTTACTTGCTTTAATGGCGGATGTTTGTCTACCTTTGAGCTCAGGTGACGACATGTTCGAGCTGCATTCGGTGCAGCTCGAGCTGGAGGCCGTGGAGAAGCAGATTCGGGTCCTGGAGCAGAGGCAGTCCCAGCTGAGAGAGCGGAGAGCCGCGCTGGAAACCTCCCGGGCTGACGCTCACAAAGTCCAGGGTAAGTATACACGCGCGCTGCTAACAGTCCCACCACCTCCACTCCCACCCTTTTCTCTGCACAGGCCCGGTGCACCCAGGACGCGATCTGCCCAGATGTCCTTCACTCTGGTGCCGGGACACCACGGACCCTGGGCGCACCCGCAGCGGAGGACGCGAGCCAGGCCCTGGGCGACGACTTCTCCCCCTCCGGACTTCGAGATCTCCACACGGAACCGCTTTCTCTCCCCTCTGCGAGACGGAACGCGACGCTGGTGATCGTCGGAGACTCCAATCGTCCGACACGTCCGTGCTACGTTAGCCGAAGGTAAAGTGTGCACACTCACTGTCTCCCTGGTGCTCATGTTCTCGATGTTTCTGCGCAGATACCCGCGATCCTGAAGGCCGACGAGAGCCCCCAGAGCGGTCGTGCTTCACGCCGGGGTAAACGACACCCCGCAGCGGCAGACGGAGACGCTGAAGAGGGACTTCAGGAGCCTGATCGAGACTGGTTCGCAGCACGACGCCCGCGGCAATGATCATCGTGTCAGGACCACTGCCAACGTATCGACGAGGACACGAAAGGTTCAGTAGACTTTTTGCTTTAAATGAATGGGTTATTGTCATGGTGTAAAGAACCAGAAACTGCTCTTTGTTAATAATTGGAATCTTTTTCTGGGAGCGACCTAGGCTTTTTTCGCCCTGATGGCCTGCACCCCAGCAGAGTCTGAGCAGGACTGCTGTCGGACAACATCTCCAGGACTCTACGCTCCATTTTGACTAGTAAGCCAATTCTCAAATAAACTGCTATGATGACTTTTGTTTCTACCCACTTAAATAGAAGTACTTTCGCTGTCCAATCTATTAAAACTGTGTCTGTTCCCCGAATAGTGAGGTCAAAATATAAATTTAATGTAGGATCTAGAAAACATCTTATCGTGATTAAACCCAGAAAAACGGTAAAATAAATGAACAAAAACAATTTTTAAAGTTTGGGCTCATAAACATTAGATCACTCTCACCCAAAGCAGTTATTGTAAATGAAATGATCACAGATAATAGTTTTGATGTACTCTGCTTGACTGAAACCTGGCTTAAAACCAAATGATTATATTGGTCTAAATGAGTCTACTCCATCAAACTACTGTTATAAACATGAGCCCCCCCGTCAGACTGGTCGTGGGGGAGGTGTTGCAACAATATATAGTGATATTCTTAGTGTTACCCAGAAAACAGGATACAGGTTTAAATCATTGAAATACTTATGCTTAATGTTACACTGTCAGATATGCAAAAGAAATCTATCGTATCTCTTTCTCGGGCTACTGTGTATAGACCACCAGGGCCATATACAGAATTCCTAAAAGAATTTGGAGATTTCCTCTCAGACCTGTGGGTTACCCGCTGATAAAGCGCTAATTTTCGGAGATTTTAACATTCATATTGATAATACAAATGATGCATTAGGACTTGCCTTTTACTAACTTATTAAACTGTTTTGGAGTAAAGCAAAATGTCACCGGGCCCACTCATCGTATTTATCATACGCTAGACTTAATTATATCGCATGGAATCGATATTACTGACATAGATATCGTACCTCAAAGTGATGATGTTACTGACCATTTCCTTGTATCGTGCATTCTGCGTATTAATAATAATAACTATATAGCTTCGCGTTATCGTCCGGGGGCAGAACTATTGTTCCAGCCACCAAAGACAGATTCGCAAATAACCTGCCTGATTTATCTCAACTGCTCTGTGTACCCATACAAATACACATGAACTAGACAAAATGACTGGCAATATGGGCACTATGTTCTCTAATACATTAGAAGCTGTGCCCCCATCAAATTGAAAAAGGTTAGAGAAAAACGTTACTATGCCATGGTACAACAGTAATACCCACGCTCTCAAGAAACGAAACTCGTAGTCTTGAGCGCAAATGGAGAAAAACTAACTTGGAAGTTTTTAGAATTGCGTGGAAAAAACAGTATGTCTAGCTATAGACAGGCTCTAAAAACTGCCAGGGCCGAGCATATCCACAAACTCAGATTAACAAATAACCAGACGCCACCCGATCTAAATATTCCCTCACAGTTAAATAGTAATGACTTTATGAATTTCTTCACTGATAAAATAGATAACATCAGAATACAATAACAAATGTAGATTCTACAGCGTCTAATACTTTAGGTTTATCTATCGCACCCAAAGATAAACTGCAGTGCTTTACAACTATAGGACAGGAAGAGCTAAATAAACTTATCACTGCATCTAAACCAACAACTGTTT
The DNA here is from genome assembly GCF_018340385.1 of Cyprinus carpio. Taxonomy (NCBI): domain Eukaryota; kingdom Metazoa; phylum Chordata; class Actinopteri; order Cypriniformes; family Cyprinidae; genus Cyprinus; species Cyprinus carpio. The sequence continues at coordinate 4,986,554 of NC_056618.1, read as the reverse complement.
ATTAGATCCTGTACCCACTAAATTACTGAAAAGAGTGTTGTTACCTGTAGCAGAAGAGCCGCTTCTCAATATTATTAACTCGTCGGTATCTTTAGGTCACGTCCCAAAACCATTCAAGCTGGCGGCTATTAAGCCTCTTTAATTAAAGAAACCACAACTAGATCCTAGTGAACTGGCAAATTACAGACCCATTTCAAATCTTCCATTTATGTCTAAAATTTTAGAAAAAGTTGTGTCTGCTCAGTTGTGCTCCTACCTGCAAAAAAATGATCTCTATGAAGAATTTCAGTCGGTTTCAGGCCCCACCATAGCACAGAAACGGCACTTGTTAAAATTACAAATGACTTGCTTCTTGCATCAGACCAAGGCTGCATCTCATTGCTAGTTTTGCTTGATCTTAGTGCTGCGTTCGACACCATAGATCACGACAATACTCATAGATAGATTACAAAACTATACGGGTATCCAAGGGCAGGCTTTAAGATGGTTTAGGTCCTACCTGTCCGATCGCTACCACTTTGTTTATCTAAATGGGGAGTCATCTCATTTATCACCAGTAAAATATGGAGTGCCACAAGGATCTGTCCTAGGTCCTCTGCTATTTTCAATATACATGTTGCCCCTTGGTAATATCATTAGAAATTATGGGTTTAGTTTCCACTGTTATGCTGATGATACTCAAACTATATATCTCAACAAGACCAGGTGAAACTTCTAAATTATCTAAGCTAACAGAGTGTGTTAAAAATGTAAAAAGATTGGATGACCAATAATTTTCTCCTATTAAATTCAGATAAGACAGAGATATTACTTATTGGACCAGAAAACATTACACAGAATCTCGTAGATTACCAATTTGCAACTAGACGGATGTACTGTTACTTCCTCTACTGTAAAAAATCTGGGTGTTATATTAGACAGTAACTTGTCTTTTGAAAACCATATTTCTCATGCTACAAAAACAGCATTCTTCCATCTCAGAAACATTGCCAAAGCTACGAAACATGTTACCTGTTTCTGATGCAGAAAAGCTAGTTCATGCATTCATGACCTCCAGACTGGACTAATGTAATGCACTGCTAGGTGGTTGTCCTGCATCTTCAATAAACAAGCTACAGGTAGTCCAAAATGCAGCGGCTAGAGTCCTTACCAGGTCAAGAAAATATGATCATATTACCCCAATACTACAGTCTCTGCACTGGCTACCTATTAAGTTCCGTATCAGTTACAAAAATATTATTACTTGCTTATAAGGCCCTTAATGGCTTAGCTACTGCGTACCTAACTAGTCTTCTACCACACACACAACCCATCACGCTCCCTAAGGTCACAAAACGCTGGACTTTTGATAGTACCTAGGATAGCAAAGTCCACTAAAGGAGGGTAGAGCTTTTTCGCATTTGGCTCCCAAATCTGGAATTAGCCTTCCTGATAATGTTCGGGGCTCAGACACACTCTCTCTGTTTAAATCTAGATTAAAAAACACACCTCTTTGGCCAAGCATTCAAATAATGCATCTCATAATTTTGGACTGCAGTTAGATCTGATCAAATGTGCATTATTATTCTTTAGCTTGGGTTAAACGAATTAATTTTACTTGGCTGGAACAGCAGCTACGCTAATTATGTCTCTATTTGTTTCTCTGCTTTGCATCCCGTGGTGACTAGGATTTACACAAGCTCCAGTCTGGATCCAGAACACCTGAGAAGAGATGATGCCAGCCCCTCAGAGGACCTCAGATGATGCTAACCCAGAGACAACATACAGAACTACCACATTTTGCTATAAGTTTGATTGCATAATTGCTGTTAATAGTGTTAAGAGATGATGCCAGCCCCTCAGAGTATTGATTTTTTCTGAACATTTCTGCTATATGCACATGAAATGACAGCCACCACTGATAAGCTATTACTAAATATTGTAGAAACTTAATTTTTTTCCTGTAAACTTGCTTTGTAATGATTTGTATCGTAAAAAGCGCTATACAAATAAACTTGAATTGAATTGAATTGAATGATGCATTTAAAAGTTAATGACCAAATGGGTGTTTATAAAAGTTCACATTGCTGTTGCAGATGAACTATAACACAGATCTAAATCAAGAAATAAATATTTTTAACCAGGTTAAATGCTGATTATTAGTAACTCAAACCCCTTTATGTAAACCTCTCTACCGTCGATCGCGCACCGCATAAACACATTTCATTACACCAAATACACAAAATAATGTTGTTTTTAGCAGCATCATATGAGCCTTTAAAGAAGAAGCAAAGGAGGATCGGTTGCCAAATTAAAGGAGAAGCAAACAAGGAACTCAAAAATCATTATTCAACAGCTGACTGTCCCAAACTAATGTCTAAAAAAGTATTTATTTATTTATTGTTTGTGTGATATTTATTCCAAATAAAAAAGGAGTTTGGAGAAATGTTTTAAAAAAAATGAAACAGCAGGTTAAATGTGTTTTCCTGAACATCAGATCATTTAAGAGGATTTTAACATCAACATTGCATCTAAGAAAAAGAAAACGAACAACACCAAGCTGTTTAAATAAATGATTAGAAAATATTCCACACAGAAATACTGTTTTTAATAAACTGTTTTAATTTATTGGTAAAAGTGCTGTTTGTACTGTTGAGAATGACATGAAATTGAAGAGAAGCACAATATGATCTTTTTTTTTGTTCTTATGTAGAAAAAGTAACAAAGTCTCATGAAAACAAACTTTTCTTCAAATAGTGAATAAAATGACGAGTAAAGGGAGTAGAATTTGTAGAGACTGAAGCTGTCAGTCAGTTCAGCACAAACTCACTGTGTGAAAACTCCCGTTTTAATCAATTCATCTGTCAAAACTGCACAATCCAGCTTTTTATTTACACTGTGTTTCTGCTTTGTTTGTTGTAATGAGAGCATTTGTGATCGTTAGCAACAGACAGACACAGAGCTAACTTAATATAGAATTAAATAGAGTAACAATGTGTAGAAAATGTAAGAGAGATCATGGAAATGTTTTAAGTAAGATGGTGTTTTAGAGATTTGTAGATCTGCTTTATATCTTTTGATACATTTAAGTGCTGCACTTGACAATCACATTTAAACATCTGAATGATTATGAATGAGTTTAATACAAATATTATTAAACTGAAGATCCAGACAGACTCAACTGAGCTTCTTCCTCCTCTGTTTAAACATCTGAATGATTATGAATAAACACAATGATCATCTGCTTGAATACTAAAGCAACATTTAATCATTCAATATCAGTGTGTTTCTAACACACATGCTGCATTATTTCATTGTAAAAGTCTGAGTCTCTTCACCTGTATGGATCACATTTACACATTTATCACACATTTATTTCTCCTCATAGACACAGTAGTGAAGCTCTTCTGTGGATCTTCAGCTGATGTTTACTGCTCCTCTCAAGAACACTTCACATTATGATTTACAGCGTTCATCAGCTTCTGGTGATTGAACTATCAATAATACTCTCTAATACCACGATTCATCATCAGTTAGATCTATATTGAATGTTTGGTTGGAAGGGAGGGTAGTTAGTGTTAGTTGGGTTAAAGTACAAATTAGTTACTGTATTTTAATCACTTTCTTTTAAGTTACATTAAAATCATGTAATCAGATTAAACCAAACCGCAGGAGATTCCTGTTAATAGTAGACTTGAGGAGACATTGTTCAAAGTGTGTCTTGTTGTTAAAGTTGTTGCTAACTGACGAGAAGTGTTTAGCTGAATCTAAATTGTGTCTAATTCTTCATTTCTGTGTCAAGAAAGCATATAATAAGTGTGATAATGCACATGCAGCCGGATGTTATCACAGAATAAGTCTCTTCAGGAGGACACAAGTCCTGATCACCCTGTCAGGTTTATTCTGTGATAACAAGCGGCTGGAGGTACATTATCTCTTACAGAAAGTAAGTGTAAAGTAATGTGACGTGTTGCTTGTCAAAGTAAAAACACACAAGAGACAGAGACATTGATCATGTGATGCTGGACGACTGTGAGCTGAAGCTGAATCTGCTCTGATTTTACCAGCGTTTTCCTACAATCTGAACAAATCTATTTCAAACTGTAATGATTCACTATTACTGATGTCATTAATAAAGCAGCTGTTGCTGTATAAAGCTGTGACAGTGTGCTTTTCTTCTCTTTCCTCCTTTGTGTTCAACATTTTTATCAACTTTACATTTCATTCTGACACAAACCCTTTGAAATAAAGCTTGATGATAATTTGATAAACTCTTTTCACAAATATTTGAAAGTATATATTTGTTCACATATCAGAGGTAAATGAATCTCTTTAATATCACAAAGTGAAGTTTACTGACGTCAGTTGACAGTTTGAGTCTCGTAGCACATCAATGAGCTTCTGCTTTGAGTCTCCAATCTTATTGTGTCTCAGATGAAGCAGTTTTAGAAACTGCAGAGGTTTTGTGTTTGTCAAAGACTGATTTAACGAAGAAACATCTGTAATGCCACAGTCATAAAGTCTAGAAAGAGACAAACAGAGGAAGAGAGATCATCTTACAAACAAATCATTAAGATGAAGAATCTTTCACAAATATAATGTGAACACATTCATCATGAGATATTGAGTATAAAGTGTTTTGTTTAACTCTTATGTGCTGTTGGTTTGGGGAGGACACTCGTGCTGTTTGGGGTCTCCAGAGAACACAGCCAACAAAATCTTATGTGCTGTTCGTTTGGGGAGGACACTCGTGCTGTTTGGGCTCTCCAGAGAACTTTTACTAAAAATTTTTTTTTTTTTTTAAGGATTTATGTTCTGAATTAAAAGTGCTGGGTGTCACCTCTTCAGACATTTTTGACAAATTATGTAACAACAAAATCAACATTTTACATTTTTTGACAAATGATGTAACAACAAAATCAACATTTTCATTTCAATTGATTGTTTTTTGCGAGTGTAATCGTTCTGCTTTGTGAACCTGTGTGAACGTGTGGAAGGGTTGCAACTTCATTTTTGTGTAATTTGTGGTCTCAATTGTGTGGATTTATTGATTTTATTTGATGAATTAAGAAGAAAAGTATTGAGTTTATCATTTCCTCATTCATTTCAATGTGGGTCTTTTCACACTAACACACAACCAGATATCAATCCAATTTAATTTTCTATTTGTAGAGCTACCAAGTGTTGACAACCGAACAAAGTCTCATGACATTTAGATAAAGGGAACTTTTTTTTTTCTCTACAAACATAATTTTGGGTCTCAAAAGACCTTGAACAGCACATAAGAGTTAAACAAAGTGATTTTCATCATTTTGATTCTTGTATGTGAATGTTACTTACCTCAATATCTCCAGTTTACAGCGTGAATCCTTCAGTATGTCACATAAGTGATTTACTCCTGTGTTTTTTATTTGATTCCAGCTCAGGTTCAGTTCTCTCAGGTGTGATGGGTTTGATTTCAGAGCTGAAGTCAGGATGAGACACTGTTTCTCTGTAATACTGCATCCCCACAGACTGAAGACAGAAAGAGAAAACACAATGAATCAGACACGTTATGTTCATGTTAACACCATACAGTGCAATAATAAAATTTTTAAAAAGTAACATTTCCAAAACCTTACATTTACATTACATTTAGTCATTTAGCAGATGCTTTTATCCAAAGTGACTTACAAATGAGGACAATGGAAGCAATCAAAATCAACAAAAGAACAATGATAAGTGCTATAACAAGTCTCAGTGCTTAACACAGTACACGTAGCAAGGTTGTTGTCTCAGTTATTATATAAAGTGAAATCACTTACACAATCACATAGCAATGAGAAGACAAATGGACACACGAAGGTTGCTGTGCTGTATAAAGTTCCTTTATCAGAATAAAGCTTTTTTCACACTTCCGTGTTTCTGGCTTTCGGATTATACATGTGTGTGTGTGTATATATATATATATGTTTGAGTTATTTCACAATAAACAAATTTAAATTGTAGCCTACATAGTTTGTGCAATCACATTTATTTAAATTGAACGTTGAAAGATAATATTGATCATGTTCTATTCTGTAATGTTAATAGAATTAAAAGGTTACACTGTCAGTGCAAAAAGGTTGCATTTTATGCATGGTTTTACTAAAGTGACTATGCAACTGTAGCCTTTCAGTGTCATGTGTCCCTTATAAAAATGTGAACCATATAAACCCAAATTTTTACTAAAGTGACCATAGTTCAATCCGTTGTACAAATTTGTGGTTTTGAATCATGGTGTAAACAAAAATTTCATAATTTAAAAGTTTAAACAGAAGTATCGTATCGGTGTCGATATCAAAAAATATAACCTGAAAAATTATCGGTATTGTTACAATTAACTTTAGTTCTCCAAATTAGTTACAATTAACAAATTAGTTACAATTTGTCAAGTATGGTAGCCCTATAATTGATGGTGCTTGTATTTTAACCCATCCAAGTGCATTCATGATTTTATTCCTATTTTATACAGCAGTGAGAAAGTGAACGTGTTGACACCGTGACATTTGTCAAACACATACTCGAAATTTTGGTGCCCGGACCCATCCAGTGGGCAGCAGTATGTGAACACACCCCAGCAGTGGGCAGCACCCGGGGAGCAACTGGGGGTTCAGTGCCTTGCTCAAGGGCACTTCAGTCATGGGTATTGAGGGTGGAAGAGAGTGCTGTTCATTTCACCCACCGGGGCGGATGTTCAGACGCACACTTAGCGGTTTAGCCAATCACAATACACTGAGCCAGCTGACCAATCTCAGCCCATTGTGTATTTCTGAGTAGGGCTGTGCGATATGGGGAAAATATCTAATTGCGATTTTTTTTTGACAGATGTTGCGATTGCGATTTGATTTGCGATTTTGAATTTGTAAAGTCAAGCTTCAGCTCAATATTGTCAATATGCACAGTATGAGTATCATTACCCTGCTGAAAAAAAGCATACATTTTTACAGTTTCCATTAAACCATTACAAAATTCCTCTTTGTTTTTAGCATTATTCCAGTAGGAATTACTGTTGTTCTATTGGTTGCCATCTGCCATATTACACCCCACCATCCATCCACCATTATAGTTACAATCCATCCCAATTATAACCCTGAAATCCATTAAATTTTCATTTTGTTTTAGTTCTACATTATATATATATATATATATATATATAGCATACAATATTTTAATGGTATAATATTATACTATTTTTACAGAAGGTATACTTAATTACTTAATTTGAATAACTGGAAAGATTTGTTAATTTTTTTTTTTATAAATAAAAGAACTGTATTTCTTTAGTCAATCACTAAAGTTTTACATATGTTACATTGTATTTGGGATTTAAAGAACAAGTGTAAAATGTGCTGAATGTTTAATTTCATCCAAGTGAAATTAGCAAGCAGTTAGACTGAATTTAAATTTGTTTTAAACGCGGAGCCAGGCGCGAGTCGACGCAGGTTGCGTGCGTGCGTCAAGCAAGCCTCATCCATACTGCCAGATGCGCCCGTGGAGATTTGCGGTGCAGAGCCACGCGCGAATATTACCGAGCGTTACGAAACAGTCTGCGTGAGTGCGGCAAGTGTGAACGGCTCGTCCGTGACGCGGGATTCGCACCGCGTGGGGCAGAGAGGAGCGAGTATGAGAAGCATTCAGAGACACAGGTTGTGTGTCCGGTCTTCTGAATTGGGAATAACGAACATGCAATAAGGGATGCTCTTGATATGCATTGTGATGCAGCTTTTGCAAATTACCTTTTTTGTTCGTTGTCTGTCGTTTTGAAGCTTATGTTACATAACGTTTTTCTTTAGTTTTAATTTGCCTAACTCTCGATCTGATCCTATAGACGCCATTATCCTACTCTGTCTCTCTCTCACTTTTTTTTTTTTTTTTTTGGTAGGTGTTTACGCAGTTGTCTAGAGCAGAGCTGAGAGCTGATTGGGGAGAGCGGAGGTGCGCTCACTCTATTGGTTAGTAAGACTGACCCACTCAAGGCTGGCAGTCATGCATTGCTCTGGAACACAGTAATATTGCATCCACATCGCAGGCTTTTGGATTTGCAAATCGCGTCTCAAATCGCGATTTCGATTCGATTTCGATTAATCGCACAGCCCTATTTTGAGGTGAGGCTTCATAAAATAAGGAAATAATCAAGGCATTTGTGAGAGAAGGGACAGAGCGGTGTGGAATAAAGGTAAATTATGTGAAAAATAATGTGTTTTTTAATAAACAAAGCATGAACACATGTTAGACTGCACCCCATAAACACAATCAAGCCTAGAAAACAAACACCCCTTTAAAATAAAACAGTATTATCACACTTTATTATTTAGTTTATTATTTTATTAAAAATAAAAAATAAAAGTGCAATAGCATCATCATCACTATTATTAATTTATGTTTTATTGTTATGTTTGATGGGTGCCATGTGAGGACCAAACCAAATCTCCAGGTTTTCAGAAGAGAACCAGGCTGAAAAACTGATGTGCTGCCCTGAATATTGGGCTTCACGATAAATCACATTCAGAGGCGTCAATTTCGTCTGATAATACAGCTAGAATTGTACTTGTGAGGAACTGTATACACAGAGGAAGGTCTTATTACTATTAGTGAAGCAGGAGACTGCGCTTGTGTCCGCTGCAGACATTACTATCATCACAGTGTTGCCAAGTCTGCAGTTTTCTCATAGAATTGGGCAACTTTGTCACTGTTGCCGTGGGTTGAAGTGACCCCAGTAACGTGTATTTTAGCCCCGGAACGTGATTTTTACCAAGGGACCCCCTTGAAACATGGTTAGTTTGGGCTAGTTTTGAGTAGGCAGATTTTGTTTTGAAAACCTGGCAACCCTTTTTGTCAACTATTGACTTTGTTTTCTCTCACCGGACTTGTGTGTGTGTGTGTGTGTGTGTGTGTGTGTGTGTGTTTTTGTGTTGTGTTTGTGTGTGTGTGTGTGTGTGTGTGTGTGTGTGTGTGTGTGTATATGTGTGTGAGTGTGTGATGTAGAAATGTGGAATTTGGATGAAGGCACTGTGAGGCAAGGGAGGGGAGACTCAAAATATTCATGAACTTAAAACACATTTTTGCCCCATTTGTGTTTATTATTTTAATACTTACACTATTATTTAAAGTATAAAACATTATTTTTTATAATAAAAAGCATGGTTTTTAATCATATTTTTAAGGGGGCATCCTTCAGATGGGGGGGGGGGCCTGATTGACTTTGTGATTTGATGTGATTTCAGATGGAGCAGCCTTTAATACACAGAACCGTAGTTCACTGTCAAGATATGCAATATCACAATCATCATCACAGATGAATCGCCTTCAATTATGGTTAATCAGTGCAATGGATCATGGGAAATGTAGTCCGGGTGACACACAACAGTCTGTGTATTGTGAGTCAGTATAATAGGAGGGGGACCTCTGGTGGAGAGCGGACGGAAGACCGCGGACAGGATTCATGACAGTTGTGAGGAGAAGGAAAGTTATTTAGATGAAAGATCAGGAGGGAACATAAATTCGAAATACATTGTGTGCACAGATCAATAATTTAAACAATGCAATATTCCATAAATATAATAACTGTTAACTTTAATTTCATGGTGTCTTTATGAAAGTAAACAGTAATCTTTATACTCTACAGCAGTTACAGTGAGATTAATGATACTAACTTTAGTTTCTCCAGCTTGAATTGTGTGTTCATCAGTAGATCACTGAGATTTTTCACTCCAGAGTCTCCTAGTAGTTTACTCCAGCTCAGGTTCAGTTCTCTCAGGTGTGATGGGTTTGATTTCAGAGCTGAAGTCAGGATGAGACACTGTTTCTCTGTAATACTGCATCCAAACAGACTGAAGACAGAAAGAGAAAACACAATGAATCAGACACGTTATGTTCATGTGTGAGTTAAATTAATCATGAGTAAACATCATACAGTGCAATAAATAAAATGTTGCCAAAACCTGAAAACAATACAAGTAAATGATTAATTACACAGCCATAAACTAAAACAAAAACAAAACAAGGATTTGAGGATATTAGTTACATTTCAAGTCTGAAGAATCTTTAGTCAGACCAAAAAAAAAAAAAAAAAAGGTTTGTGATTTGTAATGTAATTAAGATACAGGATCAACTATAGAACCACAATAACATTAAAAATGTAAACATTGAGTTTAAAATGTAACAAATCAAGAAAACTCTGTTCATAAATCAAGATTTACTTCAAGACATTTTAAGATTGGAGTTTACAGTCAACAGGTAAATTTTGTGATCATATTTTGTTCTTATTGTGAAGCATGTCTGAGTGAAACATTTTTTTTTTTTTTTTTTTTGCTCATGGTCAGGAATTTATTTTTGATGAAAAGCTGATAATTGTTTGCTATTGCTGTGATCTCATGTGACTGACAGGTTTTCCCGTCTTCACATCATCAGACGAGAGAAGAGATGTTTTTATGAGAGAGAGGGATAGTTATTTTCATTAAAGATCACAAGGGTACATTCATTTTTGGAAATAAATTATGTACCCTGATAAATCAATCTCAGTGTAACTGCTGTAGAGTATAATGATACTAACTCTAGTTTCTCCAGCTTGAATTGTGTGTTCATCAGTAGATCACTGAGGTTTTTCACTCCAGAGTCTCCTAGTAGTTCATTCCAGCTCAGGTTCAGTTCTCTCAGGTGTGATGGGTTTGATTTCAGAGCTGAAGTCAGGATGAGACACTGTTTCTCTGTAATACTGCATCTACACAGACTGAAGACAGAAAGAGAAAACACAATGAATCAGACACGTTATGTTCATGTGTGAGTAATTCATCATGTGTTAACACCATACAGTGCAATAATAAAAAATGTTGCCAAAACCTGAAAACAATATAAGTAAATGATTAATTACACAGCCATAAACTAAAACAAAAACAAAACTAGGATTTGAGGATACTAGTTACATTTCAAGTCTGAAGAATCTTTAGTCAGACTAAAAAAAAAAAAGGTTTGTGATTTGTAATGTAATTAAGATACAGGATCAACTATAGAACCACTTTACAATAACATTAAAAAATGTAAAAACATAGTTTAAATGTAACAAATCAAGAAAATTCTGTTCATAAATCAAAATTTACTTCAAGACATTTTAAAATTGTAGTAACAAATACATCTGTAAAATCACAGTTGCTTAAACTACATTGAGATAAAGAGAGAAGATACAAGAAAACTGAAAACTATTTAATAAAGTCACAATGTCTTGATAAAAAAAAAAAAAAAAAAGAGGGGGAAGAGTGTCTGAACACCTTTGGATAATTTTCCACAATTTTGTCTTCAAAACAGAAAAACAAATAAGTTGTTCATTTAATCAAATAATTTACACTTCTCATGATTTATGTACAATTTATCCTGATTCTTTCATCTTTTTATTTCTGTCACATAATTCCTATTTCATCTTTTGTCTAAAACTGAGCATATTGTGTAAAATAAAAGTCATGACTGTGTATTTGTGCTTAAATGGATTCTGGTCTGCACATCACTACAAATTTCTGTATACTCAGGAGAAAAAACGTTGTGCAATTTTTACTACAGAATCAATCAAGTGATAATTAAAGGCAGGGTAAGCATTTTTTCAAAAACGCTTTGGAAAACTGAATCGGGACGAATAGCAAAACAAACTTGTAGCCAATCAGCAGAAAGGGGCGTGTCTACTCATGATGCGGAGGAGAGAGCGTTCAGTCTACAGGATGGACATTAGCTGAGACGAGCAACAGAAAGATAGAGATGGAGGATAAAAAACAAAAGAGGAAAACATTTGTGGAACAAAAGAAGGCTTAAGGCAAGAAGTAGGACACGTGTTATGTGTGGAGAGTTTGTGTGGACGAGGTTGCTTTGTTTATTGTCAATATGTGAGTAACACTGTGTCTAAATCAGATGCACGGCGTGCTACAACAGCTGAAGTCATTTGTTTATTGTAAATATGTGAGTAACACTGTGTCTAAATCAATTTATCAGTATATATATAATATATGCAGCATATCAATAGTAGTGTTGTATATGCATCCATAGAGAGATATATATATATATATATATATATATCTCTACGGTGTACTGTAGACAGCATACTGATTATTGTGAAGTTCTATATTATTTTGCCACGCCGCTCATGTCCGGTGTAGACATGGTGTAACATTGGTTTTGCTTTGTTTCACAGAACTAATCATTGCCTGGGTTGTGTATGTGTGGGGCGGAGCTATCAAAATAGAGGCAAGAAGCTTTTGGGGCAGGGGCGTGTTTGTTTTGGTGATGTAATGTATCTGCAGCGGTCGAATGTGGCATCTACCTGTACATATCTATGATACAACCAAACAACTCTCCGAGAGCAGACACTATGGTAATGCTGGACTGTCAGTCCTCTGCTGTGGGCGGAGCCTAAACAATGTGACATCACACTGCTCAGAGAATCAGAACAGCTGGTCTAATGAGACTGATTTGGTTTAATGGAGATTAAAAAATAAGGATTGGGTGGATTTTTATCATTGTAGGGTGGTTGTGCTCACATATTTATGTACAGATGGTATGTTGAGGTTGATTTTGTTTAATAGGTGCCCTTTAATTAGACATTTTACATTTTATGAAAGTACTAACATTAAATTGAAAGCAGTTGTGAACAGTTACAAAAAATAAAATAAAAATAGAAAAAAAGGTTACATACCAGTGATTAGAATAGATTAAATTCAATTCTTTGCCATTGTTCAGAGTAAGCACAGGGTCAGCACTTTAAAAAGGGCCCAGAGGGGTTAATAGCCTCGGACCTGTAGCACCGAGCCCAAAATCAGGCTGTGTTTCCACCGTCGGGTCAGAAGCTCAACAGCACTTCATTAAAACCTGCCCTTTACACGCCTCTCTGGAACAACGTCACACAACTCCATTTCGCCTCTCTGGAACAACGTCGAAACTAATAATAATAATAAAGTGACTGGAACCAGCGGGATCACAAAACAAACATGATTAAAGCAGACGTTTGTTTGCATGCTTCATTAAAGATTTAAATCCAAAAGCATCTATGTTGTACAATAATAAGAGATACATTGATCATAATGAATTCATTTATCAGGTCAGGTGTATGTGTGTATGTGTGTTTGTCAGAGTAGTTCCATGTAACCTTAAAAGTAGATCAATAAATTTGTGTTTCATTTATAAAGAAGCATTGTCTTGGGTCGTGTATTTTAAGTTAAGTTAAATTTAGTTAATTTAAAATAAATAAGTTAAATTTTCCCCAGATCCTGTGCTAGCCGGCTCGTAGCTTATACATTATCATTTTGTTTATATGCTCGTTGGCCACGAAGCAGTATAAACAGAACTGTTTAAGATATACTGAATTTACCGTTTACTTGATGAATCGTTGATGAAGTATGAAATATTTATGAAATGATCCGAGGCACTGATGCTCTTCAGACGCAGAGAAACCCCACATTTATTCATAACCTCCTCTAACCTAAACTCATCGAGCCCCAGTTGGCCACGCTTTGGCCCAAGGTTTTCATCGGGCAAAAACACCCTGGCCGTTGACCCCGAGGAAGCCCTACAGTGAAAACCAGACTGACCCTGGCTTGCAGTAGCATGCACACTTTTAGCCCAACAGTGAAAACGCGGCTAATGAGATCTAACCAGCATCTAACCAGAAGTGCAAATGGAACTTTATTTATGAATTTAAATATAAATATATAAATTGAAGCTGGTGGGGGCCAAGTAGAGCTTGAAAATGTGTGTGAAGACATCAGCCAGCTGTTCTGTGCAGACCCTGAGCACTCGGTCTGGAAGACCATCAGGGTCAGACACTTTCTGTGCATTCACCTGCTCAGGTAGAAGCACACCTCACTGGTTAAAAAAGAGAGAGGCAGGTCATCGTGTGGGGCTCAGCTTTGATGTGCTTCTGTGTTTATACGATCAAAAGCAGTCAGGCATTAAAGGGCTTCAGTTCATCTGTGAAGGAGGTGTTACTGGTTGGTGGTCAATGTTTTTAAATTAGTCTTCAATCCTCAGTTTGTAGTCAGTAAACATGATCACATTCAGCAGTCACAGCAGAAGTTACAGACTAAATTTAACTGAAGTCTATTCAAAAGTTGTATGAATCTATTTTAAGAAGGTTGGAATCTGTATTAAAGACTGTATTAAACAAACAATTGTAAACACATTAATAAAATACTGGCTATTTCTAATGTGTCCACATTATTTTCTCCAACCCCTGTGCACTTAAAGGGATAGTTCACCCAAAAATGAAAATCACCCCATTATTTACTCACCCTCAAGCCATCCTAGAAGTATATGAATGTCTAATTTCAGACAAATATAATCAGAGTTATATTAAAAAATGTCCTGGCTCTTCCAAGCTTTATAACGTGGGGTCAGACTCAAATGAGAATTAAAACAGACGACTGTAACATTACTAGTCATGTAACATGTGAAATGATGTAAGATACTCACTTCAGTGTGTTGAGTGTACAGTGTTTATCCTGCAGTAGAGCAGAGATCTGATTCACTCCTGTGTCTCCTAGTTCATGTTCACTCAGATTCAGCTCTCTCAGGAGTAACGGGTTTTTTACCCACAATTCCAGTCACATACTGACAGCCTTCATCGGCAGCAGGATCCAAAAACCTGCAGAAGAGAAGATGAAGCTGGAATCAATTTAGTGTGCATTGCATTTAAAGATCATCAAACATTGTTTGTAATTAAAAGCTCTAGTTCAAGTTTAAACCGTGGAACATTTAAATATACAAATCATTTTAATAAAGACAAAAGTCAAAAGTAAATTCTTTAAAAGAAACTTGGGGGCAGAAGCTCACTAGATCATGATTCTCAAAAATCTCAAGATCTTTCTGGTTTTTAAGCAGGAGATGAGGAAAGTTAGCAAAGAGATAACTAGCTTGTGACAGCTAAGCATTCATAGTGATATATTTAGTTGATCTTTTGATGCCGGCTCTTCCTATTATTATGTAGCAGAATTCACCAAACACTGGACTAACACAAATGACGATAAAGAGTCAAAGCTGAATGTTTTTGTCCTCTGTGTGCAACACCATTCTACACAGGCATTAGTAATCAAACATATAGAGCATCATAACAGACCAAACTAATAGAGCACGAATCACCTGCTCCAGTGGTTCCCAAACTGAGGGATAGTGTACAGTCAGCAGATTATTTTACAAAATAAACCTCTGCAGGGTGATAAAGACTACACTGTATAATTTACCCGCTTATCATGTGGCCACCTGCATGATAAGTAAATAATTGAACACAAAATATTACACATAATATGACCTCAACATTAGCGCTCCGTTATCAGTTGTAGCAGTTGTGTTTGTATCAATAACAGACCAATAGATGGAGCGACTGATGAATCAGAGTTGTATTGCAGGGAGTCATGTAGAAATATAAATGAACGACGCATGCTTCTGCTCTAAGTGTCTACACCAGACACGAGCGGCTCGATTTGACAAAAGCAAATAGAACTCAGTGATGTTTTCTGCTGATGTGACGAGACAAATCCATGACAACAAACTGATGCCCGTTCTATTTCTGACGAACCCCAGCACTCTGACACAAAGAACAATTTCAAAAATATTAAGTAGCACAAATGTTTACAACATTGACAATAATCAGAAATGGTTACTGAGCAGCAAATCAGCACATTGGTATGATATCTGAAGATCATGTGACACTGAAGACTGGAGTAATGATGCTGAAAAATCAGCTTTGATTACAGGAATACAGTAGCCTATATGTTAAAACATTCAAATAGATTATTTAAATTGACAATATTACAGTGTTTACTGTATTTTTAATAAGTAAATGTAGCCTTGGTGAGCATAAGAGACTTTCTGGGGAAAAAAAAAGGAAGAAGGGGATGGGGGGCCTTGAAAATATTTTTTTTCTACAAAAGGGGGGCCCCGCAGAAAAAGTTTGGGAACCACTGGCCAACTCAAACACAATATTTAATTTAATTTAATTCATACAGGCCTACTGTACCTCATGTTGCATATTTGCACTTTTTGAGAAAAACAATGGCACAATAAAAAGAAGACTTTTCAGGTCTGTCAATTCCTCACTTTTTCTAGTTATGTAAGGTTAAAATATTTTGCCTGTAATTTTTTTTTCTCATATCACAATATAATATCGATATCTCCTGGACAGTGTAAAATACTTTGATGTGAATTTTAGCTGATATCGCCCACCCCTACTCTGGATAGTTTTATTTAACTGATGTCTGTGTTGATGCAACAGTAATTCTGCTCATTATGAGAGGAACTGCAGGTTCAGTTGTGAGTTGTGTGTGGTGTGTGTGTGTGTGTGTGTGTGTGTGTGTGTGTGTTATCACTGATTCTCTCCTGACACACATCACATGTTTGTGGTCTGTGATAGATCTGCTGTAGTAGATCTACAGTGTTGTGAATCTGAGCTTGATGGAAATTAATGTACAGTGCATTCAGTAACATTTAAACAATCAGGATAATAAATCACACTGAATATGTTTTCATGAGAAATGTCCACAATAACACAATCATAAATGTTTAACTGAGGCACCAATCTACTGAACACCAGCACATCTAGTGACACAAAATGTCTGATTAAGCTGTAACTTTTAACACAACTAAACTGTGCTGACATTTATCATCAAAACAACAGCAGCTGCAGCATCTGATCTTTCATCTTTGATCATTTTCAACAACAAATTGTGTACCATACTGAATTTGTGAAATAATATAATATAATACAATATAATATAATTCACATGTGTATCATTTATTTAGCATTATTTCATCAGGTCTCACCTCAGAGTCTTGAGTTGACAGTTTGGATCCTGTAGTAAATCACTGAGCTGCTTCACTCCTGATGGTCCAGGATCATTTCCTGTGAGATACAGCTCTATCAGGTGTGAAGCGTTTGATCTCAGAGCTGAAGACAGAGCTTTATAACCTTCTTCACTGATACTGCAGTCTGAAAGTCTATTAGAAAATATGTTATTCTTCATCATTACACAGCTCTGTGGAATACTTGATTCTGATTGGTCAGTCACAACATTCCGAGGTACGTTATCCCTGGATAACAACCTGTAAAAGCTAATAACACAGGCTCATCTGGGTAACAGCAGTCGGCGCTGTGCTCTTGCTTGAACTATTTTTTTTCTTGGTGCAAGCTTTGCATTTGTTTAGATAATAAAATATTAAAACTTGATTTAAAATGGTGTACAATTGTTTAATTATGTCATCCTGGTATCGCGGACTCGCTCTGGTTTCATACAAACGCAGCTGCTGCCATTTTGCTACGATTGTTTTGTACGCTGTAATGGATTATAAGAGAACTAACAAACTGGTAAGATTTTTAAACGTTTTAGTCTTAATTCTTTTATTGCCTTAATTATTTTGTGGTGAAATGTTGTGTAATAAGTAGTTTGACTGCACCTTTTCCCTTAAATGTCCGTTTAGTTTGAATTTACAGCTTGCTCAAAACTGCTGTCTTCACGGAAGCTTTGCGTTCAAATATTTCAACTGAGATCAATATTTTACATCTAATATTTTCCACTTCGCATCGGGGTCCTGATCACCCTTGTCTGGGTTTATTCTGCGAGAACAACCGGCTGGATGTACATTATCCCTTACTTATAACACAGATTGTCACACAGGTTCATGCTCTAGAATGAAGAAAATAAAACGATGCACTATGGGAATTTTGGCCTGAATGGACTCTTTTCACAGTAAAGCTAAGTAAAGTTACAGGTGCTTCTCAATAAATTAGAATGTTGTGGAAAAGTTAATTTCAGTAATTCAACTCAAATTGTGAAACTTGTGTATTTAATAAATTCAGTGCACACAGACTGAAGTAGTTTAAGTCTTTGGTTCTTTTAATTGTGATGATTTTGGCTCACATTTAACAAAAAACACACCAATTCACTCTCTCAACAAGTTAGTGTATTGTTTCATGCCAATCAGCTAATCAACTCAAAACACCTGCAAAGGTTTCCTGAGCCTTCAAAATGTTCTCTCAGTTTGGTTCACCAGGCTACACAATCATGGGGAAGAGTGCTGATCTGACAGTTGACCAGAAGACAATCATTGACACCCTTCACAAGGAGGGTAAGACACAAACATTCATTGCCAAAGAAGCTGGCTGTTCACAGAGTGCTGTATCCAAGCATGTTAACAGAACGTTGAGTGGAAGGAAAAAGTGTGGAAGAAAAAGATGCACAACCAACAGAGAGAACCGCAGCCTTATGGGGACTGTCAAGCAAAATCAATTCAAGAATTTGAGTGAACTTCACAAGGAATGGACTGAGGCTGGGGTCAAGGCATCAAGAGCCACCAGACACAGACGTGTCAAGAAATTTGGCTACAGTTGTCGTATTCCTCTTGTTAAGCCACTCCTGAACCACAGACAACGTCAGAGGCGTCTTACCTGGGCTAAGGAGAAGAAGAACTGGACTGTTTGCCCAGTGGTCCAAAGTCCTGTTTTCAGATGAGAGTAAGTTTTGTATTTCATTTGGAAACCAAGGTCCTAGAGTCTGGAGGAAGGGTGGAGAAGCTCATAGCCCAAGTTTCTTGAAGTCCAGTGTTAAGTTTCCACAGTCTGTGATGATTTGGGGTGCAATGTCATCTGCTGGTGTTGGTCCATTGTGTTTTTTGAAAACCAAAGCCACTGCACCCGTTTACCAAGAAATTTTGGAGCACTTCACGCTTCCTTCTGCTGACCAGCTTTTCTGAAGATGCTGATTTCATGTTCCAGCAGGATTTGGCACCTGCCCACACTGCCAAAAGCACCAAAAGTTGGTTAAATGATCGTGGTGTTGGTGTGCTTGACTGGCCAGCAAACTCACCAGACCTGAACCCCAGAGAGAATCTATGGAGTATTGTCAAGAGGGAAAATGAGAAACAAGAGACCAAACAATGCAGATGAGCTGAAGGCCACTGTCAAAGAAACCTGGGCTTCCATACCACCTCAGCAGTGCCACCAACTGATCAACTCCATGCCACGCCGAATTGAGGCAGTAATTAAAGCAAAAGGATCCCCAGCCAAGTATTGAGTACATGTTCAGTAAATGAACACACTTTCCAGAAAGCCAACAGTTCACTAAAAATGTCTTTTTTTTATTGGTCTTATTAAGTATTCTAATTTGTTGAGATAGTGAATTGGTGGGTTTTGTGAAATGTGAGCCAAAATCATCACAATTAAAAGAACCAAAGACTTAAACTACTTCAGTCTGTGTGCACTGAATTTGTTTAATACACAACTTTTCCACGACTTTATTTGAACCAATTATTATTGTCTCATTGATAGTTTATATATAAATAGTCACCCTTAAGCCTGTTTTTCACTTAGGTCTATTTGTATTACTGTGATGACTGTCCTGCAGGAAAGAAACTTTGATAACTCAAAATATTACATTATATGTTAACATTATGACTTTTAGTATGCCAGTGAACTGTTATAGATGCAATTTTTATTTTATCCTGGATCTTCAGAAAAGTTTGTATTTGTAAAGTACTGCAGTCTCTGAGGGGTTGAGTAATTTTGATTGCAACTGTAAGTTATAATTGTGGAAAATGAAAATGGAAAAATTGCATTTGTTGTAGTTTACGTTCACCAGTATATACAAGTGCTTCTCCATAAATTAGAATGTATCAAAACCAAGTAATTGCATGATTTTATAGAACAACCCTGATAAAATAGGCCTACATAATGTAATATGCCTACACAAAATAAAAACATAACCAATTTAATTATATTACCAATTTAATTATATTATGTATTATAACAAATACCTGCAGAGGGTGCCAAATGCATGGCCATGTTTCACTTTGCGGCGTGATTTAAGGACATTTAAATCCATGTAATTTAAATTTTTGGCCACATGAAAACTCAGAGCAAGTGTTAGAACTTTTATTTTGAAATCGCGATGTACAACAAATTGCAAATTTAGAAATATGTTGATGTATTCTCCTGTTTTGGCATAGGTTAATAAATGATTTACGTTACAAATCTAGTGAGATAACATGCACTGTTTTCCCAGATGAACGCTAAGCAACACAAACTCACAGCATATGTAGAGGAAGAGTTTGAATCTCGTGCGCTGCTAAAAGCCAGGCGAAACGGCTCTGTATTTACATCACATGCACTGCATTGTTAATTTTGGTTAACTAAAAATAACACTAATTTCATATATACTGCCCTTTATAAATTCAAGTATTTTTCAAGTACCTTCTCAGAAATATGGCTGTTTTCAAGGGTTTCCAGGACTTACATTTCAAAAAGTCAAATTCAAGTACTTCAAGCACCTTGTGTCCCACCCTGTTATAAACACTTTGTTGTACAAATCTGGTGAAATCTGTTCACATCATCTGCCAAAAAAATGTTGGAAATTACATGAACGCAAAACTAGGTGAACCTTTCAAATTCACATTATAAACTCAAAATAACTTGCTCACCAGCCATTTATTTATTTATTTTTATCTAACAGCCATTCAGAACTTCTACTCTTCTAACTTAAAATGCAGCCTTTTGTGATTTGATAACTGCAATAACCCATATCACAATGTCGAGTTTATTTTGATTAATTGTGCAGTCCTGATGAGAAGTGTCAAATATTTTCAAATTTATGAAACTGTGGTGGGTCACTAGAGTCTGGGTAATTAATGGGATACACTTTTAAAATACTTACTTCAGCTTTTCCAGTCTACACTGTTCATTTTCAAACAGAGTCAAGATGATCTTCATTCCTGGGTTTCCTAGTTTATTCTCACTCAGATCCAGCTCTGTCAGATTTGAAGGGTTTGAATTTAGAGCTGCAGCCAGAACATGACACCCTCCTTCTGTGATACAGTTGTTTCTTCAGACTGCATAAAGAGAAAACACTTCAGTTTTAATCTGAATATTTACCAGTATGTTTTAGGTGACAGTTGACAAATACTGCTGATGATGACGAAGACACATAAAAAACACCCAGCAGCAAGAATTTAAAAGTGTCTTTGTAACAATGAAGATACTCACTTCAGTGTGTTGAGTGTACAGTGTTTATCCTGCAGTAGAGCAGAGATCTGATTCACTCCTGTGTCTCCTAGTTCATGTTCACTCAGATTCAGCTCTCTCAGGAGTAACGGGTTTTTACCCACAATTCCAGTCACATACTGACAGCCTTCATCTGCAGCAGGACCCATAAACCTGCAGAAGAGAAGATGAAGCTGGAATCAATTCAGTGTGCATTGCATCACAAAACATTTAAAGATCATCAAACATTTGTTTTGTAACAAAACATTGTTTTTTTTTTTTAAGATAAAGATATATTATGTGTATATATAAAAGATATAAAAAATTCTTTAAAAAAAAGAGACTCAGGGGCAAAAGCTCACTAGATCATGATTCTCAAAAAATCTGAAGATCTTTTTGGTTTTTTAAGCAGGAGATGAGAAAGTTAGCAAAGAGATAACTAGCTTGTGACAGCTAAGCATTCATAGTGATATATTTAGTTGATCTTTTGATGCCCGGCTCTTTCTATTATTATGTAGCAGAATTCACCAAACACTGGATTGCTGATCCACTAACAGAGAACATGATCCATCTCTGGATAGTTTTATTTAACTGATGTCTGTGTTGATGCAACAGTAATTCTGCTCGTTATGAGAGGAACTGCAGGTTCAGACGTGTGTGTGTGTGTGTGTGTGTGTTATCACTGATCCTCTCCTGACACACATCACATGTTTGTGGTCTGTGATAGATCTGCTGTAGTAGATATACATTACTGATCTATATATGACTGGATCGCTCATTGCATTCTAAAATGCCAAAAGACAGTGAAGCCAATGGAAGTGTTTGATCTGCCATCTTACTATTCCCTACCAGCAGAGAGCACCATTGAGTCACATGCACACCGCTGACCTAAAATTTAAAGCAAATCAGTCAAACAGGATTATTTTTTATGTTATGTGTATGTAAAGTCATTTTTACTTCACATGTTATCTGCAGTGTTTATGGTTTTTTTGGGCAGGATAAGGATGTATTTAAACCGTTTAGGTGTGTGTGTCTGCTGCGCACTGATGACACAGGTAACTGATCCAACACAAAATATAGCCTATTTCTTTATGTACGTAATTATTCAGGATTTATTAAATATGAACCTATTAGTATCAGAAATTGATTTGAATATACAATGAACAATACAATAGCTTCTGTTAATATTGCTCTATACTGAAATGAAAAGCTTAATTTACCATCTTGAAATAAAGCTTCATGTCCTTACTGTCTGTATTGAGTTATTTCTCTGAATAAATTATGATGTGTATATTTTTAATGTCCTGATTGAGCAACATCTATTTCAGACTCTCTAAGATCACGCATATGTTTACTAGCATTAGCTACTGTTTCCATGTAAAATGTTGTATGCTAAATTAATAATAAGTTTAAAACCCAGCATTTGAATCATTACCTGCTTCAAAATGAATGATGTTAATGAAATCATTGTTGAAACATTTGCAGTTAGCACTACTGTACGAATAAAAAAAAACACTATAACAGAATTATATAAAACAATGAATAACTGTTCAAGGTGAATAAAGATGATGTGTATACAAAGCATAAATCTTTTCTTCAGATTTTCAAGATGAGCACTTTGTCATTTGTTATATGTTGAGGTCGTGTCCGTCTGATGTTTATCATGTTCATGATGTTCGCTACTATAACGTAGCTTTTTAATAAGTAGGGGAAATTCCCATGAGTGTTTGCATGTAATAATATACAGGGGATACTTCAGCATTTAAAAACGCTGACTTGTTATGTGATGTTGTCTCGCTAAAATCATACAATTTTCCTATTAATTCTAATAGAACGTTTAGGCACACTAGGGATTACCAATATGGCGGCGCGGCGGCTTCACTTTCATGACGTCATGAGCAATCCAGTTCTCTATTCTAGATCAGTGATCTACAGTGTTGTGAATCTTAGCTTGATGGAAATTAATGAACAGTGCATTCAGTAACATTTAAACAATCAGGATAATAATCACACTGAATATTTTTTCATGGAGAAATGTCCACAATAACACAATCATAAATGTTAACTATTGAGGCAAACTACTGAACAACACACACATCTAGTGACCCAAAATGTCTGATTAAGCTGTAACTTTTAACACAACTAAATTGTGTGCTGACATTTATCATCAAAACAACAGCAGCTGCAAGCATCATTCATCTTTTGGGGTTGACAGTTTGGGTCCCCGTAGTAAATCATTTGGGGTGCTTCAATTCCCGATGGTCCCGGATCATTTCCCCGTGAATCCAGCCCATCAGGTGTGAAGGGTTTTTATCTCAGGCAAAACAGAGCTTTATAACCTTTTCACTGATACTGCAGTCTGAAAATCTATTAGAAAAATATTTATTCCTTTTTCCCTTTTAAAACAGATTGTACATAAAGAAAGTACAAGAAAATAAAAAAAATGGGGGGAATTTTTGGCCCCGAATGGAATCTTTTCAAAAAAGCTTAAAAATTATATACTGGGTGAACGAAACTACAACAAATGTTTTTAATTTTTTTCAGTTTTTTTCCCACAATTATAACCTACTATTATAACCTTTTTTTCAATGATACTGCAGTCTGGGAAAATCTTCAGAAAAACCAAAAATAATGAAAAATGAATGAATGAATAAATAAATAAATAATAATAAAAAAAATGTATTTCACCATTAAGATATTAACATTTCCCATCATCTCAAAAATCAATCTGTCTGTCAATATTTTATAAGTGTATCTACACCAACACACCAATTTTACATCACTGACCCATTCCTTGTGAAACTTACAGAGCTCTTTTGGAGGTTTTTGTGACTGCTGATAACTAATGGACACTCCCCGATTTCTTGAATTTCTAAAGCTCAAACTCCTCCACCTTCCCCTTTTATGTCAAAAACAAAAAGACCAAAGAAGACCACGGGGCGGGTGAAAGATCAGCAGTTTAGGGGATTTTCCCTTTTTTAAGGTGGGCCCTGAATGTCTTTCACCAGATTTTGGGTCGTTCATTTTCATTCGGGACAGTAAACGATTGATGGATCTCTCGGGAGACAGTTTAAATTTTCTAATTTCTGTTTATTTACTAAAACTTTTTCCCTTTTTTGCTCTGCTCTTTTCTATTTTTCTGTGCCCAACAGCCCCCGTAAGAGTCCTGTTTGGGACTGGAGTGACAAACCAAGGGGGATCGAAGAAAAAGATCCAGGGTCCATTACACTCTCTACCCTTTGTCCACTGCGGTCTTGAGAAAATCAATAAATTTTTTTTATTTTTTCTTTTTCTTTTTTTGGTTAACCATGAAAAAATAACTTTTCTTTTTCTTTTTTTAATTTTCTAAAACAGATGTGCAAAAGGGTGCAAAAAAACTCTTGAACTCAAGTAACAAAGACTGGTCCCAAAAATTGATCCCTTTTTTCCCCCTTTAAAAGATCGGGTCCAAAATGCTAAATACACTGAGGGCCTTTAAAGGACTCAATCCCACAGGCCTTTCAGATTTTGGGGTTCCATAAAAATCACATTTGTTTTTTTTTTTCCCCCTGATAAAATCCCCTTTTCCCCAGTAAAAAGAGGGCATTTTTATCCCAGGAAAAAATTTTGTGTATGTTCCCCCATCTTTTCGTCTGCCCCTGCTGGTCGGGAAATCTGAAAAAAGTGTGTGTACTTTTGGGGTCAGAGTTTTAAGGAGTGCTTCATTATTTACCCTGCATTTTTTTGGGGGGCATCATCAGCCTAAATTTTTTTTTCACAACATTTTTTTTTTTTCTCCTCTAAAATGTTCTGGAGAACGGGTGGCTAAAATCCAGCAGAAGCTGGGATGTGGCACATGATAAAGAATTTTTGGGTTTTTTAAAAACATGATAATATTTTTTTTTGGGCCTGATTCCCCCTCGGGAAATCTTTTTCTAAAAGAAACTCCCCCTTTCTGTCATCATTGAATCCTCGTATCTCTGCCCAGCCCGGATCACCCAGGGGGAATCTTACTGTCAGCTGCTGGTCTGCTGGTGATCCGAAAGAAAAGCAAAGGAAGCGAGTTTCCCTTGAAAAAGGTTCGTTTGGGGGAAAAATCCCCAAAAGCGGTGAGGAAAAAACAACCACAAACTCTTATCCTTAAAGTTTCAAAGGGAATCGAAATTCCCCCCCTCCATCAAGAATGAACAACTTTTAATTTATTTTTTTCTTGTAAGCTTTAATTTCCCTTTTGTCCTCTGGGAAAAAATTTATTTTTAAGGTCCCCTCAAATTAGTTTTTCCCCCTTTCTCCTTTTTTTTCATCCTCTAAAAGGAAAGGAAAAAATGAAGCTGATTCTTGATTTTCTTTTTCCCTTTGGCCCAAACCAGAACAAACTTCTGCCCGAGATGTTTTTTCCGATGCCAGCAACCTTTCCTTTTGTCATACAGTTTTTTGATCTCTTGTCTTGGTTTCCCGGTGGGTTTTAAACCCCATTTTTTTCAAATAACCTGCTCTCCCTGTTTATTCTGACTCTGGGGAAACAACTTTTAATCTTTCCCCCCATGTTTTTGTATTGACCTGTTCACTAAAAACCCTGAGTTATTAGAGAAACTGTTTTAATGTTTCTTTCAGAATTTTAAGGGCACCCCTTTCTTTGCAATTTCCTTTAAAAACACATTGAAACCTTTTTCTTTTAAAGGGTACACTTTTCTGATGAAAGAAGAACTTTTATTTTAAACAAAACCCGAAATACAGATATTGTTTTAAAACTTATTTCTCTCCTGCATTCATTTAAATGACAGTGTTGTGGTTTTTTCAGAGATCATTGGGGCCTCTACTTTTCTAGATTTTCGCCTTTATCTTGCTTCATCTCCTCGGAATTGAGGGGTGAGAAAAAGCTTCTTCTTTGGGTTTTTTTTCCTTTCATCTTTTCTCATTAAAAAACCTTCAAAAAAGTGGGCCAATTTTTCTTTTTTTAATATTTTCTTAAAATTTTTTTCCGTTTTTTTTCAAAATGTATCTTTTTCTTTCAAAATCCTAAAGAAAGAATTAAAAACAAACATTTATGGTGATTTCCCAAAAGAAGAAAACTTATGATAAATCAGAAATCAAATTTCTATTGGGAAAATTCTTTAACTTTTTTTCATTTAAAATATTTTTTTTTTTATAAAAGAAAATAAATTTTTGAAAAGTGGTTTTTCCCACCTGGGGAAAACGGGAGCAGTTGGGCTTTGAAGTTTTTTGGGAGGGTTTTTTAAATTTCCCTCGTCGAATCAAGGCTCATACTGAACGCTATTAGTGAATAAAATTAAGTTTCTGCTTTTCCGGGACACTATAAAGAAAACCCGTCTCAAATATTTTTTTTTAAAAAAGACGAAAGCAAAAACCTGGTTTTTTAAGGGTTTACACTGGTTTAAAATATGGAAACTATTTAAGTTAAATTTAGGGAAATATTAGGGCCCCTCATTGTAAAATTTTCTGTCCAAAAACAAAAAAACACAAGGGGGTTGTAAATTTAAAAATGTTTTTATTTCACCAAAATTTTCAAAATATACTTCACCCCAAAAAACTTTAAAATTTTTTTGCTGATGGGTTTTAAAGCCCCCTTAATGACAACCGGGTAAATATTTAACAATTATGATTCATGACCATAAATTTAATAAGTATTTTTTAGCAGTTCCCTGTGGAAAAAACAATAAAAAACATTAAAAACCTTTTGGTAGATGGTGTTTTTTCCCCCACTTAATCGGGTGGGGAGAACCCCCCTTTTTTCCAAAATCCTCTTCACGACACAGGCTGGACAAGTGAAACCTGATCTTCCCCTAAAACAAAAGAACAAAAGAACCAAAAAAAAATATTACACAGGGGCACTTCAAATCTAATTCCTAAAGTTTTTTAAGTTGTAAAAAAATTGGGTTTTTAAAACAAAAGATTCTGTTCTTTTCCCCTCCTAGCCATAAAGTTGGTTCATGATCACCTAAACCTCACTGACGTAGATTTTTTATTTCCGGATTGTAAACCCAAGTGGGAAAAAAAAGCTTTGTGGGAGCCGCTACCCCGGGGGCAGTTTTTAATAATGATAGGGCTCAGGAACATTTTTTATTTAAATTTTATTATTTTTTAACTGCGGGGTTTTTAAAAGATGCTGAAACCTTAAACACTTTTTTCATACATGTTTTTTTTAATTTTTTTTGGTGGCTGGGAAAATGTGAAACAAATTTTAGAACTCATAAAACTGCAAACCCCAGGCACCCATGGGGACAAAAAAAGTGAACCTGAAACCCAAATCTGTTTTTTATAACCTGAAATTTTCACCTTTAATGTATAAATTTTAAATTAAATGGGAAAAAAACCTAGACCCCCGGTTTCAATAAAAGTCACCAAAATTGTTTTCCCTAAATTATTTCCCTTTTTAAATTAGTCAAAATCTATCACAAAAACCACAGTGACAAAAATTTTCTTTAAAAATTTAAAGCTAAAACGTCAAAACCTTTTGGTAGAGGGGGTTTTTTTTCCCCCACTGAAAATTCGGTTTGGGTTTCCCCCCTTTTACCGTCCCCCCTTCACAGAAAACGACTGGACCTGTGAGTCTGAAACTTAAAACAAGCACAAAGACAGAGAGAACTATAAAAAGAAAACCTTTAGGGCTTATTTGAAGATTTTTTTTGTTTCCCCAAATGGGGGTTTTTTTAGTCCAGTTTAACACAAAATTTTTTCCTAACTCATCAGGGGCTGCTATAAAAAAATCATTTAACAGTCAAGTGAAGCCTGCTTTTCTACTTTCCCCGAAAACCAGCTGCTCATACAAAATCTTGTATTAACAATGAAAAATTTTGAACATGAACCCCGTTTTTCAGTGAACGAGTCTGGGAAAAGGCCAAAAATTTTTCAGTTTTTCCCTTTTTAAAAAATCCACTAATTTAAACTGTAAAAGGTTTTAAAGTATATTTTTTTATTAAATTTAAAATTTTATCTAAATTTGTCCATTATTTTCCCGTTAATACCCCTAAATTTTGGGAAAACCGAAAGTGTAATGCAAATTTAAAGGGGTTAAAAAAAATAAATTTGGATGACTGTTGATTTCTACAGGGTTAGAGGTTAACATTACAGATAAATTTAGAAACATCAAAAATAGTGGGTCTTTTTCTTTACACGAGTGGTTGTTTAAAGAAAGTAAACTTGGAGAAACTACATTTTTTTCATGGCAACAGCAAGAAAAAAAACCCAAATTAATTTAAAGGGGGTTTTTTTCCCTTTCCCCAGAAGTGTTTTTAAAAGAAATTCTTTTAGAAAAGACTCAGTGTTTTCCTCGGGTTTTTTGAAGACTCATCTTCCTCTCTTTTTCCCACAAACCCGCAGCTTAAAAATGTCATTGGGTCACACTGGCTTGAGACAAAATCTGCTGTTCAATTTTGACCTGGGATGATGATTTTTTAATTAGATGGAAAAATATTTTGATTTTTGCAGCAAGGGAAAAAAAAACACTATATAAAATTAAAATGAGTTACAAACTTGCACGGGGGCTTATTAGCTTGTTTAAATGGGTTTAAATTGGGCCCTTTACTTGGGGAATACTACCCCCACAAAACCGTTTTTGGCACTTTTATTTATATTAAAAACCCTTTAAAAAAAACCCTTTTCAACCCTGTAACAAAGTCTCCCTGCTCACGCGTCCCAAAACCCAAATCATTTTATTTTTTATTTATTTATTTATTTATATTTTATTGCCCGGGTTTCTGTGATTTCGGTATTTTTGTTAAAGGTTTAAATTTTATATTTTTTGGTATATTAAACCTTTGTGATGTAATTACCCTTTTTTTTTTTTTTTCCCCCCCCCCCCCCCCGTGATTCTGATTGGGACACGAAGGGGTGCCGTCAGATTTTAAAAGCGGACGGGAAAATTCTGGTAAAAATACTTTCGTTCCATCACAAAAAACACAAAACACAAAAGGGAAATCGAAAAAAAAACTTTCAAAAACGATTCTGTTCAATAACCCCTCTTTGAAACAACTCCGGGCCTTGTCCATTTAAAATGAGGTTTTATAAGATTTAAAAAACGCAAATTTTTTTTCTGTGCTTTGGGCCCTGTCGTTTTCCCAAAAAAAAATTTCATATCTCTCAGAGGACCGAAGGTTTAAAATATAGAAAAAAATGTCCGCGAGTTTTAAAAATTAGTAGTGTCGGTTAAAATTATGCCTACCTGTACAAAGTTTTCTAGGAAATAAAACGGATCAAAACCAGCGACTACTCTTTCCCTCTTTCATCTGCCTATTCCTGCTGCAGGGCTGGGTATGTGGGTGTGGGAAGTTGGAAAACCCCAGGCGTTGGAACGAGAGTCGAACCAAAAGGAAAACGATTTCCCTCAGGAGAAAACGACTCCTATTCAGAGCCCTTTTTCCCGTTCAACAAAAAACTTTCTCTGGGTGTCCTCAAAAAGAAGGCTGCACCATTTAAATTCACGAAAATAACGAAAGAAAAAGAGTCGGTTTTCACGAATTTTAGGGTGCAGCTGTTTGGAAACCATTCACCCTTCCTCAGGGTCGTAAAAAAAACCCCATACCCCGCAAAAAAAAAACAAACGTTGTTAAAAGTTTTTTTTTTTCGTTTTAAAATAAAGTGGGAAAATCTTTTTTTGCTTTTTTGACTTGAATTTGAAAATCAAATGTTTAATAATTAAATTTAAACCCACCACAGTTTAATTTAAAAAACTTCAACGGATGGTTTTGAACACATACAAAAAAGAAAAAAAACCAACATTTGCTACGTTTTAAACGGCAAATGTCTTTTTTTTTTGACGTTTAAATTCTTTTTTTTTTTTTTTTCCAACGTTGTAGAAACGTTTTAAACCCGGGGTTTCGAAAATTACCTTCCAACTTTTTTTAAAAAAATTTTTACCACGTACAAAGGGGAAATTTACATGCCCAAAACAAAATCTTTCTTACAGTTTTAAAATAAAAATTCTCTTATTCCCCCTTTTTTTTTCATTTCTTGATCGTTGCTGACCTCGGGGTTTGTTTTCCTTTTTAAACCAGTTACCTATAAGGCAAACTTTTAATACACCAAAATTTAGTCACTCTAGTTTTCTTCACAAAATATGAAAAGAAATATGATATGGGGGTTCACCACACACCACACACAACACAACCCCCCCACAACACCAACACCCAAAATAAAAATATATCCAAAAAAACAAATGTAAAAAAAGTAAAAACCCCTGAAAACTGCAATGACTGCAAATTTGAAATGAACCCATTACAAAGTTTCAGTGCAATTTTTTTAAAAAGAGAAAAACCGCTTTAATTTGTGAAAAGTAAAGTATTTAATTTTTAACCCAGTTACAAAATTTTTTGATTGCAGTTATACAAATCATATTGCAATCTTTTACTTTTTTACACTAAACATAAAGATTATATTTTAGGGTTTTTGTTTTTCACTCAAAATTTAAGGGATATCCTCCAATTTAGAAATTAAATAATTACAATAAATAGTTTTTAATGGCTATTATTGTTCAAATTTAAAATTTTTTAAAAATTGGCGCACCTATTTTGAAAAATACTGTCTTTGCAGTTTTTTTTATGCTTTCATTGCAGGGTTACATTGTTATGTCAGTAGGGAGCACAAGGGACTGTCTAAAAGATTTTAAAAAATTTTCCCCTGCGATTCATTTATTTTTTTAATCGTCCCCCAAATTTTATGATTCTGACTTTTTTACTCTTTGAAAAAATCCCCGTCAAAGCAACCTCGGGTCACGATTCAGTGCAAAACCCCAAAAAAAACAAGGTTTTTGGGAAAAATAAAATTTCTAAAAACCGGGGGTTTTCAACTCTGGCCCCAAGATACTTTCCCCCAGATTTTGCTCCAAAATTCCAAACAAAACCTGCTCATCCCCCTTATTGGACAGGGGGGCCCAAACTCACCTGGAGGGCCATGTCCTGCAGAGTTTTGATCCAACTTGCCCAACCACCTGCTCAAGTTTCTATTAGATACAAAGCTTTACTATTTGTTAGGGGTTAATAGATAACAATGTGTAGGAAAATGTGAGAGATCATGGAAATGTTTTAAAAGTAACATGGAAATTTCACACATTGTCGATCTGCGTTATATCCTTTCTGATACATGTACAGTGCCTCCACTTGACAATCACATTTATAAACATCTGAATCATTATGAATGATTTAATACAAATATTTTAAACTGAAGAGCCAGACAGACTCATCTGAGCTTCTTCCTCCTCTGTACCCGCTTTTTACATTAACAACAATGATTCATCTGCTTGAATACTAAAGCAACATTAATCATTCAATATCGTGTTTCTAACACACATGCTGCCATTATTTCATGTAAAGTCTGAGTCTCTTCAACCCTGTATGGTCACATTACACATTTATCACACATTTATTTCTCCTCATAGACACAGTAGTGAAGCTCTTCTGTGGAGCTTCAGCTGATTTTATGCTCCTCTCAGACCACTCACTTTAGATATACAGCATTTTTCTCAGCTTTTTTTGATGGCTCTTTAGCTACACTGTAATGTGGAAACAGAAGAGAAGATAATCAACGTTCCGTGGAAACAAAACAACTAATTAGTTACTATATTGCAATCAGTTTTATTTTTTTTTATATAATTTTCTCTTTGTTTTTTGAGTAAAAAGTTGCATTAAAATCCAGTAATCAATATTACTGACTATAACCCTGATTTGAATCGCAATTTATAAAACAGTATTTGTGTTTTTAAATATAATACATTTATAACAGATTCCCTTCTGTTGTGTCCTTCTATTGCGTTCATATAAAGAGAACACATCCTACGATTTTACACCAAATAAATAATGACAGGACAAATACATGTGATTTTGTCTTAAACAACTCTTATCAGTTAAATGTTTGCACTAGTAAAGCTGTTTGTGGTCCTCTAGTTGAAACAGTTTGTATTGGTTCTCCTCAGTCAATAAGTGAAATTATTGCGACAGCTAGCCGTTGAATATGGATCTGATTGGTCAGTCGTGCATTCTAGGTGTGTTATTCATTATGTTTGTGTTGTCCATTAGCAAGCAGAATACACCAGTCTACGTATTTTGATTCGGGCGTTTCTTTACTTCTCTCGTAACTCCCGGCACCGCGCTCTCCCCTCGTTTCATTCAACACACATCTATTAGCTTGTGCCTCAGTTTACTGACTGTATTTACCCTGCAAACCAACCCAGGAGTTCTGTTAATAGTATACTTGGGAGACATTGTTTCAAAGTTGTCTTGTTGTTAAAGTTGTTGCTAACTGACGAGAAAGTGTTTAGCGAATCTAATTGTGTCTAATTCTTCACTTTGGTCAGAAAGCTATAATAAGTTTGAGTAAGCACATGCTAGCCCGGTATGTCATCACAGAATATAGTCTCCTCAGGAGGACCCAAGTCCTGACGCCCTGTTCGGTTTATTCTGTGATACCAAGCGCTTGGAGGTGACATTATCTCTTACAGAAATTAAGTGTAAAGTATGTGACTGTGTTGCTTGTCAGTAAAACACACAGAGACAGAGACATTGACTGTGATGCTGGACGCTGTGAGCTGAAGCTGAATCCTGCTCTATTTTTACCACGTTTTCCCTACATCGGAACAAATCTATTTCAAACTGTAATGATTCACTATTAAGATGTCATTAATACAGCAGCTGTTTGTGTCTATAAGCTTGTGACAGTGTGCTTTTTCTTCTCTTCTCCTCCTTTGTGTTCAACATTTTTTATCACTTTACATGTACTTCTGACACCAACCCTTTGAAAAAAAGCTTGATTGATCATTTGATAAACTCTTTTCCACAAATATGTGAAAGTATATATTTGTTCACTATCAGAGGTTTATGAATCTCTTTACTATCACAAAGTGGAAGTTTTTACTCACCTCAGTTTACAGTTTTGAGTCTCGTAAGCACATCAATGAGCTTCTGCTATTGAGTCTCCAATCCTTTAACACCTCGATCAACGTTTTAGAAACTGCAGAGCTGTTTGGTGGTCGTCACAGACTTAGTTAAAGAAGAACATCTGTATGCCACGTTTATAAGACTAGAAAGAGACAAACAGAGTAAGAGATCCTCTTACAACAAATCATTAAGATGAGAATCGTTCACAATATAATGTGAACCCATTCACAGAATATTTTAGTATAAAGTGTTTTGTTTAACTCTGATGTGCTGTTCGTTTGGGAAGGACACTCAGGCGTTTGGGGTCTCCAGAGAACACAGCAACAAAAGGATATTTTTGTACAACCCAAATAATAATAATATATATATAATTTTTTAAATGTAATTTTACTTAAAATCTACATGTAGTGTTCCGTCCTTTTGTCTCTTTGAACTAGCCTCCTTCTCTTCTTGGTAGCTTGCTTACCTGTTATAAAGTGCGCTGTCCATCAAACGATAGTTTTGCCTGGCTCCTTTAAGTTTGCAGTCCTCCCTCTAAATGGAAGAGGAAATATGAAGCTGAGATCTTGATTTTCGGTCCTTCGGCCCAATCCAGAACAAACTTCTGCACAGAGACCTGTTTTTTCCGATGCCAGCAACTCCTTGGTCCAATACAGTTCTATCTGCTTGTCTTGTTCTCCTGTGCATTTCATAACTACAATGTTTTGCACTCAACCCTGTATCTCCTGTGATTCCATGACGTCTGGAAGCAATTCAATCTTTCGCACCTCATGTCAGGTTTGACCTGTTCACTACAACCCTGAGTGATATAGAGATCTATGTGAGAGGTTCTGCAGAAGTTGTAGAGTCACGACGCTTGCTTTGTGTCAATTCCCTTCAACACACACATTGGTCGCCTTCTTCTCTTAGGCTACCTTTACATCTGATGGAATGAAGACCGCCGCCCCTCTCATCTAAACAGATACACAAAAATACGCAGGGGATATTTGTTTAATCAATTTCTCTCTCTACATGCCTAAGTGACAATCTGACAGATGATCACGAGTCTCTTACCTGTCTAGAGTACAGCACACTTCATCTTGCTTCATCTATCATCAAGAGCTAGAAGCGGTGAAGATCCAGAGCTGCTTCTTTCGATATGCTCTGTTGCATTAAACTCCTGCACAAAGAGATTGGCAAGGTTTCTCTGTTTGTACTATTTTCTTAAACGTTTCCATTCTTTCTTCAGAAATGTGATTATTATTGCTCTCAAGATCCTACAAAGACAGAACAAACTGATGAAAGAAAAAAAAATCATCTAGTAATCTTGATCAAATTTATGTATTTATTAGTATTAAAAGTTAATATCATCAAAAATTCAAGGTGCAGACGAAACAGTTCACTGCTGATGTAAATATTAATAAAAAGGGTTTCTCATTGCTTATTTGATGGGCTTCTTGTTAAAGAAAAGTAGAATACATGTTCTGGTCACAAGTCTTATTACCATACTGTATTGCTTTATTTATAAATTGTAAAATATCCCTTGAAATGGTGGGTGGTTTTTACCTGGAAGATCTGCAGGTAGACTGTCTGCAAAACGTCTTGTGGTTTCCTGTGGAACTGTAAAATCATCGGATTCTAGTGTTTCTTACTGAAGCGTGAGAGTAAAACTAACAATAAATCACAACCTACTGCTTTTTTAGCGAAACTACAATGACCAAATATCTCGTAACAATATTTTGTCCAAAGAAAAAAACAATACGAGTGAATAAAAATTTATGGACTATAAGTTTAGGTAATTAGTCACATGATCATTTTTGACACAGTCTATTTGTACACAAAAATAAGAAACAGATCAATACCGTTTGCTTCGTGATGTTGTTTCTTCCACGACTTTCAGGTGGTTCATCTCTTTTGACTGGGGTCGACTCTTCACAGGACACAGAGCTGGACCGGTCATGTGAGCCTGATCTTACCCTAATGACCACAAAGAACAAAACACTTTACTACAGGAGCTCCGTCAGTCTCATTGTCAAGAGGCTTCACTGTTGAGGATGGTAATGAAGCACAGTATTAGACATGCATTTGTCCATCTATGACTACTGAACAGATGGACAAGACATATTCATGTTTGACTGCATGATCTATTTTCCAATGGTTAATTTATCCCTCCTGGTGGCTGCTTGTGTGAATTGTGTTACTGGAAAGAAGCTCCGGACTGAGTTCAATAAAGAGGGAAATTCATTGATTTTTATTGTTTTTTCCATCATTTCTATCACACGCATCCTGAGTGGAGAAATAAGCCCACACGAACATCGTTAAGTCAAAGATAAGTAAAAATAGAGACCTTTGATAGATGTTGTTTTCCTCACTGGAAGTCTGGTATGTCCCACCCTTTTGGCCTGGTCACATCTTCACTAGCTCACATTTGGTCCTGATCTTAACACTAATGACACAAAGAGAGAAGAAGCAACCTTTTCTACAGGAGCTTCATCTGTGTTTTATTAGTGCACCACATTCTCTCCTAGTCCTTCACAGCCACCAACATTTGCCGATTTTTAAAGATAGCGACAGTCATTCTTGTGTACAGACTCCCCATTTGTTTAACAATTTTCTTTAATGTACTTAAAAGGTGAGGAATAATCTTTTTTTTAAAATATGACTGATCTAATTAAGAATGTATTTTTCATTTTCTTTTTGACTAAACTGAGAGCTAAATGTCAGTGCTCACACAGTTCTGTTACAACTCAATTTAAGGACCACATGACACGATTTTAAAAGTTCCTTCACTTTGTTTATTGGGTGTGTAATAACAGTAACAATGGCGTTGTAATAATTACCGTATCTGTTTTCCCCGAGTCCCACGCTGAGCTGAACGTTACACAGACGATAAGCTTTTATCCCTGGCAACTACTACCTTTCAGATACAAACTCCTAAAGTTCTACATTTTTCTTCTTCACTGTACCAACTTTATGACCTGAAGTGCCAACATTCCCAAATACAGTTATTTCAGTGTTGGTTTTAGGTATTTTAGGCTACAGTGTATTTAGTGTGGGTATCTGAATGTTGTACACACGGAAGTCTGGGAGGAAAATGCACTGCAGCCTTCATAAGATAAAGCGTGCTGTACCAAGTCTAACCTTTGGGAGTCGTACGGCTCAGGAACAGTAGTTATTAATAAATCTTAAACACGGATTCTAAACAAAAAGCAGGGTTTGCTTTCTACATCCAATACACACAGCGTCTCCACAACATCGATACCATTACACTACAAACTCACTGAAGCCTCGTCTTCTCATTTGTTGTCACCCTTTCGAAATTAGCATCGTTACGCTACTATTTCACAATTGATTGACTCGACACATGCTGTCGTGAAAATAATATCTGGATTACTTCAGTCAAGGCCTAGGTTCACGCATTCTGGATCAGTTGTTCTCTGTTAGAATAGAATTAACATCACTTGACACGGATGAACTCTGACCTTTGTAACTTTGAAGAATGTACACAAACAGATACATACACACTAAAGAAACGACTTACAATCAATCATAGAAACGCCCCTGACTCATATAAACAATAAAATGTTGTAGGTGTGGTTGGTGCCCGTCCAGTGGGTTCATGTCTGTTACAATCACTTGTAATGACCTAAAACAAATTATTAAATTATAAATTTATCTGACCTACAACCAAAATCCCTGATGCTGTAATAAGTTACTTTTTTGTCAAGTACAGGTCCGTGCCTGAAGAGCGACTGCTAAATGACTGTAAATTCTGATTTTCTGAGTTCAATTCTGATGTCAATATATATTCTATTGGCTATTTTTTAAAATATCATGTTATTTTTAATTAGGAAGGTTATGAAGCTCTGAAGTTCTGCAAATCATTTGTAAATATACAACAAAGTTTGTTACAGTTTTGGAGCTTTTCCAGCAAAGCTCTGAACACTGCAGCAGTGTGTACGCGAATATGATTCTCTGAAATCAGACTCAGTCGTACCTCCTGTTTCTGTGGAGAGACTCATCTTTCCTCTCTTCTCTGACATACTTGCAGATGAACAGCTCAACACACGTGAGATCTTTGTGTCCCTTCTGGAAGACGATCAGCATGACTCATTCATGACCTGGGACATGACAAATGAGAGCAAGATCACGGGAGAGTTCCAGAGGAAGAAATGATGAATGAGAAAATAACTAGCTGCAGGATAGACGTTCTTGCAGTTATCAAGCAATCATAAAACATAAAAATAAAATATGCTCGAGCCCAAATCCATCACTCACAAACACACGTCATTATCTCATTTCAGTAATCACTAAAATAAATTTTGCTAATGATCGTCTCTTTAGAAATTATTCAATTAAATGCTTACATTTAATTACAGACTTGTAAAATGTTTTACAGATTTTTACAGACTTGTACAAGTTTTACCAACGTCGATCGTCTTTAAAACGGTTGTTTTTTAATATCTTCTCTGCTTCTCAGCGGTGTTTTGTTTCTTCTGTCGACAGACAGGTATAAGTTTTATAACTTTAACAAATCCCGCTTCATACAGCTCTGAAATGCGTTCATCATTCTCATAAATAAGTGTAATGGTTGAAAGTATTCAGACTTACCTTACTGCAGTAGTTCAGACGATCTTGTGGGCAGGAACAGAATCCAGAAGTCTTTAAAACACGTTCGGTTTGTGATCGCTGTTAAACACCTGTGCGATCTTTCACGATTGATGTTTGTCACCTGACACGACTTCATCTTGGAGAAAATCAAAGTCCAGTTAACAACAGATCTCGTGCAGCAGCGCCACCAACTAGGGACAGGAAGTGTGAACCACAAAACACACCTGCTTTCTCCTTCTTCTTCCTTCTAACAGCAGATCCCAAACTAAAACAGTGCACTAGCGCCACCTGCTGTTTCTTCATATTCTCCCTCTCAATCTTCTCCATTCACCTCCTTCTGCTACATTTGTGATTTTTCAATTTTTTTTTAAATAATAACAGACAAATCATGTACAAGAAAAGATGGATATGAGTTATTGTTTTTTTCCACTATTCGCGATCTTCCTTATCAACCTGATACTTTAACGGTAGATCGATAAACGAGCGAGTCATTAGCCAGTAAAATGGAATGACGGTTATTTTTAATTCCGCAAGCGCGCAGATCTCTACGGAAGACAGCTGAAAGCGCGTGCATATCAGAGGCGCTGTAAAGGAAAATATAACAAACAATGTGAAGTTTTTCAAGAGTTAAAACGAGTAGCCTAGTTAATATATATTTTAGTTCAATATTTGAATTTGAATCTATTGATAGGATATATTGTCAACCTTGACTGTTTTTGGTTAATTACAGTAGTTCCAAACAAAGATAACAGCAGGACAGTCGTGTTTTGTTACTGAATGATTCGTGTTTTTGAATTTTTAATCATTTGAGTCAATGATTCAGTGGTCTATTCATAAACACAGGCACTTGCTTCATTCTTGAATCAGCCGTGTGAACGAATCGTTTGAAGGCATGCTTCAATGACTCATTAATTAATACACTTGCTGCCACCTATTTGTATGTATGTATGTATGTATACTGCAAAAATACAAGTATATATAAGTATGTATACAGAATATGTGCAAAAATACAAGTATATATAAGAAATACCAAGCTCACAACATTATTGTACTGTCTGTGTCAAAGCATTTGAATGCCACTCCAGTCCCTTTTGTTTTCTTCTGCAGCGGAAAGATTTGGTTTTGTTGATACTGATTTAATTTGATTGTTAACAGCCCTATATTGTCTTATTATATTAAGTGAAATTATTAACAAAATGTAAGAATTTGATATGAAAGATGGTGCATGCATTTAATACGGTTAAGGAAAAATGCCCTTTAAATAGGGCAAAAATTACCTGGAAATCACATTATAAAATTAATTTGTGTATGCAGTATTAAGTCATATAAAAACGTCATTTCCCAATAACAAAATTGTGGCCAGTGAAAATGCTGAGTGGCTAGTAGATTTAGAAAACCACTAGACATAGTGGCTGGTTTCCAAAAAAGTTAATGTCAAGCACTGGCTACAACTGTCTGATAGTGAGCTAACGTTGCATATAAGATAAACAAAAACTACAACTATTTGAAAATCTGGAATTTGAGGGTGCCTAAAACTCAAAATACTGAGAAAATCACCTTTAAAGTTGTTCAAATGAATTCTTAGCAATGCATATTTTTAAGACTGGTTTTGTCGTCCAGGGTCAAATATGTTAGAACCGAAGTCTTAAGTCACTGGGGTATATTTTTAGCAATAGCCCAAAATACATTGTATGGGTCAAAATTATCGATTTTTTCTTTTATGCCAAAAATCATTAGGATATTCAGTAATTTTTGATTGGTAATATGCATTGCTAAGAATTCATTTGAACAACTTTAAAGGTGATTTTCTCAGTATTTTGAGTTTTAGGCACCCTCAAATTCCAGATTTTCAAATAGTTGTATCTCGGCCAAATATTGTCCGATCCTAATAAACCATACATCAATGGAAAGCTTATTTATTCAGATTTCAGATGATGTATAAATCTCTATTTCAACAAATCGACACTAAAGACTGGTTTTGTGGCCTGGGTCACATATCAGTAAATCAGTGGCCTACCCAACAATCATAAAAGAAAGAAGAAATATATCTTAACTTTGTTGTTGAAAAAGTCTTCCCTCTTTGCAAGAAATCTTCTAGTCAAGAAAGCCTAGCTGCCAGAGATCATATAATAGGCTAGTTTCTAGTTCAGTAGTGAAAATATCTTTAATATCTCACTTGTGATTATCTATAAATTAAAAAACAAGGACAATGTTTATTAAGGACATACAAAGGTATGTTTTTTGTTTTTTAAATTGTTGTGGTTTCCAACTTCCATATAATAATATTAGAATTCATAATTATTATGAGCGATGTTTGTAGGTCAAACTGACCATAGTTTAAATACAGTTCAGCAAAAGTCAGGCTATGAAACAGTAAATAATAAATACTACAACTAGCGAACAGAACATAATATAACAAGATTATGACTTTATGAATCCACAATACAAAAATACAAAAAAGTATGTAATCAGTGAAGCTGGCAGTGCCCTCTTTTGGTGATAATAATCACTAGACGATTGCTTCCATAACCAGCCAGCTACATTAGTCCGGCTTTTTACAGATCTGCTGGATGATGTGAAATGAACGTGGTGTAAAACGGGGGCATTTCCGAGGACAGGACACCAACAACCAGGACTGTCTCCAGAAAATGTGGACGGCTGGTTCCCTAAATTAAATAAAATAAAAACAATGAATAAATGAATAAAAGAAAGAAAGCCCAAAATGCAATCAATATGGCTTTTAAATGTAACAAAAATTATACAGTTATTCTTGATGCAAGAAAAATCAGCAGACAATAAAAACTGATAATAAAAGTTTAATACTCGGTAAAGCAAATATAAAACATAAGTAAAAGTGGAAACAAACCACACAGATCTAGATTTTTATGGACTTACAAGAAAACCAAATTATCTCCCGAAAATAAAACTGAAGAAACGGCCAACAGCAAACTTACAACAATATATTTTACATCTGCATTTTCTAACTACACTATAAGTGGAAGAATAAAAACAACAGTGAAGAACAATTGTAAAAATAATGCATTTCAGAACAACAGTTTGAACTTGTAAAAATCTTCTTTCTTTCATAAAAGCTTAAACTAAAAAAAAATTATACATACACATTATAAGAGAACTGAACATAAAATTGTTATACAACAGTGAAACTATCAGATCTTGTCCATCTTTGAGTTGATCTGGATCTCACAGATGAAACTGGTGATTCTGAACTTTATTTACTGTGAAAACTTTAGATGTTGTTTCTTTGTCCTGTATCTCACACTGGCTGGTTAGGACAGAATTTATTACTCAATGCATTAGAGTGTCACGTTTGGCGAGGTTGAAACCTAAGATTTGAAAGTGCTGGATCTATGATCTACTTACTGTGTTTGTTTTTCGTATGCTTACATAAAGTTGATGAATGACGGAAACTCTTCCCACATGCAGTGCAGTGATACGGTTTCTCTCCAGTGTGAATCCTCTCGTGTGATTTCAGGATTCCTGACTGACTGAATCTCTCGTTGCAGTATGAACACATGTAAGGTTTCTCTCCGGTGTGAATCCTCTCGTGTGATTTCAGAGTTTCTTTCTGATTAAATCTCTTGTTCCAGTGTGAACACATGTTTCTCTCCAGTGTGGATCCTCTCGTGCCGTTTCAAATGTGGAGCTGTAATAAATGTCTTCTCACACTTAAAGCACATGCTCTCGTTGTGATCTCTCACACCAATATGTTTCTTCTGATGTAGTTTTAAATTCTTCAGCCGTGAAAAACTCTTTGGTTTCCGTGCCTACGCCTGTGCCTTTTCTGCCATGCAGCGGAGAGCTTGCGATTCCTTTTGTTACTTGGCGGAAAATTCTCAAGAAATATTTGCTGGCCATTAATGCTTCAGAGGGCTCATGGCCTGATGCAAGAAAGCATGCTGTATTCCTACACAGCTTGGGTACCGAAGGCCAGCGGCTGTTTTACACCCTGCCTGATACGGGAACTACATTTGTACATGCAATGAAAGCGCTAGAGGATCATTTCATGCTGAAAGTTATACTAATATGGAGAGCGAAATGCTGCGGGACCAGCTGGTCGAGCGATCGTATGCCCCAGCAGTATGAGAAAAAGAGCATGACGTGTTCTGACGTAGCGAAACCTGTTGCTGATACTACACAGAAAGTAAATTGCATGTGTTATCAATGCAGAGCTAAAAATCACCTTGCTAATGCTGCCGATTGCCTTGCTGCCCATGCTAAATGCCATCTCTGTGGTAAGATTGGACATTTCTCTAAAGGCAAGGCAAGGCAAGTTTATTTATATAGCACATTTCGTACACAATGGCAATTCAAAGTGCTTTACATAAAAGAAAGTAAAATAATCATGAAAGAAAAATAATAATAATAATAATAATAATCACAAAAATAAAACAAGGAATTTAAAATGATTTAAAAACTGACTTAAAAAGAAATTAAGATAGTTAAAAATAGAAAATGATTTTATTTTAAAATTTTAAAATACAGTGCAATCAGTTCAGACATCGCACAGTGCTCATTCAATAAATGCACAGCTAAACATGAGTTTTGAGTCAAGATTTAAAAGTGACTAATGTTTTAGCACATCTGATCTCTTCTGGAAGCTGATTCCAACTACGGGCAGCATAATAACTAAAAGCAGACTCCCCTTGTTTTGTTTGAACCCTTGGTATTTCTAAATGACTCGATCCTAATGATCTGAGTGCTCTGTTAGGTTTATATTCAGTGAACATATGTAAAGTATGCCGTTCTTCGAAGGATGTTAGGGAAGTAGTCCCTGACACTGTTGTTCTCTTGACTGATGCTGTGAATACTCTGCAGACAATCTTTTTATGTTCGTGTTACAACATCAAATGGACTTTCAGTTGAGACTGAATTAGTCGTGGACACTGGCTCTTTTTTGCCATAAATGTTGCCTGAAGCCGTGTACAAATTACATTTTTCCCACTGCTCACTCATGGCTCCTAAAGTGAAACTAGTCACATACTTGAAAGAGGATATTCCGGTTGTTACGTCCTTCCTATACTTACGCTGATAATAGGAGTGAGCACGTATCTAACGCGTGCAAAAACAGAGTCCATGCATACTGACATAGATCCAAGCAGAGTGTCTTATTTTGTGTAAGTGAATAAAAAAACAAAGCCTCAATCTTTGACTCTCCTTCCTTCGTGGTCATAAAAATGTAGGCTTCATAAAGTTTACTCAATCTTTGGACACTTTTATCGCATTTAGCAACAGTGCATTCAGGCTATACATCTTTTTTTACCAGTATGTGTGTTTCCTGGGAATTGAACCCACAACCTTTTGCGCTGCTAACGCAATGCTCTACCACTGAGCCACAGGAACTCTAAAGTTAATATCTTATACACAGCACATCTCCACATACTGCACAATCCACATTCTTGCAATGAATCCAGCTTTCCACTAAGGCCTTTGCTGTAAGTTTAACTGGCCTTTTTTGCCTTTCAGATTCGTTAGCATTACAAAACTTGTTTTGTCACAGCGGATTCCTCCGCATTCACACACTGTTCATCCATATTACCACAATATCACATCAACCATACAGTTCAAAGAAATATTTAACTTTTGGCAACCAATGCATTGGATTAACGATAGTTTTGTGTGCACACATAGTAAATGGCCACTATTGTAATTGTTGCAACAATGTACCTTTTAATCCAGTGCCGATTAACAATCCAACGCGAATCCAACAGGAACAGCAAACAGAGTCCGATATCCACTTAAATCCATAGCCAACTGAGCTAAAAACGCTTGTTCAACGAAGAGCCGTCTCTGAAGTGAAATCCATGTAAAGTTATGCTCACAGTCCACCGGAAGCAAGGTTTTTGACTTAATGTTTCGTCTTTCCTATAAGCCGTTGTCGCTGATAACAGGAGTGAGCACATATTTAACGTGTGTGTAAAAACAGAGTCCATGCATACTGACGTAGATCCAAGCAGAGTGTCTTCATTTTGTGTAAGTGAATAAACAAAGCCTCAATCTTTGTCTCTCCTTCCTTCGTGGTCATAAACATGTAGGCTACACAAAGTTAATATCTTATACACAGCACATCTCCACATACTGCAAAATCCACATTCTTGCAAGTTACCCTTTAGCACGGTCAAAAACCGTGTGCTTCCCCATTATCAACGTCACCTGGCTCTTTACACAGGTGCTCTAATTATACCATGGTTTAGCGCCACACAGTGGACAACAATATTTCTACAATACAGAAAATGGCTCCTAGATGTTTACATGCAGATGTCTCACTGAATGATAAGGACACCTGCATGTCTGGACATCGTTAAAGGTGGCTCTGCTTTAATGGGACATTTAAGGGAAGTGAGAGGCACCCGAGTGTCACGTCAGACCATTCAAAAACATCAGCTAAACGACCTGCAAGGGTACCTGACCACACCACCAGGCACAGGAGTCAACATCAGGGAGCATTTGTGCTGGACGAGGAACCAGTG
The DNA here is from genome assembly GCF_018340385.1 of Cyprinus carpio. NCBI lineage: Eukaryota > Metazoa > Chordata > Actinopteri > Cypriniformes > Cyprinidae > Cyprinus > Cyprinus carpio. Next base: position 4,942,611 of record NC_056618.1, on the reverse strand, counting down.
GGCCTCAGTGCTGTTCTCTGATGAAAGTCGATTCACCTTGAGCAGGAATGATGACCGCCAACGCTGTTGGAGACATCAAGGAGACTACTATGCATCAGCCACTGTTGTCTGGTGTTACAGTCTGGGCAGGTGTGTCTAGTCAATAAAGAACTGCCCTACACCTTATGAATGGTACTGTGACAAACCAGTACTACCTGAATAAGATCATTAATCCAGTCATTGTGCCTCTGCATGAGCAACACAGGCCTGATTTCATCTTCATGGATGACAATGGTCCAGCTCATCGAGGTCGCATCATCAAGGAACGGCTGCTGGAGGCTGGGGTGCTTCAAACTGAGTGGCCTGTACTTACTCCAGACCTGAATCCCATAGAAAACCTATGAGATCAGTGGAGTCGTGGTGTAGAGGGTTGTAACCCTGCACCCCAGAACCTCAATGACCTAAGGGCAGCCCTTCAAGACGAGTGCAATGCTATGCTGGCTCAGTGGTAGAGCATAAACCTGTGGCTCAGTGGTAGAGCATTGCGTTAGCAGCGCAAAAGGTTGTGGGTTCGATTCCCAGGGAACACACATACTGGTAAAAAAAAAAAAAAATTATAGCCTGAATGCACTGTAAGTAGCTTTGGATAAAAGCGTCTGCTAAATGCATAAATGTAAATATACAACAAGACTACATTTTTGAACATCATGAGACATCGTTGTCAAGCTGTAATTGATGCTCAAGGACACGACAAGTTATTGAGACATTAGCTTTTTTGTTGTGGTATTCCCACCACTGTTGATAGCTTTAGTTTTAATAAATAGTTTGAGATGAAGAAATCACCATTGCATGCTTCTACTTAAATGCGCTACTTTCATGATATAATATCACTGTAGCTTGAACTTTTTACATTTTCCATAAATTTCACCCGAAGTTTGAATATCCCTATTTTTTTGTGAGTAGTGTGTATATATATGATTGGTTTGTTTTTTCCTACTACAAACACTAAAATACTGAACTGCTTTATAACCTAATGGTTTTCAGCCTCATTATTGGAGGATGAAGAATAAACAGCAACCTGTTTGTTCTTCAGTGTGTTTGATTCTGCAGGGTTCTGGATCTTCATGTTCTCTCTGTCCTTCAATAAACTCTGTCTCTGCAGATTTCTCTTCTTCCTGATGCTCTGATGCTTGCACTTGTTAGCTGAAAAACACATACAATTAAAAGATACCAAATATAAACAATCTAGGAATTTAAAAAGTTGTAAATAATAAACACACAAATACATTTTACAAAATTGCTTTTAAGGTACACATAAATCACCAATGAATTTAATTTAACTTTGTTTTTTTTTTTTTTTTTTTTTGTATGGTGGTTTGTTTATCACAGACTAATGAATAAATGCTGTTTAGTTTTCGTCTTGTAATGTCACAATAACTGATCGTGTCTGGTCTTGACAGCAATAAAATGATCTTAATGTGTCAATGAACAGATCTGAAGTCATCAGTATAATGAATGAGGTGAAAACAGGATCTATTATCATGAAAATAAAGAGGATTTTTCATCAGCTGATATTAATATTGATGAGTCTCAGACTATAAAACACTCATTAAACAAGACATTCAGGATCAGCAGCAGATCATCACTTTATTCTGAGTGTTTGCTGATAGAAACTGATTATTCGCGTTAGGATATTTGTTGAAAGACTAAAAACTGCTCTATTAAAACATAATAGGATTATATAGTATATCCAGAAACTGACAAACTATAAAACCTTTAATAATAAAGAGCACTCAGTACCAGCATCATCATCACTCCAAACATCACAACAATCATAAACGAACATATAAAAACACAAATTCACTCAGATCTGAACATTTCCCCTCACATGCTCGTCGCCTGCTGTGATAACTGTTTTAGTCAGCAGAAGTAGAAACTAAACAAATCAGAAATTACCTCTTTGGATGTTGCTTAAATAAACGGTTAAGAGTGTTTTACAATAATGTAAACACGTGAAGTACCGCGATCTGCTCTCCTCACGAGACTCGACGCTGTTGTTGTGAGCGGGCGGGTGATGACGTCTTCGCCGCGACGCGAGGCGCAATCTTTTTTATTTTATTTTACTTCAGTTGGCATCCACAGTGTTGCATTACTGCCATCTGCTGTAGGCTATCACTTTAACTTACTATATCTTAATTAAATTCGTCCTTCCAGTCCAGTCCTCCTTATATTTAACAAATATCTCTGTCATTGCTGCACAAAAAGGACGCCGATACAAACTATCAACTCTGAAGTCTTTGCCTTCGATGCAGATGCGCTCATCGTTTTGTCTCACTGTGAATACAGTATGTACAACAACAGTAAACTAATTACTAAAGCTGCAAGATATAACGCAAAGGAAAATTATGATCGTATTATAACAAGCTATCTTAATATATAACGCATAGATAAAAGTATGATAAATAATTACATCACATCGCCGCCACCTTCTCTTGTCTAAAGGAAATTACGTTAATGTATATTTACCTCTGATTGTTCAACACAGTAAAACTCCTTTCACCAGTGAGAAACCTTTCAGCACGCGCAGTGCTCCAGGCTGCAGCTACCCCTGTCTCGGTTCCCTCGCTCCGCGCGCACTCAGAAAGTTTTACAAACAATTCGGTCTCGTGCTGCTCTGCGTCCTCTCGTGCTGCCTGCATTCACTGGAGATTCGCGCTATTATTATTTAATTTATGAAATCATACATTCAGTACTAAGGGAACTGTCTCAGCTAGAGTTGTTTTATTGAGAAAGTGGTTTATTAAGAAAGACACCACACTTTATTGTATTTGTTTTATTGAGAAAGTGGTGTATTAAGTAAAACAGAACACTTGTTGTTTTAAGCATTTATTAAGAAATGGTTTATAAGATGTATAATCAAGAGCAGATAGAGATGACACATGTATTATTGAGAGCGCTGAAGAGAAAAGAAGCTGGGCATTACCTCAGCGGCTGTGTTTCAGATCAAGTGTAAAGGACAGCAGAGCAAAGAATCCCGAAGAAGAAAAATGAGAAGATGCAAGCCTTTTATAAAGAACTTCTGAGGGGATTTCCAGTATGATGTCAGAAGACACTGGATCCACCTGCTGTCTATAAAAGACTGAAGTGATGATGAAATCAGATGCTGCTTCCAGACCTGAAGAGCTCTCCGGCTCCAGAACCATCGCTGATATTGCCTTGAGCAGAGAACTTACTCAGATTTATACTTTATTTAATACTTCTACAGTAGTTGTAGAATATTTACTAATTGTAATAAATAAACTGGCTTGTAGTGTATAACACAAGTCTGCCTCCCCTGGCATTGATTTATAGCTAAGAACAGACCACGGAGAAGTCTTCTGTGACCGGTTTTGTGAAGATGAACTCAGATGATTATGAGATAGAACAGATTTGACTTACTTTACCTCCCTGAGAATAAATAAAATAAGGTCGAAGGTGTAGGAGATTTAGCACAATTTATATCTTAAACATCTCTAAATAATACAGTTTTTTTTACCTTTTAAACTTTGCCTTGATATGAGCTTCTCACATATCTGCAGCAGAGAAACAAAACAAGCATGACCATCCGGGGACTTTTGGCATACTTTTTTCAGCATACTATGCTTTGGGACACACTTATTCTAATCTCACATAATATTTAGGATGGATAGTGAGAACATTGAGACGCAGGGATTGTCATTAAGACCACAGCTGACACACAATTTCTTTATGTCTGTGAGTAATTATACCAACTGTTACTACTGTTGACATACATAATAATGTGGTCTAAGTTTAAATGTTAAAAAAAGAAATGCATTTTAAGACATCTTGCCATACCAAAATGGACTATTTCTGTAGAATGACCCTTAACCCTTGTTGTGCTGAAATCACAGTGTTTCTGCTTTGTTTGTTGTAATGAGAGCATTTGTGATTGTTAGAAACAGACAGACACAGAGCTAACTTAATATAGAATTAAATAGAATAACAATGTGTAGAAAATGTAAGAGAGATCATGGAAATGTTTTAAGTAACATGGAAATTTCACACATTGTAGATCTGCTTTATATCTTTTGATACATTTAAGTGCTGCACTTGACAATCACATTTAAACATCTGAATCATTATGAATGAGTTTAATGCAAATATTATTAAACTGAAGAGCCAGACAGACTCATCTGAGCTTCTTCCTCCTCTGTTCCTGCTTTACATTAAACACAATGATCATCTGCTTGAATACTAAAGCAACATTAATCATTCAATATCATGTTTCTAACACACATGCTGCATTATTTCATTGTAAAGTCTGAGTCTCTTCACCTGTATGGATCACATTTACACATTTATCACACATTTATTTCTCCTCATAGACACAGTAGTGAAGCTCTTCTGTGGATCTTCAGCTGATGTTTACTGCTCCTCTCAAGACCACTTCACTTTATGATATACAGCATTTATCAGCTTTTGGTGATGGATCTGTATCTACACTGTAAGGTGGAACAGAAGAGAAGATAATCAGAGTTCAGTGGAACAAAAAAACAAATTAGTTACTATATTTCAATCAGTTTTATTTTTTTTATAATTTTTCTTTGTTTTTTGAGTAAAAAGTTGCATTAAAATCCAGTAATCAGATTAATTACTGACTATACCTGATTTTGAATATGCATTTATAAAACAGTATTTGTGTTTTAAATATAATACATTTATAACATGAATTCCATTCTGTTTGTGTCTCTATTGAGTCAATATAAAGAGAAACACATACTAATGAGTGTACACCAAATATAATAAATGACAAGGAATAAATACAAATGTGATTTTGTCTTAAAACAAAAAGCTTTCAGTTAAATGTTGCACTAGTTAAAGCTGTTTGTCTTCTAGTTTAAACATGTTTGTATTGGTCTCAGTAAATAAGTGAAATTATTGCACAGCTAGCTGGAATACTGGATTCTGATTGGTCAGTCGTGTCATTCTGAGGTGTGTTATTCATTAGGTGTGTTGTCATTAGCAGCAGAATAACACACAGTCATACGGTATTTGAGTCGGGCGTTTCTTTGACTTCTCTCGTATCACAGCACCGCGCTCTCACTCGTTTCATTCAAACACAACTGCTATTAGCTTGTGCCTCAGTTACTGACTGTATTTACCCTCAAACCAAACCGCAGGAGATTCCTGTTAATAGTAGACTTGAGGAGACATTGTTCAAAGTGTGTCTTTGTTGTTAAAGTTGTTGCTAACTGACGAGAAGTGTTTAGCTGAATCTAAATTGTGTCTAATTCTTCACTTCTGTGTCAAGAAAGCATATAATAAGTGTGATAATGCACATGCAGCCGGATGTTATCACAGAATAAGTCTCTTCAGGAGGACACAAGTCCTGATCACCCTGTCGGGTTTATTCTGTGATAACAAGCGGCTGGAGGTACATTATCTCTTACAGAAAGTAAGTGTAAAGTAATGTGACGTGTTGATTGTCAAAGTAAAAAAACACAAGAGACAGAGACATTGATCATGTGATGCTGGACGACTGTGAGCTGAAGCTGAATCTGCTCTGATTTTACCAGCGTTTTCCTACAATCTGAACAAATCTATTTCAAACTGTAATGATTCACTATTACTGATGTCATTAATAAAGCAGCTGTTGCTGTATAAAGCTGTGACAGTGTGCTTTTCTTCTCTTTCCTCCTTTGTGTTCAACATTTTTATCAACTTTACATTTCATTCTGACACAAACCCTTTGAAATAAAGCTTGATGATAATTTGATAAACTCTTTTTAAAAATATCTGAAAGGATATATTTGTTCATATATCAGAGGTAAATGAATCTCTTTAATATCACAAAGTGAAGTTTACTCACCTCAGTTTCACAGTTTGAGTCTCGTAGCACATCAATGAGCTTCTGCTTTGAGTCTCCCAATCTTATTGTGTCTCAGATCAAGCTGTTTTTAGAAACTGCAGAGCTTTTGTGTTTCGTCAAAGACTGAGTTAAAGAAGAAACATCTGTGATGCCACAGTAATAAAGACTAGAAAGAGACAAACAGAGGAAGAGAGATCATCTTACAAACAAATCATTAAGATGAAGAATCTTTCACAAATATAATGTGAACACATTCATCATGAGATATTTGAGTATAAAGTGTTTTGTTTAACTCTTATGTGCTGTTCGTTTGGGGAGGACACTCGAGCTGTTTGGGGTCTCCAGAGAACACAGCCAACAAAAGGATATTTTTGTTACAAAAACAAATAATAATAATATATATATAATTTTTTAAATGTAATTTTACTTAAAATTCTACATGTAGTTTAAGGATTTGTTATATTTTTTTTACATTTATAGGGACCAAAAAGGCAATTGTGGTAATCATTCGGCAATTGTGGTGGATTTATTGATTTTATTTGATAAATTAAGAAGATAAAGTACTGATTTTATCATTTCCTCATTCATTTCAATGTGGGTCTCCAGAGAGTGACTGTTTTTTCACACTAAAATTAAGAAGGGTATGTATTGATTTAATTTTTCTATTTGTAGAGCTACCAAGTGTTGACAACCGTACAAAGTCTCATTCCATTTAGATAAATGGAACTTTTTTATTTTTTTTTCTGCAAACATAATTTTGGGTCTCAAAAGACCTTGAACAGCACATAAGAGTTAAACAAAGTGATTTTCATCATTTTGATTCTTGTATGTGAATGTTACTGACCTCAATCTCTCCAGTTTACAGCGTGAATCCTTCAGTACGTCACATAAGTAATTCACTCCTGTGTTTTTTATTTGATTCCAGCTCAGGTCCAGTTCTCTCAGGTGTGATGGGTTTGATTTCAGAGCTGAAGTCAGGATGAGACACTGTTTCTCTGTAATACTGCATCCCCACAGACTGAAGACAGAAAGAGAAAACACGTTATGTTCATGTGTGAGTAATTCATCATGTGTTAACACCATACAGTGCAATAATTAAAACACTGCCAAAAACCTTATTATATGACCATAAACAAAAGCCCACAGACTGAAGACAGATGACACAAAGTAGATTAAGATATAGGATCAACTACAGAACTACTTAAAAATAACATAAACGGTGAAAACTGAGTTTAATTTTGAGAAATCAAGAAAATTCTGTTTCTGAATTACAATTTATCTAAATACCTTTTAAGAGTATTTTATCATCATTTTTTTTTTTTTTTTTGCAATTGTCATTTTTTACTTGCACTGTAAGTCTGAGGGAATGTGATCTCAAAAAAAGAAAGTATGTCAGATTTAATTTGGTCCATTAATGAACTGGATTGCTGTGATTTTTTTATTGCTGTGATCTCCGGTGATTCTGACAGATAGTTCCTGCTCCATCATCAGAGGAGAGAAGAGATGATGTTGTGAGGAGAAGGAAAGTTATTCAGATGAAAGATCAGGAGGACACATCAATTAGAAATACATGATGTGCACAGATAAATCATTTCAGCACTGCAATATTCCATAAAAATAATAACTGTCAACTTTAATTTCATGGTGACTTTTTAATATGATTTTAAGTAGGTTCTGTAGTTGATCCTATATCTTAATCTACTTTGTTAATCCTTTTTCTTCTGTTTTTGTTATATTGGGTCAGTCGTGGACTAATGAGAGAGTCGGGCTTGTAACCTGAAGGTGGTGGGTTCGAGCTTCAGGTCCAGCAGGGATTGTAGGTGGAGAGAGTGAATATCCAGCGCTCTCTTCTACCTTCAATACCACGACTGAGATGAGACCCTCGAGCAAGAACTGAACCCCTAATTGCTCCGGTAGTGTGTTCACTACTGTGTGTGTGTGTGTGTGTGTGTGTTAAATGCAGAGCACAAGTTCAGAGTATGGGACACTAGACTTGGCCACACATCATCACATCCTTTCATTTCCTTTTCCTGAAAGTAAACAGTAATCTTTAATCTCAGTGTAACTGCTGTAGAGTGTAATGATACTAACTCTAGTTTCTCCAGCTTGAATTGTGTGTTCATCAGTAGAGATCACTGAGGTTTTTCACACTCCAGAGTCTCCTAGTAGTTCATTCCTGCCCTCAGGTCCAGTTCTCTCAGGGTGTGATGGGTTTGATTTCAGAGCTGAAGTCAGGATGAGACACCTGTTTCTCTGTAATCCTGCAATAACTCAGACTGAAGACAGAAAGAGAAAACACAATGAATCAGACACGTTATGTTCATGTGTGAGTAATTCATCATGAGTAAACACCATACAGTGCAATAATAAAAATTTTTAAAAAGTAACATTTCCAAAACCTTACATTTACATTACATTTAGTCATTTAGCAGATGCTTTTATCCAAAGTGACTTACAAATGAAGACAACTGAAGCAATCAGAATCAACAAAAGAACAATGATACGCAAGTGCTAGAACAAGTCTCAGTTAGCTTAAGTGACTCACAAATGAGGACAAATATATTATATAGATATATATATATATATATATATATGATATCTATATCATATTCTATATATATATATATATATATGTTTGATGTTATTTCACAATAATGTCAAACAAGTTTAAATTGTAGCCTACATAGTTTGTGCAATAACATTTATTTAAATTGAACGCTGAAAGATAATATTGATCATGTTCTACTCTGTAATGTTAATAGAAATCATACAACTGTCAGAATAAAAAGGTTGCATTTTATGCATGCACAGCCTTTCAGTGTCAGTCCCCTTATGAAAATGAACCATGGTTTTACTAAAGTGACTATAGTTCAACTGTATTATTTGTAGTTTTGAATCATGTGTAAACAAAAACATATTTAAACTATGTGTAAACAAAAATATAACCTAATTAAAAGGAGGGGGAAAGTGGGGACAGTCCTGAGGTGTCTGTCACTGGAACCTCTCCAGATACAATGTTCTATGTTCTGTTGTTCAGTTAAACATTATCACTGTTTCTTTGATCCTTGTTTTGGAGGCCTGGAGCTTGCTAGTGAAGTGTCGTGTCTGCTGCCGTGGATCTGAGGGATCACACTCAGTCTTGGGGTTTTGTTTCCAGAAGATAGACTTTGTTTCAGAGAGAAACGAAGCGGAGATGTTCTCTGTGAGAAGATCTCCTGAATGTTATGTGGTATCTCCTTATATACTTATGTACAGGGCGTTCCAAATATTCCATAATTTTCCTTATGCTTACAATTCGATTCCTCCCTAGAGGGAAGGGACCCCCTACTTGTTTTGATAAAGAGGAAGGCCTTTTGTTGGTCTCTCCAGATGTTTCTTATCTGGTTCTGTACATCCTTGCCATGTAGGCATCTTTCCTCCTATACTTAAACTATAGGATTATAATGGAATAATAATTATAGACATATATGGCTAAATTCACCTTGATTATACTTGATTAATAAAAAATCTTATTAATAAAAATCTTCCACACTAGCTAAATTACTCTCTTCCTGTGAAACAAGAAGCCGGGTCAGCAGGGGACAATCAACCATTTGCTGGCATGGTTCTAATGCCAGGTTTTAATGGAGTGCTGTGGAGCTTCTGACCCGACGGTGGAAACAGCGTGATTTTGGGCTCGGTGCTACAGGTCCGAGGCTATTAACCCCTCCAGGCTCTTTTTAAAGTGCTGACCCTGTGCTTACTCTGAACAATGGCAAAGTTAAATTTAATCTATTCTAATCACTGGTATGTAACATTTTTATTTTATTTTTTGTAACTGTTCATAACTGCTTTCAATTTAATGTTAGTACTTTCATAAAATATAAAATGTCTAATTAAAGGGCACCTGTTATGCAAAATCCACTTTACATGCTGTTTGGACATACATATGTGTTGGCAGAGTGTGAGCACAACCACCGTACATTGATAAAAATCCATCCACTCCTTGTTTTTTAATCTCCATTAAACCAAATCAGTCTCATTAGCAGAGGTGGGTAATAACAAGTTACATTTACCTGAGTACATTTTTTTGGGTAACTAATACTTTTGGAGTATATTTAAAGATGTGTACTTTTACTCTTACTTAAGTAAATTTTGGGGGGAAATCTGTACTTTTACTTCGTTACTGTGGGCCACGCTCCTCTTGTTACTTTATCTTAATGCAATAAAATTTATAAATGCTTCAGTTTATTCCAAACGTGCCGTCTACTTTTCTCTGGGCAATGAGCAATGCACATTCACTAATGATTCATTCTTTTGAGTCAATTCTGTTCAAAGGCTTGACCAAACAAGTTGGCAAACCAGTGAATTGGTTCGTGAATCAGGTTTGAATGATTATTCGTTCAGTTCCCTGCCGCGCGCGCTGAGCATCTGGAGGTTTTCTCTGAGTTTTGTAAGAGAGTTTTTGAGAATATAGAGAGCTGTGGAGGTGTGTTTTGTTCTGCACTGTGTTGAAAGCAAATCTACAAAGGCTATTGTTTGCTTGCGATGAAGATCTTTATTAGATGAACACCGCGTGTGCTGTCTACGGTTCAACAGGTATAACTTAGGCTACACTCGATGACAGTACACGATACCACTATGACATTAGTTTGTTGTACGTGTAACTAATAACAGAGGGGAGCCAAGCTGAATGCAGCTTCCAAAAGACAAAAAATAGCTGATTAATGAGTGTGCTGTCTCTGTGCTGTGATGCAGTCGGAAACCAGACTGAAAATTGTCCAGGTATCTATTTGAGTTAAGTATTTGTTCAGCTGACTAAAAACTACCTTTTCTATAATTTTGCCTATAAAAGGAAGATTAGATATTGGTCTATAATTGCTCCAAATGGTGTTATCAAGATTGCTCTTTTTTCAGAAGGGCTAAACTACTGCAGTTTTTCAGGGAGTTTGGAAATGTCCCAGAAAAAAGTGAGGCGTTCACCACTTCTAAGAGACCTGCTTCGAAACAGTTAAGCACACTTTTGAAAACAGATGTGGGAAGTGTATCAAGATAGCAGGTTGGTGATTTTAGGTGCTGCACTATTTCATTACAAAATTTTGCTATCAATTGCTTCAAAAATAGACATAGTATCTTTTTGATATTGTGGCCGAATCTGTCTGAACTCTGCATTACTTGAGGATGTGCTAATCGACTTCCTGATATTGATGATCTTCTCAGAAAAGAAGGAAGCAAACTCATTGCATTTGCTGTCTGAGAGCATTTCACTGGGAATCTGACTTGGGGGATTTGTACCATACCATACCATACCAACTTTATTTGTTAACCACTTTATAACAACCAAAGTTGACCAAAGTGCTGTACAGAAAAAAATAAACATATGTGCAATTAATAACCACACAATAAAAGCATTCAAAGTAACAAATTAAATCAAGGAAATAAAGTCGACATCTTACTAGGTGTCAAAAGCCAAAGAGAAAAGATGGGTTTTAAGAAGGGTTTTAAAAACAGATAAAGAAGAGGCCTGCTTAACATGCAAAGGCAGATCATTCCATAGTTTAGGGGCAGACGCAGCAAAGGCACGGTCCCCTCTGAGCTTACGCTTAGTTTTAGGCACAGTCAGGAGCAGCTGATCATCTGATCTGAGAGAGCGGACGGGTTTATAAGAGTGTAGAAGCTCAGAGAGGTATGGCAAGGCAAGACCATTTAGTGATTTATAAACAAATAACAGAATTTTAAAATGGATCTTAAATTGAATAGGCAGCCAGTGTAATGAAGCTAAAATAGGGGAAATGTGCTCATGTTCACGTGTGCCCGTTAAAAGGCATGCTGCTGCATTTTGTATCATCTGGAGATGGGTGATGGAGGACCCACTAACCCCCACATATAGTGAATGACAGTAGTCCAGCCGTGTAGTAACAAAGGCGTGGATTACAGTTTCAAAATGTTGTCTTGACAGAATTGGCTTTATTTTGGCCAGCTGCCTTAAATGAAAGAAGCTTGATTTGACAACAGCTTTGATCTGACTGTTAAATTTAAGCTCAGGGTCCACTTTAACTCCTAGGTTTGTGATACTAGGTTTAATATAGGGTGCCAAGGAGCCCAGATCTACAGGCGGGGTCCCAGTGGTGCCTCCAAAAACCATCACTTCTGTTTTTTATCATTACAATTTAAAAAGTTCAGAGCCATCCAGGCCTTTATGTCATCGAGACAATCGAGTAGTTGTCAAACAGAGTTATAATTTTTCTTTTTAAGAGGTACATAAATCTGACTGTCATCTGCATAACAGTGGAATGAAATGCCGTACTTTCTAAGTATGGAACCAAGTGGAAGCAAATACAGAGAGAAAAGTAGAGGGCCGAGGACTGAGCCCTGTGGGACCCCACACAAGAGAGGAGCAGAGGAGGATACAGAGTCACCTAAGCTAACACAAAAAGTTTGATCCGCTATGTATGACCTAAACCACTCCAGAGCTATGCCACTGATGCCCACCCACTGCCTTAAACGTGAAATCAATATTTCATGATCCACTGTGTCAAATGCAGCAGTTAGATTTAAAACCACAAGGATAACACAGTCACCAGAGTCAGTAGCTAAAAAGATATCATTAAAAACTGTTAAAAGAGCAGTTTCGGTGCTGTGCAAGGTTTTAAAGCCGGACTGGAAAACCTCTAGTATACTATGTTCTTCCAAAAAGGCCAATAATTGACTGTACACAATCTTCTCCAGGATTTCTGAAAGGAAAGGCAATTTGGAAATAGTCCTGAAATTAGCAAGAATTGACGGATCTAGAGCAGGTTTTTTAATCAGAGGTTGAACTACTGCATGTTTTAAAATTTTAGGGACCACACCCGAGTTCAGACTACTATTTATAACTGCAACAACAGATGGTCCTATAGTGGGGAAAACCTCCTTAAATAGTTGAGGGGGAACAGCATCATTTGGAGAACCCGAGGGCTTCAAATGACCAACAACCTCCTCTAAAGAGGAAAAAGTCACCGGCTCAAAATGATCAAAGACAGCCGAGCGGGGGACAGAGATTGAAGGGTCTGAAGCTGAAGGTACAATTTGAGACCTAATAGAAGTGACCTTATCAATAAAAAAGCAACGGAAGTTTTCACACATAGCAGGGGATGCCTCCATACAAGCATTCTGCGGGGCATTTAAAAGTGAGTCAGTGATGTTAAATAAAACACGAGGCTTAATATCTGAATAATATCTGAGAAATGTTTTCTTTTAGCATATTTCACAGTTTCCTGGTAATGACGCCAGCAATCCCTTAACATTTGAAGAGACACCTGCAGTTTGTCCTTCTTCCACTTGCGCTCAGCTTTACAGCACTCACGTCTGGCAACATGAGTCATGTCATTTAGCCAGGGCTCAGATTTAGTTTTAGGCTGCCTAGATTTTAATGAAGCCACAGTGTCTAAAACAGTTTGGCAGGTGGAGTGAAACCATGAGCTAAGCTCATCTGTGTGCAATACAGACTCAGGAGTGATGGAGTTCTGACTGAAAACAACCGAGAACTGAACAGCAGTGGAAAGGTTAATCATGCGACAGCGCCGTGCAATAGCGCGAGGTTTAACTGTATGACAGCCAAGAGCAGTCTCAAATAATACAGGCATATGGTCAGAAAACACTGCGTCACATATCTTTAGATTAAAAACAGGCAAACCATATGATAAAACAAGATCAAGTGTGTGTCCATGTTCTTGTGTGGGTCCAGACACAGATTGCACAAGATTAAAAGAATCAATGAGGATTAAAAAACCCTTTGCCATTGGCTTATCAGAACAACACAAATAAACATTAAAATCCCCAACAATAAGAACACGATCATATTTAGGCATGATTTCTGCCAAAAAATCAGAAAAATCATTTAAAAAGTCCTTATTGTACTTGGGGGGCCGATAGACCACAGCACACAACACTGTTTGAGAGCGACCCATCTCAAATAAACTCAGTTCAAAGCTGCTGAAACCGGATGACAGCAATATCTGCTTACATTTATAATGACTCTTATATACAAATGTTATTCCTCCTCCTCGGCCAGATTTTCGCGGGGAGTTAAAAGTAGCAGCAATCCATGGTGTAAAAATTCAGTGAAAGGGCTAGACTCACCATCACTCAGCCATGTCTCAGTTACACAGAGGAAATCCAATCCTCGGGACGTGAAAAAAATCCTTTAATACAAAAGTATTATTAGCTAGAGATCTAGCATTTACCAGCCCAACCTGGCAGGAACCGGCGGGTCCGTGGCGCTGGATGTTCGTGAAACCCGACACAGAGACCGCAAGTTGCAAGTTTTGGGCCTGAATAGCCAAGGAGACTCAAGCACACAACCTCAATGAATACAAGTATAGCTTTTATTCTTATATACTAAATACAATTCATATTAAAACCTCAACAGGGCAGAGCAGCAGATTAAGATGAGTGTCATATATAGTTGATAGTGCATTTGACCAATCACAAGTTACCTAACATAATCAACGAGCAGAAGGGTATTCAGCAGAGGGTTTCAACACCTTAAAGTTAGTTAATGTGCTAACAATTATACAGAATTTCATTTCACAGCAAACACCAAAAGATACAAAAATCCATAAGTGCATCAGTTAACTCCAACACTTCAATAAACACCACAAAGTCACTCAATATGAGCCAAAACCACTCTGGCTGGCTACTTAGCCGTCGTCAATATAAAACAATATGAAAAATGGCACATGAAAGATAATAACCTGCCCTAGGCCCTATACACACACACACACACACACACACACAGAGAAAGAGAAAATATAAGCGGAGGGGGACCGGTAACAATTAGTCAATCACATTAAGCCAGGATTTCCCGGCGAATAAGACACTTCATATACACACAATTTAATAATCCATAAAGGCAGATAATGGGCTGCTGGCATTCTTAACCGCTACTGGACATGGGGTACAGCGTTCGGGAAAACAACCAATTGCCACCGAACTTTAGTTAGGGAAACCCAAAACTACAAACTATCCCTCCCAATCGCTTCTCGCACGTCGCAGAGAAGAGTAAAATCCAAGTCACGTCACGGTAGGGTAGGCTAGGAGATAAGATGAGCTAGAATAGAATACAAAATCCCCCCAAACAACAACAGACCTCATACCTTTATTGATTCCATTAGAAATGCAGCATGGGTGTTTGTCTTTTTTTCCCTAATGAGACGCAAAGCAGATACTATGGGCGCAACCCCTGTCGCCCCTCTCCTTGCCTAAAATGAAGGGCTTACATCCACCCCCCACTCAAAATGTGTCCACACATTCCCAAATACCTCACATCCTATAACGTAGAGGCAACAGGCCCTTTGTGGCTTGCGTAGAACACCTCAAATACTCAGTCTATGAAACAGGTAGACTAGAGGGACCTTCCCTCGATGCAGTCTGTAATGGCTCTTCAACAATGTCCATATGAGAGGTCACTCCTCCATCCCTTTGTATGGGTGCCGGTGGCCCTGTAAGACAGCCCCCCCACTCAAGAATACATACAACAGTTACTGTTCACAGGATTGATGTTAGAATCAGAAGGTGAAACCTCAAAACATTTCTTTTCTAATGGCGAGACTATATCAAATTTACATGGGCTTGCAACACCCTCTACTCACCATCAACCCCTTCCTTCTTAACAACATAACCTGGTATATCGAGATTAGGTTGTGACATGACAACATACACATTCCGTACCCATTTATCATCCAATTTACCCCGTCCCCTGGCCCTCTTATTTTGGACAATGACTCTCTGTCCCGTCAACAAAGGTTCCCCCTTAACTTTACGATCAAAACCGATCAATTGATGAAATTGAGCCTTCTGAACTTGTTTTCGGGCTTGATTATAGGCAGCCACTAATATTTTATGATGGTGATGCACCCAGCTGTCAACTGTCCCCAAAAATCCATCTCCCCGGCCCAGCATAACGTCAATGGGCAATTTTGCATGACGGCCAAACATTAAAAAATATGGGGTATAACCTGTAGAAGGGTGAGGGGTGTTATTATAGGCCTGTACCAATTCTGCCTCATACTGGTCCCAATCCTCTTTCTGATCATCCTTTAAAGTGTCTAGCATACTCAACAGTGTCCGATTAAAACGTTCACATTGTCCATTTCCTGATGGGTGATAGGGAGTAGTATGGTGATTAGTGTTATTATTTAATGATATTATATATTTAGTGTAGCTTTTTTATGAATTTGGGCCCTGGTCAGAGTGCAACTGATCAAACCCTCCAAATGACTGTATAAAATGTTTCCACAACATCCTTGGAGTAGTCACCACCGTCTGGTCCGTAGTGGGCACTGCAACTGCATAATGAGTAAAGTGGTCCATCATAACTAAAATATTACACATCCCGCTGTGTGCAGTCTCCAGTGACAAAAAAACAAAAAACAAACAAAATAATTTCACCTGAAACAATCTGAAGAGGGTATTCTGATTGTATAGATACAAGAGGGGCACTCACTTTATTTGCAGGAGTCTTATGCAGGTTGCATCGAACACACTGAAGACACCACTTCTCCACTCCTCATACCAGCCCCGGCCAAAAGAAACGTTGACGGGTTAAACCCAGAGTCTTTTCCGCACCCAGGAGTCCTGCATGGTCATGCACCCATTCCAGGACTTGCCACACTGAAGACACCACCATGGTTTTGTTCCATTTCTTGGTTGTCTTTGGATCACATACCTCCCTGCACAGCAGTCCCTGATCCACACAGAGGTGGGCCCACTGTCACAACAACACTTGGGTAGACCGATCTTCTGCAGCTCGTTCTCTTGGAAAGGGCCCTCTTCCTCTGTCCATATAAATCCACAGTCGTGATACCGCTGTAAAAGTCCGCTGTGCCCTCCTCCACCCGGCCAACAGGCTGGGGCCAACTCTGTCTCCTTGATCTGTATGCACCACTGTCTCAAACTTGTGACCCTCCAGGTCCTCAGTAACTGGAACAAAGGCATGGACACAGGCCCGGACGACTTCAGGTGCCACATATCAGACCTCACCACATGGGACTGCTCCATCCTCTGCGGGCCCAACCGGAGTCTCACTCACAGGCCACCTGGAGAGGGCATCAGCATTTCCATTCATCTGCCCTGGTCTATAACGCACCTCGAACTGGAATCCCGCAAGCTGGGCTGCCCATCGTTGCTCTACTGCACCCAGCTGTATTCAAATGAGCCGAAGGATTATTATCTGTGAAAACAGTAAATGGAGACACCGCAAGATATTCCCTAAACTTTTCCACTATGGCCCATTTTAACGCCAGAAGTTTCAATTTGAATGAGCTGTAATTTTTATCATTCCTTTCCGTTGGTCGAAGACTTCTACTGGCGTAGGAAATTACTCTCTCCTTCCCCTCTTGGACCTGGGCCAATACTGCTCCCAACCCTGTGTGGCTGGCATCAGTATACAACAAAAATGGCAATTCAAAATCAGCATATGCCAATATGGGTGCTTGTAGGAGACTCTCCTTCCGTTTCTTTATTGCAATGTACTGTGCCATTCCCCATGCCCACCCATCTATTTTTCCTGTGGCTGGTCGGGTACGTCGCTTTGATGTCCCCCACAACATTGAGTTCAGTGGCGCTGCAATCTGGGCAAAATCTTTTATAAAACGTCTATAATACCCTGCTAGGCCCAAAAAAGCACGCAACTGAGTAATATATTGCCTCCACTGCCCGCAACTTCTCTGGGTCTGGTGACACCCTTCCTTCTGCAATCACATGGCCCAAATAATGAACTTGACTCTGGAAAAGGGAACACTTACTGAGTTTGACTTTTAGACCAAAGTCCCCCAGGCGGCTAAAAACCAAATCCAGATGAGTAATGTGGGCCTCGAATGAGGGTGAGAAAACAATAATATCATCCAAATAGAGCAATAATGTTTCAAAATTTTGATCCCCCAGGCAGCTCTCGACCAGTCTCTGAAAAGTTCCTGGGGTGTTTAATAAGATCGTCGTCAGATTAAATTCATATAGCCCCATTGGAGTCACAAAAGCAGTCTTCTCTTTGTCAGCTGAGTGCACCCCCACCTGCCAACCCATGTGCTAGATCTAATGTTGAAAACACTCTAGATTTTTTCAATGAAGCCAATGACTCCTCAGTTCTAGGCAAAGGGTATGAATCTTTATGAGTGCAAACACTGTTCAGTTCAGCCGCCTGTAGTCTACACAGAAATGAAGGGTGCCGTCCTTCTTTCTGACAAGCAAGGTGCTGCCCAAGGACTATAGCTCTCCTTAATAAATACCATTTTCAAGCATGTTATTAAAAAGTCCCCTTACTTCTTGATACAATTTTGGTGGAATCCTATTATAACTATCTCTAATTGGGGCTGCATCACCTGTGGGTATTACATGTAAAACCCTATCAGTATGCCCATAATCCTCGTCATGTTCTGAGAAAACTTCTGATGCTTTAACAACAAATCAGAAATCATTTCTTGTTGTTTGGAACTAAATTGCAGTGGATCTAAAGAAACAGCCACAGGCCAGGGCAAATGTTCTCGTCTTGCATCCTGCACACTAGTTTGTCTCACCCCACCTCCACAGTCTCATTATCCAATGGTCTTAACTCTACATTTCCCTGCGACCTTGATGGACACAACTCAAAATCAGAAATCTGACCTAACCGTCAATGCTGAAAAAGCGTCACCGAAACTGGAGAAAGGTTTAAGATTCTGACCATAACTCTATCATTTGAAACTGTGCTTAATGATCGGGCTACCAATAACTGGCCCGGCAATACATCTTGACATGGTTCTACCAAGCCCACATAATCCTTTCTATCAGGCCGAACATGTGCGCATGCCTTGATCACCACCTCTGACTGTGCTGGTATTATTTTTTGTTTTCCCTGTGGCCAATAAATAGCACTTATCTGTCCTGACTCATCAACAAAATTTAACAAGTCCTCACACCCAGAGAACATCTGGTTCCACACCTTAACTTGTACTTCACTTTCTGCCCCTAAACAACCATCTACAGACTGTCATCACAATTCTCCCACACTCTTTAATTACATTCATTCCAATCAATCCTGCATATGATGACCCATTTGAGTCTTTGACAATAAGCACTCCCCTTTTTGGTATCACTTTGCCGCATATAATTAAATCCACTTCAATATACCCAATATATGGAATAACTAAACCATTCGCAGCTACCAAATTAAATCTTTGAATAGGTGGATACATTGTTGGCCCCCCGGTCTCAAAATATTTCTTAAAATAACTTTGTCAATGTAGTCACTTGTGAACCTGTATCAATCAAACAAGGTGTTTTAACCCCTTGGATCACCACATCCACCACTGGACATTGTTCTACTAAATGATCTTTCTTTTCTGATTGGCCCCTACCTAACACAGTGGGTTCTACAAGTTTAAAGGCACTTGTGCTCCTTCCACCAACCTACAACGTCTTTCAATATGCCCAAACTTGTCTGCAACGCCGACAGATAGGTCTACCCTGATGGTCAAATGGTCTGAACTTCTTCGTCCTTCCCCTGGACTCATACCTAGGTCTTGAACTTTCACTGTTAGGCAATAAATTCTGTACTCCTTCACGAACTTCGTTAATCATGCCAACCACCATTTCCTTTAATTCTCCTTTTAACTTCAAAAAAACCTCCTGTTTAATATCCTGAACCAATTTTGCCTTATCTGGGGCTGGTTTTAACTCTACCGTTGCAGCTACGGGCTTCACCTCCCCAAACTCATCTGCTCATAGAATGGCTTCCTGTTTGACCTCTACAAAAGAACTGTCTGGTGCTGCTCTAACCATACCCCGAAGTTCCCTACGCAATTCTACATCCAACAGTAGTAAAATAAATTGATCCCGTAAGATATTACCCCTAGTGGTACCATCCCCCATTCTCCAACCGATTACTCAATTCCTGAAGTGCCAGAGCATATTGTCTAACATTCTCATCAGTCCGTTGCTTACGGGTAAAAAATTGAGAACGAAGGGTTGCAAGGGGAGCCAAATCTCCATAAATACCTTTCAAAAACATCAATATCTGTTCAGATGTTGCACGCTGTGCTACTGGCAAAGCTAGCACTTCCCTCTTTGCTTCTCCATCCAGATTACTTACTAAAGCTGAAACTTTCTGTGCCTCAGAAAAAGGATATATATTAAACATTGATTTTTGCGTATCATACCAATCCTGAAAGTTATTTGCCTGAGTCCCCTGTTCTCCATTAAACTTTTGACAACACGGTGTTCCCATCATAAAAGGAAACATAACCATATTTGCATTTGTTGCTTGATAAGGTAATAAGGTAAATGTTAATGATAAATCCCCTGTGATGTTTGTACTGGCTACTGTATACAGGCCACCAGGGCACCATACAGACTTTATTAAAGAGTTTGCTGATTTTACATCCGAGTTTAGTGCTGGCTGCAGATAAAGTTTTAATTGTTGGTGATTTTAATATCCATGTTGATAATGAAAAAGATGCATTGGGATCAGCATTTATATATATTTTTCTGAACTCTATTGGGGTTAGACAACACGTCTCAGGACCTACTCATTGTCGAAATCATACTCTAGATTTAATACTGTCACATGGAATTGATGTTGATGAAATTATGCAGCCAAGCGATGATATCACAGATCATTATTTAGGTTTGTGCAAACTTCATATAGCTAAAACTGTAAATTCCACTTCTTGTTACAAGTATGGTAGAACCATCACTTCTACCACAAAAGACTGCTTTGTAAGTAATCTTCCTGATGTATCCCAATTCCTTAGCATATCCAAAACCTCAGAACAACTTGAAGTAAAATTGACAGAGAAATCTAGGGAAAAATTCATTAAACAAAATTCAAAGGAGTTTTGATGGCTCCCAGTGGCTGTTTGTGGTATGACGCCCTAAATAAAATCTCACAGGAACCTCAATTTTTTTCATATCAACTTCAAATTTGGAACATAACTTATTTAGACACAAGGCTTTAATTTTATACCAATTTTAGAGTAAAACCTGTTATGTAAAATATTTATAATAAATAAAATATAATAAAAATAATATAGCGCATTTTATTTACAGTACATTTATACTTCTATAACTTTTTGATACTTTAATTTTTTGAAAAAAATGCCAAAATCTGCTAATTGTCTTCTTTAAAAAGAGACCAACCTTAGGTCTATATTCCAAAGTGTTCATAAAATACAACAATTTAAGGTTTGGATAGTGCACTTTAATGCCTATTTTAAAAATGGGGGGTGACAGTTAAGGGGTTAAGGTGGGTTTAGGAAAACAGTCTGACACCGTGGTGTAATGAGCACACTCGCACCCTGAAGAGAGCAGCCCGGAAAATGGAGCGCAGCTGGAGGAAAACAAAACTAGAAGTATTTCGTATTGCTTGGAGGGAAAGTAACCTATCTTACAGAAAAGCATTAAAAACTGCTAAATCTGATTACTTTTCGTCTCTTTTTTAGAAGAAAACAAACATAACCCCAGGTATTTATTCAATACAGTGGCTAAATTAACGAAAAATAAAGCATCAATAAGTGTTGACATTTCTCAACATCACAGCAGTTAATGACTTTATGAACTACTTTACTTCTAAAGTCGATACTATTAGAGTTAAATTGTAACCATGCAGCCATCAGCTACAGTATCACATCAGACAGTGCACTATAGTTCCCCTGAGGAACAGTTCCACTCATTCTCTACTATAGGAGAGGAAGAATTGTATAAACTTGTTAAATCATCTAAACCAACAACATGTATGTTAGACCCTATTCCATCTAAGCTCCTAAAAGAGGTGCTTCCAGAAGTCATAGATCCTCTTCTGACTATTATTAATTCCTAATTTTTATTACGGTATGTCCCCAAAACCTTCAAACTGGCTGTTATTAAGCTTCTCATCAAAAAACCACAACTTGACCCCAAGAGCTAGTTAATTATAGACCGATCTCGAATCTCCCTTTTCTTTTCAAAGATACTAGAAAAGGTAGTATCCTCACAATGATATTCCTTCTTAGAAGAAAAATGGCATCTGTGAGGATTTCCAGTCAGGATTTAGGACCGTATCATAGTACTGAGACTGCTCTCCTTAGAGTTACAAATGACCTGCTCTTATCATAGAAGGCTGATCCTGGTTGTATCTCTCTATTAGTGCTATTGGATCTTAGTGCTGCGTTCGACACTATTGACCACACTATTCTTTTGCATAGACTAGAAAACTTTGTTGGCCATTAATGGAAGTGCATTAGCATGGTTTAAATCGTACTTATATGACCGCCATCAATTCGTAGCAGTGAATGAAGAGGTATCATATCGTTCACAAGTGCAGTATGGAGTACCCGCAAGGCTCAGTACTAGGGCCGTTACTCTTCACGCTTTACATGTTACCCTTGGGAGATATCATCAGGAAACACGGTGTTAGCTTTCACTGTTATGCTGATGATACTCAGCTCTATATTTCTTCGCGGCCCGGCGAAACATACCAATTTGAAAAACGGAATGCATAGTCGATATAAAAAAACTGGATGACGAGTAATTTCTTACTGCTAAATTCTGAAAAAACATAGGTGTTAATTATAGGGCCTAAAAGCTCTGCATGTAATGACCTAGAACACTGTCTAAGCCTTGATGGCTGCTCTGTCAATTCTTCGTCATCAGTTAGGAACCTAGGTGTGCTATTTGATACCAACCTTTCCTTAGAAAGCCACGTTTCTAGCATTTGTAAAACTGCATTTTTTCCATCTCAGAAATATATCTAAATTACGGCCTATGCTCTCAATGTCAAATGCAGAAATGTTAATCCATGCGTTTATGACCTCAAGGTTAGACTATTGTAATGCTCTATTGGGTGGTTGTTCTGCACGCTTGGTAAACAAACTCCAGTTAGTCCAAAATGCAGCAGCTAGAGTTTTTACTAGAACCAGGAAGTATGATCATATTAACCCGGTCCTGTCAACACTGCACTGGCTCCCTATCAAACATCGTATAGATTTTAAAATCTTGCTTATTACTTATAAAGCCCTAAATGGTTTAGCACCTCAGTATTTGAACGAGCTCTTGTTACATTATAGTTCTCCACGTCCGCAGCGTTCTCAAAACTCTGGCAATTTGATAATACCTAGAATATCAAAGTCAACCTGCGGGCGGCAGATCCTTCTCCTATTTAGCGCCCAAACTCTGGAATAACATACCTAACATTGTTCGGGAGGCAGACACACTCTTGCAGTTTAAATTTAGATTAAAGACCCATCTCTTTAACCTGGCTTACACATAACATACTAATACATTTCTAATATCCAAATCCGTTAAAAGATTTTTAGGCTGCATTAATTAGGTAAAACCAGAACCGGGAACACTTCCCATAACACCTGATGTACTTGCTACATCGTTAGAAGAATGGCATCTACGCCCATATTAGTCTGTTTCTCTCTTATTCCGAGGTCACCGTGGCCACCAGGATCCAGTCTGTATCCAAGTCATAGGGTCACTGCAGTCACCCGGATCCAGTCTGTATCCAGCCCAGATGATGGATCAGCACCTAGAAAGGACCTCTACAGCCCTGAAAGACAGCGGAGACCAGAACTAGAGCCCCAGAGACAGATCCCCTGTAAAGACCTTGTCTCAGACGACCACCGGGACAAGACCACAAGAAACAGATGATTCTTCTGCACAATCTGACTTTGCTGCAGCCTGGAATTGAACTGCTGGTTTCGTCTGGTCAGAGGAGAACTGGCCCCCCAACTGAGCCTGGTTCCTCCCAAGGTTTTTTCCTCCATTCTGTCACTCTCAGTTTTGGTTCCTTGCCGCTGTCGCCTCTGGCTTGCTTAGTTGGGGACACTTCATTTACAGTGATATCGTTGACTTGATTGCAAATTATTGCACAGATACCATTTAAACTGAACTGAGCTGCATGATGACATCACGAATTCAATGATGAACTGCCTTTAACTGTCATTTTGCATTATTGACACATTGTTTTCCTAATTAATGTTGTTCAGTTGCTTTGACGCAATCTTTTTTGTTTAAAGCGCTATATAAATAAAGATGACTTGACTTGACTTTGAGATATATTAGAACTATCTGTTCCCTGCTGCTGCTGCTCACTTGATGTAGAAGGGTGACTGTGCAGATTGTGTAGCTGACATCTTCCTTGCTATTGCCCAACGTCCAGACTGCCAAACTACGCCAAGTTGTAACACTCCAAAAATAAGAAGAATAAAGAAAGAGACCAACAGGTTCCTAACTGGACGAAATTTATTTTGGGCCTGAATAGCCAAGGAGACTCAAGCACACAACCTCAATGAATACAAGTATAGCTTTTATTCTTATATACTAAATACAATTCATATTAAAACCTCAACAGGGCAGAGCAGCAGATTAAGATGAGTGTCATATATAGTTGATAGTGCATTTGACCAATCACAAGTTACCTTACATAATCAACGAGTAGAAGGGTATTCAGCAGAGGGTTTCAACACACCTTAAAGTTAGTTAATGTGCCGACAATTATACAGAATTTCATTTCACAGCAAACACCAAAAGATACAAAAATCCATAAGTGCATCAGTTAACTCAAACACTTCAATACACACCACAAAGTCACTCAGTATGAGCCAAAACCACTCTGGCTGGCTACTTAGCCGTCGTCAATATAAAACAGTATGAAAAATGGCACATGAAAGATAATAACCTGCCCTAGGCCCTATACACACACACACACACACACACACAGAGAGAGAGAAAATACAAGCGCCGGGGGACCGGTAACAATTAGTCAATCACATTAACCCAGGACTCCCCGGCGAATACAACACTTCATATACACATAATTTAAGAACCATAAGGGCAGATAATTGTCTGCTGGTCTTCTTACCCGCTACCGGACATGGGGTACAGCGTACGAGAAAACAACCGGCGGCCGCCGAACTTTAATTAGGGAAACTCAAAGTTACAAACTAACCCTCCCAATCGCTTCGCACGCATCGCAGAAAAGACATCCAACCCACGTCCCGGCACCGTAGCCTCGGCAAGAAGCTCGCAAGCCCTCGCATACAAAATTCCCTCCTTAACAACAGCAGACCTCATACCTTTATTGATCCCCTTAAAAATACAGCACAGGTGTTTGTCTTTTTTCCCTTAATGAGACACAAGGCAGATACTACGGGCACTACCACTGTCGCCCCTCCCCTTGTCTAAAATTTACATTTACATTTACATTTAATCATTTAGCAGACGCTTTTATCCAAAGCGACTTACAAATGAGAACAGTAGAAACAATCAGATCAACGAGAGAACAACAACGGTATACAAGTGCTATGACAAGTCCTCAGTTAGTCTAGTACAGAACACGTAGCCAGGGTTTTTTTTTTTTTTTGAATAAAGGGCTTACACTTTCGTCGGGGCTCATGCCGAGAAGATGGAGCCGGGGCGCACCAAAGGTGAGCCGGGAGCCTCGCCAGGAGCGGGGGCACAGTTTCACGTCCACCATTATCCAATTTTACTATATTTTCGGCAGAAAATTGCAGATCCAGCAGTGTTTGGCGATCATACACCAGTATGATCCCTCCGTCATCTTCATTAGCCATGAGTCCTGATGTTTGATTCATCATTTCACGTCACTCCTGTACAATCACAGCTCTGTTTATGAAATATTCTGACCAGCGTGATGATGATGATGATGATGATTCAGTGGTATTTCAGCTGAGTTAACACATTTTGACAAGTTTCCGCAGATTGACTTTCACAAGATTAGCTCGCTTTAATACAGCAACTGTTTTCTGACAAATGAGACACACTGGTTTGTCACCTGTCTCTGAAAAGGCAAATTCCACTTGCCATGCAGGGTTAAGAACTCAGTTTTCATCGTCAATATTCATTTTCTTTGATGCTATCATTAGTTAATGTACTGTACATAACGTTACACACATTTTAACAAGCTTTATAACAGATGGGGAGTCATGATGATTTGGTGCTGATCAGGTTATTTTAACTTTGGGAGTTTCCTTAGTCATGGCATATATAATAGACATTTTTCTAAAATTCCAACATTATCGCCATTTGAAAAAGTTATGTTTAACAAGATTGTGTCCTCTCCAAGAGGTATTGCTTCTGTAGGATACAGCACATTATTAAATAATTTTAAGACATTTGACAGCGTAATCTTGAAGCATCCACCAAACATAGACAAATCCAATAATATTCTGAACTGAACATATTACACTCCTCAAAAACTCCATGTTAAACTGGGAATATTGAATTATTAGATTTGTCTCATCATGAAAACTATTTCATACTTTTGGTTTGGTTCCAGTTCACAAATGTATATTAGTGAATTGGAAGTCGACTCATTCTCCATCTAGAAAACATTGGATCAACAAACTCATTTCATATTCATATTCACCCCTGAGAAAATCCTCTTCAATATTAGGAAACACTGAAATCTTTTGAAAAAATGTGGGGCTCTTTTTTGGAGAATTTACCTTCTCTTATTGCAAATTAATTTCAAGGATGTACATTATTTTTTAGATTTTTGTATTTTATTTTGTATTTTATATTAATAATTTAGACATCTAAATAGATTATTTCTGATTTGCATGTTTCTCTCTCTCTGTCTCTCGTTTGTTTTGCTTTTTTTAAAGAAAAATTATGTTTGTAATGTTGTTTATACAATATATGTTTTCTTTCACATTATATCTGAAAATAAAATTATTAAAAAAGAAACAAACTGAAAGAGCCCAGATCTGACAGATGAAATTAGATCAAACTGTGAATCACTGAACGGAAACAGATCAAATCTGGAGAAACACATCCTGAAGACACTGGCAGAAAGAAAAATCACTTCAAGAATGTTTACTGTATATTGCAACCTCAACAGCTTAATGTCTATGATAAACCAAAAAAGATAAAGATATGAGTGACTGATGTCTCAGACCTGTCAGTCTGATTTAGTTTAATGCAGCATTTATTAAACTACAGAAATTCACCTCTCTTCCACAGAGAGCCGCGCGCGCTTGCGGAATTTAAAAATTAAGGTCATTTCGTTTTAGTGGCTGACCAGTTCGTTTCTCGATCTCTGAACGATTACTGAAAGTTAATATCGTTATGAGAGTAGGGTGACCAGACGTCCCCATTAAGCCCAGTAATGTCCCAGTTTAACAGCACGTTCAAAACAACCCTCAAATACACTGGAAAAGCCCCGACCAGTTTTAGCCAGCTGGCTATCATATGATTATTTTCACCAGCAGAGGGCGCTGCGAGCTGATTACTTGATCGCACGCCGCTACTGTAACCATGAAAATCTTGGACGAGAGCAGATCGCTGTTATTATCAGTTATCAAAAGAGACCGCTTTATATACATATTAAAACAAAGTAATACTGTTTGTGTGCAGTGTATAACAAGACATTTTATGTTGGGTTGTTGTTTTGTTTTGAATAGGATTGTTATATTTTACTTTAATGTTACTTCGTCAGTGATATGTATGATGTGTTTTGTATGAATAATAAAAAATAATAAACAAATCAATTACACTTGCACAATTACATTTGCAGAAAGCACATACTTTGTAGTCAATATGAGCCTAAAATGCTAAATATTAACCCTGATTAGGGATACAAAAGATCCATTTCCAGAAACATGTTTATAAACATAAAATCTGAAAAGTTGTAGGTATGTACACACTGTTGTGAAAATGTTAAATACAGTTAGAAAATAACATATTTGTTGTTTTATTTATCATGTTATCATATTTATAGTTTTATTTTAATGTGTTTTTGTAAAGCCATAATTTGTAAAGCCATAATTTTGTTATAATAATCTACTGTTTTGAGATGTTAGCTTTTTGCAGGGGTGTACAATACCTAATAATAGTAATTTTATTGTATTAATTTTTTTTGGTTTTATTTTCTTGGGTTTTGTTTTTTGTTGATTTAAATGTTTTTTATTATTGTTTTTTTTAGATTACATTTCTGAAGAAAAAACTACTTTTTACTCCTTACAGTGTTATTTCAACTTATTATTATTATTATTATAATTTTTTTTTGCATATTTATTTTATCTCATGCACATTAAATATGATAAACAGAAACTCAAAAGTGCTTCTGATGTGCAAGAACCAATGAGGTTTGTTGTCACGCATCAAGCTCACACATTTCAGCTTCAGTTATAACTTTAACCAGGTAAATATCTGGCATCAAAAGTTTGCTGTCAAATCTGAGGAAGCATTTAGAAGTAGCAAAGTTGCTTTTTTTTCCCCCTCAATAAATAAATAAATAGATAAAACAAAAAATGTCATACATATGTTAGCTGTAGTATATTGGCTGAATGCACAAAATGGCTGAGTGAAAATCAGTGACGAGAATTTAAATACAATTCATGTTTTGGTAGGGATGACAGCTTTTTCAAATTAAATGTTACAAATTTCCAAAACCTGTTTAAATGACCATTGTATGTTAAATTACTATATACTATTTATTTACTGTTTTTCAATGTGATTTTTTGGTGAATTGTATAAAAAAGAAAAAAAAAAGTTTGGTTTGTTTGTTAATCAAACACTGTTTTATTTATTATGTTATTATTTTGTGGAAACAACAATAATATAATAATAATAATATTAATAAATAAATTTAAAAAAACACTAAAACATATTGTCCCCGTTTTTAAATTCGTATTTTATAAACCATAGATCGTGTTAAAGTCATTTTTATTTAGTGCTGAAGAAATGTAAAATCTGGGTAACCCGTGATGGACAGATTTAATCTTATCTACTCTTACATGATGTGCTGACAGATCGTCTCTATGCCTCTTATATTGCATTGGGTCTCGAGTGCTGCATCATTGGACAGCTGAATATGACGTCAGTTTGTGCTTTCAGATTCGGTGAATGTGCCGCAGTCGTTCATCTCATCTGATCTTGGAGCGGACCTGAAACCGAAAGCTGGTCGCCAGTTAACACGGTAAGTGCATCCAGCTTTGTTTTGTAAATTGAGTGATATTCGTTTTCTTCTCAGATGAGACTTTGATTTACCCAAACCTCTAGTGAAGCTATCAGCATTCGACAAGTGTTAGTATGTTAGAAATTGGCACACACAATTTTACACCCCACAATACTCCTGTCTTGAATAACAAATCACTGTTTTATGAGGATTGGGTAAATAGAAATGTTTGGTCAGTGATGGATCTAATGGATATGAGAGTCGTAGGGTTACACCCGTCCCTTAAAATGCAGAATCATCCCGAAAATACTGCGCCTCGGATCAAATCAAATCAAATCCGTGCATCATTCGTTCTTTCGTTTTTCTAATTGAAACCAAAAATGAAAAAAAAAAAAAAAAAAAAAAAAAACGGATAACGTTTCGTTTTCTGATTTTCAATTTTGTGCTAATATCAAATATCTAAAAAACGGATAACGAGCGAGTGCATTTCACTTTGGTGTTTTCGTCTGATGCCAGACCAGGGCTGGACTGGTAATCGGGCATACCTTGCATTTTCCCGGTGGGCCGACGCACCTAAGGGGCCGACAGAAGGTTTTTTTTTATTATTATTATTGCCGCGTACCATCACGCACGGACAGCGAGCGGCCAGTGGCCCATTGGTTTGTCTCCTGTACTGACAGTGTTAACATCCAATCACAACGCACTATAGATGGAGCGATGAAGTATTTTGCTCCGCCTATATAAACGCATCACCCCAACTTCTTCCTAGTCGGCTTTTCCCACGTTTTCACAGCAGCTTTATCAAGAACATACTTGCTCTTCGGTGAGTGAAGCGGGCCAAAGAGCCAAGCAGGAGGAGGAGAGGAGAAAAGTACTTGATAGGACTCTCAACGGAGGCAGGCATCTAACCTATTCTAATGTGTGCGCGCGCCATGAGTCTAGAATACGTAAACACTTTTTAATAAAACATGAATTCTTCCCCCGCGATTTTTTGGCCAAGTCAAGTGTGTTCAGAGGTTTCCATGGGCCATTGCGAATAAAGCTAGAAAAAAGACACTAAAAAAGATATTGTCGGACCTGACGTTTTATTCTTTTCCAAAACAAGATATGATAACAGTGTGATAAATCAACAGTGTGACATAGGCTGTGATACATACATTACCAGTCAAAAAAGTTTGAACAGTAAGAAAGATCCAACAGAAAGATCCAAAGATCAGCATTTATCTGAAATAAAAAGCTTTTGTAACATTATACATATACTATTCAAAAGCTTGGAGTCAGTATAATTTTTATTTTATTTATTTATTTTGAGGGGATGGGGGGGGGGTATAAATAAATAAAATAAAAATGAGCAAGGATGCTTTAAACTGATCAAAAGTTTAAAGGGTAAAGACATTTATAATGTTACAAAAAAAATTTCTGATAAATGC
Organism: Cyprinus carpio; assembly: GCF_018340385.1. Lineage (NCBI taxonomy): Eukaryota > Metazoa > Chordata > Actinopteri > Cypriniformes > Cyprinidae > Cyprinus > Cyprinus carpio. The sequence continues at coordinate 4,912,436 of NC_056618.1, read as the reverse complement.
TGTTTTTCTGAGGTTTCTATTCATCAAAGAAACCTGAAAAAATTCTACTCAGCTGTTTTCATCTTAGTAATGATTTATAATATTTTTCTGAGTTTTTTATAAGCAAATCAGAGTTATGATTTCTGAGGGATCATGTGACTGGAGTAATGAAAAAAAAAAAATTATGCTAAAAATTCAGCTTTGAAATCGGAGGAATAAATTACATTTTAAAAATATATTCAAATAGAAAACAGTATTTTAAATAGTAAAAATATTTCACAATATTACTGATTTTGCTGTATTTTGGATCAAATAAATGCAGGCTTGGTGAACAGAAGAGAATAAAAAAAAAAACATTAAAAATCTTACTGTTCAAAAACTTTTGACTGGAATGTATATATATATATCTCGAAGTGTTGGTGGGCCGACCTGGACCAAAAAATGCCAGGGCCAATTTTTTGTCCCAGTCCTGCCCTGTGCCAGACTGAACGATTCGTTCATTTTGAACGAATCTTTACTGTGACTCGGGAAGAACGAGTCTTCTTGGGGAGTGATTCATTCAGTCGCGCATGCGCAATATTCTATATGTTCTGTACAGGAATTAGTCTAGTTCACCTGTTTCAGTCAATGCAGTCTGAGCTGGAAAGAGAATTGATTAGTTCGGGTTTGAGTCATTCCTTAATCACGTGACAGACCCATAAGCTTTGACCATAGACTGGAGTTACCCTGGCAACAAACCTCTGTGTATATTATTACTATTATTATTATTTTTTGTCTTTACGATTTTAAGTGTACTGCCTTAATGTTTTAATGTTAGTATTGTTTAATAATACCCAGCAAACATTCGGACATCTATTGACCGTTGAAAAGACGTCTGTCCGACACGTCCCGTCATGGTTGAAAAATAGTTCCAAAATGAAAGTTGAACCGACGTCTTTGAAGTCTTCTGGACGTGAATTGCACGTCTTTTTTGCACGTCCCTGGACGTCTAAATGCGTCGTCTTCTGGACGTCTAAATGTGTCATCTTCAGGATGTTTAAATGTGCTGCTGCATAGTTTAAGTGTATATATAAACCTGCATATAAAATAATCACACACCCATTCTGTAACATCGTGAAAGACAATCAATTATGTTTAACACATCTTGACAAAGAAAAGTGAAAGTGACGTGACATGACATACAGCCAAGTATGGTGAGCCATACTCAGAATTCGTGCTGTGCATTTAACCCATCCAAAGTGCACACACACACACACACACACACCGTGAACACACACCCGGGGGAAAGGGGGTATCATTTATGCTGCGGCGCCCGGGGAGCAGTTGGGGGTTCAGTGTCTTGCTCAAGGGCACCTCAGTCGTGGTATTGCCGGCCCGAGACTCGAACCCACAACCTTAGGGTTAAGAGTCAAACTCTCTAACCACTAGGCCACGAATTCCCCACCCATGACTAATAAATCACAATTAACAGTAATGTGCAGCATAGCAATTGCATGCAATGTTAAAACATACACTTTCACAACTACGGATCTATCATGTAACAAGTGCTATGAACTATCCTCATCCATGGGTTTTGGTGACAAGTAATGAATGTATTCATGGCTTACACTGAAATTATGTTTTGATTTCTTGTTTTCAGTCTGGCTGACTGTCTGAGCCAGTACAGACATATTAAAACTTCTGAACAAGTGATGTGTGACAGATTAAATCCTGAATTGCATCAACCCTTGCCCTTCGTCGTCTCCACTTCTTTTGGTACTCAAGAGGACGTTTAGCAGTTCTAAAATTACAAAATATTTTTAAAGCAGTTACTAAAAACATACATGTTCAAATCCAGCTTAACATTTCATTATATTTCTGATAAATTACTTTCTGAAAAAAACTCTCAAAAGGCTACATTAATAAGTTACAGTAATAACTTTGACTGTATCATTAAACAAACTTTATACTATGGTATAACTTACCATGTATAAGTTCAAAGTAACTTTTAGCCTTCTAGCTAATTTTAACCATACTCGGTAAATCTCAGTTGACAATGTGGGAATCATTTCTCTCGGTTCCTTCGTGTCAAACAAGTAAAACTCAAGCACGTTAATCCAATAATACAAAATGTACTTACCCAACAGTAGATTTTATATAATACATATCGATACAACTCCCTCCTCTCCTCGTGGTTGTTCAATGTTCCGAACCGGAAGAATGCGTTAAACCTATCTCGCAAGATAATCTATCCTATCGCGGGATTTTGTAACATCACAAAATATATTACTATGTTTTATTTCTACATCTTGGCAGCACAGTTTTGGCAATATATCTGTTGAAAACTTTCACAGTTCACTACGGGTCAGCTGCCCCTTCTTAGGGTCACTAACATCATTATTCTGATCTGTGAAAAGTTTTACATTTCAGTACGGGTCAGCTGACCCTTCCATGGGTCACGACATCACTATTCTGATCTGTGAAAACTTTCACAGTTCAGCACGGATCAGCTGACCCTTTCCTGCGTCACTAACATCGCTATTCTGACCCTTCCCTGAGTCAGTAACATCACTATTCTGATCTGTGAAAACTTTCACAATTCACTACGGTTTATCTAACCCTTCCCTGAGCCCTTAACTTAACTATTTTGATCTGTGAAAACTTTCACAGTTCAGTACGGGTAAGGTTAAGTTTAAGTGGGTGTGTAAAAAAAAATGTTTGATCTGTGATTTTTTTTTTATATATAAGTTTAATATATATATATATATAATATATATATATATAATATATATATATATATATATATATATCTATATATAATATTTATTTATTTATTTACTTTATAAATAGCTAATAGGATCAAATTAATTAATTTATGCATATATTTTCAGTCATAACTTTGATAACTTTTGATTTGTGTGTGCAACAGTGTACATCAGTGCATTTGCTCATAGGACAAAATGTTGAGCACAATTGTTCCAACGCACTGGCAAATGATCTTCTTATTCTTCCACATTTTGATCTTTGCACATTTTTCTGATTTATCGTGGCCATAAAGAGTCGCTATTCTTCTAAAAAAAAGTGTCAAAGTTCTGTCGGCGTTAATTTATGTCATTATGTTTTGTTAATATTTTTCTAAGCTGAATTTTAAGCTTCTTATAATGCATTTATATGAATGTAATGATTTTATTTATACATCTGTATGTATATATATACACGTGCATATATTGCTGTAGATTTAATTATTATTATTGTTATTACTATGATTATTTTATATTTAAATTTTGTGCATTTAAAGTGACCATGTGTGTGTGTATGTATATATATATATATATACATACATACAGGTGTATATATATATATATATACATACATACAGGTGCATCTCAATAAATTAGAATGTAGTGGAAAAGTTCATTTATTTTAGTAATTCAACTCAAATTGTAAAACTTGTGTATTAAATAAATTCAGTGCACACAGACTGAAGTAGTTTAAATCTTTGGTTATTTTAATTGTTATGATTTTGGCTCACATTTAACGAAAACCCACTAATTCACTATCTCAACAAATTAGAATATGGTGACATGCCAGTCAGCTAATCAACTCAAAACATCTGCAAAGGTTTCCTGAGCCTTCATAATGGTCTCTCAGTTTGGTTCACTAGGCTACACAAATCATGGGGAAGACTGCTGATCTGACAGTTGTCCAGAACACAATCATTGACACCCTTCACAAGGAGGGTAAGCCACAAACATTCATTGCCACAGAAGCTGGCTGTTCACAGAGTGCTGTATGCAAGCATGTTAACAGAACGTTGAGTGGAAGGAAAAAGTGTGGAAGAAAAAGATGCTCAACCAACCGAGAGAACCGCAGCCTTATGAGGATTGTCAAGCAAAATCGATTCAAGAATTTGAGTGGACTTCACAAGGAATGGACTGAGGCTGGGGTCAAGGCATCAAGAGCCACCACACACAGACGTGTCAAAGGAAGTTTGGCTACAGTTGTTGTATTCCTCTTGTTAAGCCACTCCTGAGGCGTCTTACCTGGGCTAAGGAGAAGAAGAACTGGACTGTTGCCTAGTGGTCCAAAGTCCTTCTTTTCAGATGAGAGCAATTTTTGTATTTCATTTGGAAAACAAGGTCCTAGAGTCTGGAGGAAGGGTGGAGAAGCTCATAGTCCAAGTCCAATGTCATCTTTGTGGTGCAGTGTCATCTGCTGGTGTTGGTCCATTGTGTTTTTTGAAAACCAATGTCACTGCACCCATTTACCAAGACATTTTGGAGCACTTCATGCTTCCTTCTGCTGACCAGCTTTTTGAAGATGCTGATTTCATTTTCCAGCAGGATTTGGCACCTGCCCACACTGCCAACAGCACCAAAAGTTGGTTAAATGACCATGGTGTTGGTGTGCTTGACTGGCCAGCAAACTCACCAGACCTGAACCCCATAGAGAATCTTTGGGGTATTGTCAAGAGACCAAAAAATGCAGATGAGCTGAAGGCCACTGTCAAAGAAACCTGGGCTTCCATACCACCTCAGCAGTGCCACAAATTGATCACCTCCATGCCACGCCGAATTGAGGAAGTAATTAAAGCAAAGGGAGCCCCTACCAAGTATTGAGTACATGTACAGTAAATGAACATGCTTTCCAGAAGGACAACAGTTCACTAAAAATGTTTTTTTTATTGGTCTTATGAAGTATTCTTATTTGTTGAGATGGTGAATTGGTGGGTTTTTGTTAAATGTGAGCCAAAATAATCACAATTAAAAGAACAAAAGACTTAAACTACTTCAGTCTGTGTGTATTGTTTTTTTTTTTTAATAAAGTTTTTTAATTTTTTTGTTGTTATTCAAATTTTTTTCAATGGGATTTCAGTCCTCCAACTGTGTGATGAGTTTTGCTGTTTTTTTTGTTTTTTTGTTGTGTTGGAAGGTAAACCTTCTTCCCGTTGACAACTTTCTGGTAGAACGCAGCAGATTTTCCTCAAGAATTTGACAGTATTTTTCCCCATCCATTTTTCTTCTATCCTGACAAGTGCTCCAGTCCATGCTGCAGAGAAACGCCCCGTAACAGGAAATTACCACCTCAGCTGACCCCTACTGAACCATGAAAGTTTTCACAGATCGGAATAGCGATGTTAGTGACCCTAAGAAGGGTCAGCTGACCCGTACTGAACTGTGAAAGTTTTCACAGATCAGAATAGTGATGTTAGTGACCCTGGGAAGGGTCAGCTGACCAACACTGACCTTTGAAAGTTTTCACAGATCAGAATAACAAAGTTAGTGACCCAGGGAACCGTTAGCTGTACTGAACTGTGAACGTTTTCACAGATCAGAATAGTGATGTACATGACCCAGGGAAGGGTCAGCTGACCCGTACTGAAATGTGAAAGTTTTTACAGATCAGAATCGTTAAGTTAGTGACCCTGGGAAGGGTCAGCTGACCAAAACTCAACTGTGAAAGTTTTCACAGATCAGAATAGCGATGTTACTGACCCTGGGATGGGTCAACTCACCTGTACGGAACTGTGATAGTTTTCACAGATCAGAATAGTGATATTAGTGACCTTATATATATATATATATATATATATATATATATATATATACAGTACAGACCAAAAGTTTGGAAACATTACTATTTTTTAATGTTTTTGAAAGAAGTTTCTTCTGCTCATCAAGCCTGCATTTATTTGATGAAAAATACAGAAAAAAAACGCAATATTGTGAAATATTATTACAACTTAAAATAATAGTTTTCTATTTGAATATACTTTAAAAAATAATAATTTATTCCTGTGATGCAAAGCTGAATTTTCAGCATCATTCCTCCAGCCTTCAGTGTCACATGTAACATCCAGTCTATCACATGATCATTTAGAAATCATTCTAATATTCTGATTTATTATGAGTGTTGGAAACAGTTCTGCTGTCTAATATATTTGATGAATAAAAGGTTAAAAAGAACTGCATTTATTCAAAATAAAAAAAAAAAACATTCTAATAATATATATTCTAATAATATATTTTCTTTACTATCACTTTTTATCAATTTAACACATCCTTGCTGAATAAAAGTATTGATTTTATTTAAAAAAAAAATAAAGAAAAAAAAAATTACTGACCCCAAATTACTGACCAGTAGTGTATATTGTTATTACAAAATATTTATATTTTAAAAACATAGCTTTTTTTTTTTTATTTATTTATTTTTTTTACTTTTTATTTATCAAAGTATCCTAAAAAAAGTATCACATGATCTGAAAAAATATTAAGCAGCAGAAACTGTTTCCAACTTGGATAATGAATCATCATATTAGAATTATTTCTAAAGGATCATGTGATAATGATCCTAAAAATTCAGGTTTGCATCACAGAAATAAATGATAATTTAAAGAATAATAAATTTATAAACAATTATTTTAAATTGTAATAATATTTCACAATATGACTGTTTTTTTCTGTATTTCTGATCAAATAAATGCAGGCTTGATGAGCAGAAGAAACTTCTTTCAAAAACATTAAAAATAGTAATGTTTCCAAACTTTTGGTCTGTACTGTATATATATAGATATATATATATATAAGGTTTTTACCTAATGGATTGGAAACGGTTATTCATTGAAACAGCTACCGTATGACCATATTATACAAAAAAACAGGGGTCAGAGCAAAGAGAAACACGGCTACACGATAAAATGCTATTGTGAAAGTTTTCACAAATCAAGCTCGACCTAAAACAATGTTCTTTTATTCCAGCAGTCTGCGTGTTTATTGGTAATAGACGTTAAACATGAAGAACGCCTTTCTTTCACATTTCTTACTGGCAGACTTACCAAGGGGTTTACGGACAAGAGCTTTGCTGTGAAAAAATTCACAGATCAAGCTGGTGAAGATGACACCGGTTTCTACGGAGCCCCTAAAGTGTCATTGTGGTGGAAAAAAATCAGAGTGAGTGAAAAAATTTGGGGAGGGAGGAAAAAAATATTTGTTAGATTTTTTTTTTTGCGTTCTCTCGCAAAACTTTTGCGTTCCCTCGAGAAACTTTGCATAATACAACGTTTCTCCCCCATTTAAAACCATCAGGATATAGAAAGGATCCTTAATGGAAGCTGGACAAAGACAGTAGGCTATTTAGGCTAAAACCAAAATATGGTAAACAGTTTATTAATAAAATATAGCCTATTATGCACAGGAAAGCAGACAAGCCCAGAATAGCTAGAAACAAGCCAAAACCTAATGTAAAGCGAAACTGGGCTCACGTACAGCTCTCTTTCATCACAAATCCAAATGTTTTCCATATTCGCAATGTATGTGAAGAAAAAATCATAATGAACAAAAATGTGCGCACTGGAGTGGGCCGGGGCTCTTTTGGAACTATTATTTTGTTGTAAATACAATATGGACAATATTGTGTTTAAAATGTAGGCTTCTTTTAAAATTTAAAATGTACACTTAATATCGCCTTTTTGTTGAACTGTTAGGCCTATATAAAATCAATTTCACATATACAATATTCTGGATATTCAGGGAAAATTGCATTCTCGTATAGGTTCCAGAGCGAAATGAGAACGTAACAGTGTTCGCTTTATAACATTTCTAATAATCTTTTATATTATTAAATCTTCAAACTGAATTCAAAATCGCATTATGCCCTACTGTAGCCTAAGTGACGGAGTATTTTGTTTCAGCGATTTGATCGCGCTAGCGCCTCATGCGCATATGTTCATTGCAAGTGCGGCCTGTTCATTATTAAAATAAAGAATCACCAATACAGATATAACGTTACACAATCAATTTAAATAATCTGTATTATGTCTGTGCCGTATCGTGAGCCCCGGCCCACTGCAGTGCGGCACATTTTTGTCATTATGATTTTTCTTCAAATACATTGCGAATATGGAAACATTTGGATTTGTGATGAAAAGAGAGCTGTACGTGAGCCCAGTTTCGCTTTACATTAGGTTTTGGCTTGTTTCTAGCTATTCTGGGCTTGTCTGCTTTCCTGTGCATAATAGGCTATATTTTATTAATAAACTGTTTACCAAATTTTGGTTTTAGCCTATATAGCCTACTGTCCTTTGTCCAGGTTCCCTGAAGGATCCTTTCTATATCCTGACGGTTGTAAATGGGGGAGAAACGTTGTATTATGGCTATTTGCTTACAGCTATTAATAAGGTTATTAATATTACAATTTTTATTAGCATTAATAGTATTTATTAGGCCTTACCGAATTGGGCCTCCAATGCCACTGTTTATAGTAGCTACATCCACATTAAGTGTTTTAGAATGTCCCAAAAACCATGTCTTAAACTATAGGCAAAGCTGACTGTAGCCTATTTTGAACTTGAGTCCAAGTTTAAAATAAAACTCTTTCTTTCTATGAGGGATAGCCTACGCTTAAAGTGCAGTTTACCAGGTTACGTTCATATTCTGGGCTATTCTGCTTGTCTGTCTACTTTAATAATATGGTGTGTAATCCGTGTACTGAATTTAGTCATCCAGTGTGTAACAACACGTTATAGTCACGGGAAGAATGAGGCGGGAACCGGCGAACATTCAAACAAAACTTTAATAATAAAATATACCTAAAAGACCGCGACAGCCCCTACTCGTGGACGACTGTCGCACACAAGCAGAACCAAAACACAAAATAAAGTCCGAGCCTGGTCCTCTATCGTCCAACACTGTCATCAGTCCCTCCTTCAGTTCTCCTTCGCGGGACTCGTTACCGGTGAATGGCGCAGGTGCTCCACCGGCCTCGCTCCGTTCCCACGGCTCTCACACAGTGTTTTACATTAAGCGTTTTTAGTATGTCCCAAAACCGTGCCGTAATAAGCATGCACTGACTATTTCTCCAAGTTCAAAACACAAAACTCTATGAACCGCTCCATTGTGAACTTATGGAGCTGTATAAACCACTACAAGCTGTAAAGTAAACAGGAAGTGTTTGTCCCAACTCAGCTGGTTTTGCGAGAGAACGCAAAAGTTTTGCGAGGGAACGCAAATAATTTTGCGAGAGAACACAAAAGTTTTGCGAGGGAACGCAAAGTTTCTCGGGGGAACGCAAAAGTTTTGCAAGAGAACCAAATTTTTTCACTCACTCTGATTTTTTTCCACCACAATGACCCTTTAGGGGCTCCGTACTTGAGTGATCTTGGATGTGCGCAGCTGCGTTTGGGAAAAGTTGTCTGTCTTTAGCGGTAAGTTATCATATAAGTCGTTTTTTATTATTTATAAAGAAGAATAAACCAAACCTCCATTACACTCACCACCTTTCTTTAAAATAATTGTTGAAGCTCTGCGATGGAGGACGATCTGCAGGAGTTTTTAAGGTCACGAGATGTTCCAGAAGAGGACATCATCTTCATGAAAAGGGACAAGGTGTGTATGTTTGTGTAATGTAATGGCCAGTGGAGCTATATTCAGCTAATATGTAAATGAAAGCTACTTTTAATGATGCAACCAAAGGTGTTGATGTGTATTCCCGTATGTGTAACGTCTAACATTTAATATCCTATCTATAAAAAAGAGCCACATATAGGCCTAGGCTATGTTTTAATTATTGCTAGCCAGGGCAATCAGTAGCTGTCAGTATATAACCACATGACAGTTCTCCAATTTATCTTAGTGGCTAGGAGTATATAAGTGTGCAAAAATAAGAGATCATTTACAATGAACAGTTTTAGAAATGTAAAATAGCATAATATAGCTATTTTACTTAACAGAAGATACTTGCATCTATTCCACAATAACAGAAATGAAAACTGAACAAAATGTGCATTCCCCTGGTTGTTTTTATAATGCTTGGCTTCCTGGATGATCATTGATCATTGACTGTGTTTTTTGTGTGCTGTTCATGAGTTCCTGCTTTGTCCTGAGACATAAAAGTGCTCACTGTTGTTAAGCAAAATCCTTGAACTACTGCACATTGTTTGGTTTCCCAGCATTTTATGCACATTTTAGTTGTGTCTTACATTGCCTATATGATCCTGAGAACCTGCTTTTTCACTAAGGGCAGTTTAAGGGACTCATAGACTATAACAAAAAATACACATATTCATTAATAATCAAGAATTCAACACACTAGAGCCCAGATCATGTATTCTTTTGATCAAGTTATGACCTGTGTAAACTGTAATGAATGATGTGTAAAAATAAAGAATAAAACATTTAATCTCATATAAATTACACAGACCATATACTGAGGAAAGGTTTACTATAGTTTAATAAAGTGTGTTGCCTTCTTGAGCATCACTGAGTCATTGAGTCCTTTAAATTAAATTGTGAAAAGCTGGATTCAAATCACTGTATGGAAGACTCTGTAAATGTACTTACAAAAACTTACAAAACTTACAAATTGAGACACATTCAAGTAAATTGTCATAAGAGATGTATCAATATTTGAATTTCACAACTCCAAGTTTGATTATCAGATAAATTATTATATATAGAGCATAATTAAAAATGAGAAGGAACAAGAGGGTTTCTAAATTGAAAATAAGTGCATTTGCAAGCAGCTGAAGGTAACCCGTAGACAGGCACAAGTAGGGGTGTGACGTGCAACTATCACAGAACATACAAACCGTTATTAGTCATCATCAAGCAGGCAACAGATCAAACCAGCATGTGGAATAGATGTAAATATATTCTACGTGAAAGAGCTTCATCAGAGCTTCAACATTGTCACTCAGCTGTAATTACTAGTAGCTACTAAGCTTGTTAGATTATCTATACTTTCAAAGTTCTTATACTGAACTCCACTTTAAAATCTGCATGGCATGTAAATGAATAGATGTGACTTTCACTGTTCTATGTAAATAGGAAATTGGTACAATAAAATAATAATAAAAATAAAAAACATTTGAATTAATACAGCCTGTTAATTTATTATGAATTAATGGGTGCATTTATGTTGTTTCAAAAACTAATCTATAAATTTAAATTTTCACTGCATTTTCAGATTGACAAGTCTGTGCTCTCTGTCATGACTGATGAGCAAATGGCAAAGTATATTAGTTCATATGGTGACCGACTGGCTGTCATCTCCTTCTGTCAACAAACAGCTGCCTGCTCTGATAAAGAATCTCTTTTACAAAATTTGAGAGCTAAAATTGAAGCAAGGAAACTGGGATCAAAGTCCGCTAAAGCTTTGCATGGAAAAGCATGTGTCCTCCCTAAGGAAAATAATTTAATGGCAAGACACAAAAATGTATCTGCAGAAAGAACATCCAGGAGAATTGAAATTGGATGGCTTCACTTCAGCCGTAATGGATATCAACAAGTGAGGACCAATAATGGTGGTGGTACTAGGCATTTGACAGTTCAAAAAAAGACAACTGTTTTACAAATAATGGAAATGAAAAAACTTTTTTTCCCAAATGGAGAGTCACCAAAAGGTCCAGAAACAGACTTCACTTTTCATGTTTGTGATTTTAAAAGAAACCACATTCCCACGGACAGCACTGTTGGAGATCTATATGAACTAACCAAACTGAAATTGTTGAGATTTTACATTTGCACTAAACAAAAGGTGTATGGGATTATTATCCTGCCATGATTCAAAACTGAAAATAAAGTTCTGAAAGGTTGAAACTAAGTGTTCGAAAACTCAAAATCTTACAAAAAAAAGTTTTGCAAGATTGAAAAATAAGATTTGCAAGCTTGCAAAATGTAAAAAAAATAAAAATATCTCTGCAAACATTATGTTGTTTTTGAGATTTCCTTCTTCAGAACTGCAACATTTTTTTTTACGATGTTGCGCAAAGAATTTTTCAGAGTTTCAAATTTGTCAGTGTTCTCCCACTGTATTTAGTTTGTTTTCCAGGTTTGAAACCTTTATAAATGGTGATCCCGAAAACTGGTGTGCGAATGTGTGAAAAAAAGTTTTGAAACTCTGAAAACAGAGTTTTGCAGGCTTGCAAAGTAGTAAAAAAAAATATAATCTCTGCAAACATAATTTTGTTTTTGAGTTTTCCTTCTTCAGAAGTGCAACACTTTTTTTACGGTGTTGTGCAATCATTTTTTCAGAGTTTCGAATATGTCACTGTTCTCCCAGTGTATAGTTTGTTTTCCAGATTTGAAACCTATTAAATAGTGATCTGAAAACTGGTGTGCGAATAGGTGAAAAAAAGTTTTGAAACTCTGAAAACTGAGGTTCGAAAGGGCGAAACTTATTACATTACATTATATTTTGCACTCCTATTGCAGACTATTTTTTTCAGAGCCGAGTTTACAACACCCACTTTGCGGAGATACGCCCCCACACAGTTGCGAGCTTGCGACTCACGTGATTTGTGGCAGCGTTGTCACGCAGCTCTGTTCTGAAACTCTGAAACTCAGACTGAGCGAAAACTAAGCTTCGCATCCTCGCAACTAAAAAAAAAGCCTGGAGGGAGGGCCTTCTGCTCTTGGCCAATGCTTTGTTGTCTGCTGACGTACAGTCCAATCACACGTCGTATTTACTGGAAAGGTGGGATTGACCGACTGTTCCGCCAATGACGAAAGCGCACAGGATACGCAAACAGAGGATGCACGGATCTCTGGCCACAAGGCCCGTCTAGAGCTGCAAGAACCGCGTCCATGGCTGGTATAGCGTGCAGTCCGGTCCAAAAATAAGGCTACCAACTTGTCGCGGGAATTCACTATACAATTGCCAGTAGCCACTGAGTTTACCACTGATAGGCCGGCGGTGCATCAATATACACACCTCACCTCACCATGGCCTGGAGATGCACAGTGTTGCCAACTTAGCACCTTTTGCAGACCCCTTTAGCAGTTTTTTTCTTCTTCTTCAATAAAGCACCTAGCGACAAATCTTTAGGGTTTGCCCAAACCTTAAGCCTATTTAGTTTCTGAGACTTGCCGTTATTGCTGCGTGAGGTCTTTGCTTTCTCTGTCTGTGGGTCTGCTGTGTTCAGACGCACAGAGACGCATATGATGTTGCTTCTCTAAGTTTTACATGCAAGTGTAGCCGAAATCACAGCACAAGTTGTTGTTTTTATCTGACTGTATGTGTATTTGATTTCATCAGACGACGGCTCGATTATCTGGATTTTTGTGCAGATTAATGTTTTGGAAGGGAGAGCTGGTCACTATTTCATATTCATTCTGTTGTCTGACAACAGAAACAGTAAAATATATAAATGAAAACAGTTTTTTTTTATTTTTTTTATAGAATTTAGCTGCATCCAAATACAGTATGTGGGCAGAGAGAGGCAAAAAAATGTAATAATAAATGTGCATTTTCAGAAGAAGTGAGCTGAAAGTGAGTCTCCAGCTGCGGAAAGTGAGTCGTTCGCTGCGTGAGGTGAGTGTGTATATTGAGGCACCGCCGGCCTATCAGTGGTAAACTCAGTGGCTACTGGCAATTGTATAGTGAATTCCCGCGACAAGTCGGTAGCCTTATTTTTGGACCGGACCGGACGCTATCCAGCCATGGACGCGGTTCTTGCAGCTCTAGACGGGCCTTGTGGCCAGAGATCCGTGCATCCTGTGTTTGCGCATCCTGTGCGCTTTCGTCATTGGCGGAGCAGTAGGTCAGTCCCACCTTTCCAGTAAATACGACGTGTGATTGGACTGTACGTCAGCAGACAGCAAAGCATTGGCCAAGAGCAGAAGGCCCCCCCTTCCAGGCTTTTTTTATAGTTGCGAGGTTGCGAAGCTTCGTTTTCGCTCAGTCTGAGTTTCAGAGTTTCAGAACAGAGCTGCGTGACAACGCTGCCACAAATCACGCGAGTCGCAAGCTCGCAACTGTGTGGGCGTAGTTTCAAAACTTTTTTTCACCTATTCGCACACCAGTTTTCAGATCACTATTTACAAGGTTTCAAATCTGAAAAACAAACTATACACTGGGAGAACAGTGACAAATTCGAAACTCTGAAAAAATGATTGCACAACACCGTAAAAAAGAGTGTTGCACTTCTGAAGAAGGAAAACTCAAAAACAAAATTATGTTTGCAGAGATTATATATTTTTTTTTTTTATCACTTTGCAAGCCTGCAAAACTCTGTTTTCAGAGTTTCAAAACTTTTTTTCACACATTCGCACACCAGTTTTCAGATCACCATTTACAAGGTTTCAAACCTGGAAAACAAACTAATACAGTGGGAGAACACTGACAATTTTGAAACTCTGAAAAATTCTTTGCGCAACATCGTAAAAAAAATGTTGCAGTCCTGAGAAAGGAAATCTCAAAACAACATAATGTTTGCAGAGATATTTTTATTTTTTTTTTACATTTTGCAAGCTTGCAAATCTTATTTTTCGATCTTGCAAAACTTTTTTTGTAAGATTTTGAGTTTTTCGAACACTTAGTTTCAAACCTTTCAGAACTTTATTTTCAGTTTTGAATCATGGCAGGATAATAATCCCATAGAGGTGTGCCTCACAGATGTAGAATCTTTATCTGATGGTGATAAAGAAGAATGTAATGAAAAATCATTATAACAGGATGGATTAGACAGTGATACTGAGAGACCTGCTGCAAAAGTGTCATGCCATGGACATGAAAGTGATCTTGAGGATACAAGCACACATTTATTGGATGACAGACTTTCATCTAACAAAGACACCAAGAGGAAGTTTAGTAGAATCATGAAGACTCTGATTTTAATTTATTTTAATATATTTTAGGCTTCATTTGTTAATACAGTCATAGAGTTGTTCATTATCATTTAGGGCTAAAGCGATTGGTCACCATTATCCACATAATAAATGATTATGTTATGGTTTACTGTTAGCAAACTTCCCAATGTTGCTGTGTGCTTTGGTTTCAATGACAAAATAAACTACAAATATGACAGCAGGGAGAAAACAAACTGATCATAGCAATTTTTATATGTTTACATCAGCTCTGCAATCTGCAATCCAGTTAAGCCAAGTCATGTTTATTTATATGATACTTTATGCAATACATTGCTTCAAAGCAAGCAGCTTTACAGTATTTATCATAAAAAACTGTGCCATTTTGTTAGAATTATAACTTGATTTTTTGTTTTTTTTATCATGTAGATCTGTGTGTATTTGTTAGTGTTTAGATTTTTTTTATATGAATAATAGATTAGATCTTTATGTTTAATCTGTGAAGCAACTGTTGATTAATCGATTGTCTAAATAATTGTTTGTTGCAGCCCTGACATCATTTAATTTGGAATTAAATGTTAATCATTGAATGTTATAATGTTATATTGAATGCAGATTCCTCCGGTACACAACAGCATAGTTCAGAATCTTGGAGATGATGATGATGATGATGATAAAGAAGACACAGTTGAATGGAATGAAGGCAAAGAACTTGAACAAACAGATGAGGACCAAGAAGTTAAAATAACATGGAATGAGAACATCATACAGGTACATCCTGATGGACCGAATGTCACAGTATAGATTTGAAAAATTAGAACAATATGCAGCATAATTCAATCTACTCTGAGGATGGAATTTGTAAATGAGAACGCTGTAGATGATGCTGGAGTGTCTAGAGATGTTTACACTGCATTCTGGGATCAGTTCCTTGAACAGTGTGAAGGGGAAGATGAGCGGGTTCCTAGACTGAGACCAGACTTCTCTGAAACTGAATGGGAGGCAGTAGGAAGGATCTGGGTAAAAGGATTACTTGACCTTGGTATACTCCCAGTAAGGCTTTCCAGTGCTTTCATTTTAGCGTGTATCCATGGAATTGACTCAGTCAATGATGATTTCCTGATGTCATCTTTCCACAACTACCTCTCTTTGACTGAACGAGCTGCCGTTGAAAAGGCTTGCCAAGGCACACTGGAGTAATGTGATGAAGATGATTTGCTTGACCTCTTCACAAGAATGGGCTCCCATTGCATCCCTCCAAAAAACACCATGAAAGTTGCTATCCAAACAGTAGCTCACAAAGCAATTCTTCAAGAGCCCAAATATGTAATAGATTGTTTCTCCAGAGCCATGCCATTTGCACTGCTGAAAGTACCAGACCAGGAAAGTCTAGTGTCTCTGTATGACACAAAGAAGGCCACTGGCAAAAAAGTGGCACAGCTACTTCAAACAACACAGGTGATTTGCTCTCAGAAAGAACAGATGGTATTCAATCATCTGCAACGTTATATCAGAAGTGCTGACCAAAGCAAAGCGGAAAAATTTCTACGGTTCTGCACTGGTTCTTCTGTTATCTGTGTTGATCAAATCAAGGTAAGCTTCAATGCAGAATCTGGCCTCAGCAGAAGACCAGTAGCTCATACCTGTGGAGCTACTCTTGATTTATCTTACAAGTACAGTTCTTACCCAGACCTCCACACAGAGTTTGACAACATTCTCTCTAGTGATTACTTTGAAATGGACATCCTGTGAATTTGATGCTGCTTAGTAATAGTTAAAAGTCATCCAAGTCACTTTTATGGAACTTGATTGTCTGTAGGTATAAACTTGTTGGTAACAATCTGTATGAAGGTATTTTTATCTACCTTTTCAAAAAGAACAGCACGCTACAAACAGCAGCTTTTTTTGGATAACTATTCATTTAAATAGCCCCTATATTATTACTTTGATTTACATTTAACTGTCATAACATTCATTTTATTCAAATAGCTGTAGAGTTTTCCAGCAAGTAGTCAAGTTTGTTCTTGTTGTGTTTTGTTTGCACAAAGGAAATTTCAATATATTTTGAAATATTTTTGCATCTGCAAAGTATTGAAACAGTCTTCATAGTATGCAACATCACTTTTGTTGTTAGTATGAAAAGTGCACATTATTTCATAATGTTTTAACACAGAGTTTACATGTTGATTCAGGTTCAAATTTGGAAATGAACATTTCCTCTGTAGCATTTCTTTCCAGTTATAAACAACTTTGAAAACAAAATAAACAATTTTGCAAAAGTGTTTTCATTTTTAATGACTTCTATGTGTCAAGACTGTAGTCTGGTAAATTGTAATTCTTTTATAAAAACTTTCCAACAATGTTGCAGGTTTCCCCTGGGAACAGTATTGTCTAGCAATTATGTAAACATTTCAGATAAAAATGACCTTGCCTTCTTACTTACAGTAATGCCCTGATCACATCCCTTAAATGCATGTATAAGTTCATAGCTTGATACGGGTCTCTTGGAATGTTCAGCTGAGACTCAGAGATTATAACATTACATAGTTCATTTACATCTGAATCACATGGTATGGGGCATCGGAAAGTGCATTCGTTCTTGCACAATTGAACACTTTCAGTGTCGGCTGCGGTGAAGAAGTCTCTGGTGTGGTAGAGCTCAGGCAGTGCATACATCACACTGGGCCGACCACAGGGGCTACTGATGTTCTTTGATGGCCTAATGGTGTGTGCATTCCAAATATGTGCAGTGTCATCCAGCTCATCCTGTAAAACAATAAAAATAAAATTGGGCAAAACTTAGAAATGGAGTACTCAAAACTAAATTTTAAGTGTTTTATTGTTTCAAACATCCAGACATTTGTGAAAACAAAAGGATGATGGATACTGCTCTGAATGTCTCCTTTTGTGCCCCACCCACAAATTAAACCATTTGGAACAATGGGGTAATGACAAAATTCTCATTTTCCCCCATTCTTTTTTCTCCTCTTCACCCCCTCCTCCATCTTCTATCCCATCCCCGTCCTCCACGTTCTCTCACTCTCTTTCACACACACACACACACACACACACAGGGAAGCATCAAAACATAATTTCAGATAAACTCACTTGGATGAGTCCTATGCAGCAGAACTGGAGCAAACTTTTGCCTTCATCGAAGAATCCTTTGTCTCTGAGGTCAGCAAACAGGGAAATCCAGTATTCCATGCACTCTTTGCGCAGAAAACCCCACCAGTACTCGATCCTTTGGTTGGCAGTACTTGGACCTTCCAAATAGCTGTCAAGGATTTCATCTTCGTGACTGATGTTAAGAAAACGTTGAAAGTCTCTTACATGACCATTTTCAGTTCCAAGATCCCCCCTAACAACTCTAGGGCATCCTCCCAAACGCTCCACCGCTTCAATATAGTAACCACCGATTAGCTTTGGATTGCTACTGGTTGAGTAGGCATTAAGCCAAATAATCTTACGCGAAAAGCCATCAACGCAGCCATTAATACAAAGGCCATATGGTTTTAATTTATCGTACGAGTCCAAATGCCAAATAAAGTTTGGTCCCTTGGCAAAGTAGTTGCGCCGTCTGAGACGTCTAGCTCTCCTCATTGAAACTCCTTCAGGATCCAATTCCTTCAGCACCAAGCGCACATCTTCTTTTCTCACACGCAGACCCTTCTGTCTGCATTTCGTGTACATCCATCAATACCCATGAAGTTGCCCAGAATACTGCAGCTGATGGCCAGTGAATTCAACAAGGTCCACTAAGGTCGAGTAACTTTTCAGTCGAAACAGTCCTTTTTCGCGTAATATCCTTTTCAGGGTTATTTCACTGACGTCAAAACCGTGCCTTGAACAAAGCACTGACTGTATCTCTTTATACTTTAGTCCAAGTTCAAAATAAAACTCAATGAACTGGTCTGAACCACTGGAAGCGTAAAGTAAACAGGAAGTGTTTGTCCAAACTCATCTGGTTTTACGAGAAAACGCAAATATTTTTGCGCGAGAACGCAAAAGTTTTGCGAGAGAACGCAAATATCTTTGCGAGGGAATGCAAAAGTTTTGCGAGAGAACGCAAATATCTTTGCGAGGGAATGCAAAGTTTCTCGAGGGAACGCAAAAGTTTTGCAAGAGAACGCAACAAAAATCTAACAAATATTTTTCCTCCCTCCCCGATTTTTTTCACTCACTCTGATTTTTTTCCACCACAGTGACACTTTAGGGGCTCCGTAGGTTTCGTTCCTCTAAGTGTCCAACTTTTGGAGCTATAGGCATTATAAAATTAAGAGTCGCTACGAAAAAGAAAACCTGATTTCGGCCCAAAGGACAGCGTCACCTTAATTCACAAATCAGCGAGAATAATATTCGGTATTATCAAGTCATGTGATGTTATGTTAAGTTTGCTTTGTTGTAAATTTTTATGAATTTAATGTAAATGCATTGAGAGAATCGAAATTGCGTTACTCTCAGACCCCCGGTGCATACAGATAACACTAACAGTAGAGCCTAAAAATACAGATCAAATATAAAATATAAGATAAAACTATACAATAAGAAATGTAAAAAAAAAAAAAAAAAAAAAAAAAAAAAAAAAAAAAAAAAAAATTAAATAAAAATAAGGTTAAATAAAAGCAGCGCAAGGCACGTGGCAGATAGAGTGCAAACCAGTGAACAAACAGTGCAGATAAAAAGATATTTAGTGCATAAAAAAAATAGCTTATTCAGTCTGATTAAAAGTGACAAAGTGACAAAGGGCTCAAGAGCAGTTATTTTATTAAACTGACTGATGAGGTGGTAGAATGACGTCAGTTCCATGGTGAATGAGGTAGTGAGCAGACCACTGCTGCACAAAGTGACTGGTGCATGACATCGTATGTTAGAGGGGGGGGGGGTGGTGGAAGGACCTGGGGATGTGGGACCTGGGGGGGGGGGGGGGGGTGTCATAGTTCAGTGGTGCCTGAGGCAGAAGGGGGACGGGGGGGCAAGTTCGGGAGTGAGTTCAGCTTCCTGACAGCCTGATGGATGAAGCTGTCCTTCAGTCTGCTGGTCCTGGCCTGGAGACTCCGCAGTCTCCTCCCTGATGGCAGCAGACTGAAGAAGTTGTGTGACGGGTGAGTGGGATCACCTGCAATGCAGAGGGCTTTGCGAGTGAGACGGGTTCCATAAATGTCCTGGAGGGAGGGGAGAGAGACACCAATGATCTTCTCAGCTGCTCTCACTATGCGTTGCAGAGTCTTCCGGCAGGACACGTTGCAGGCGCCATACCACACAGTGATGCAGCTGGTCAGAATGCTCTCGATGGTGCCTCTGTAGAAGGTGTACATGATGGGGGGTGGGGCTCTGGCTCTCCTCAGTTTGCGGAGGAAGTAGAGACGCTGCTGTGATTTTCTTGGCCAGTGCTGCGGTGTTGTCGGTCCAGGAGAGGTCCTCTGTGATGTGCACACCCAGGAACTTGGTGCTGCTCACTCTCTCCACAGTCGCACCGTTGATGGTCAGAGGAACATGCTGAGTGTGCGCTCTCCTGAAGTCAGACAACAATCTCCTTCGTCTTCTCCACGTTCAGAGAGAGATTGTTGTCACTGTACCACCCGGCCAGGCGGCTCACCTCGCTCCTGTAGTTTGTCTCATCTCTGTTGCTAATGAGACCCACCACAGTCGTGTCATCCGCAAACTTAATGAAGAGGTTGGAGTTGTGTGACGGTGTGCAGTCGTGTGTCAGCAGAGTGAAGAGGAGGGGGCTCAGCACACATCCTTGGGGGGCCCCAGTGTTCAGTGTGATGGTGCTGGATGTGTTGCTGCCGACACGTACTGCCTGAGGTCTTCCAGTCAGAAAGTCCAACAGCCAGTTGCACGGCGAAGTGTTGAGCCCCAGCTCGACCATTTTGTGAATGAGCTGTTGAGGGATGATTGTGTTGAATGCTGAACTGAAGTCTATGAACAGCATTCTGACGTATGAGTCTTTTTTCTCTAGATGTGTGAGTGCTGAGTGGAGGGTAGTTGAGATGGCATCATCGGTCGACCGGTTGGACCGATATGCAAACTGGAATGGGTCCAGGGAGGGGGGGAGGGCAGACTTGATGTGGTGCATGACTAGCCGTTCGAAGCACTTCATGAGGATGGGAGTAAGTGCAACAGGACGGTAGTCATTGAAGCAGGATGGAGATGGCTTCTTCGGGACTGGGATGATAGTGGTAGTTTTAAAGCATGTGGGAACAACAGCCTGACTAAGTGAGATGTTGAAAATGTCTGTGAAGACATCAGTGAGTTCTGCTGCACAGTCTCTCAGTACACGCCCAGGAATGTTGTCAGGACCGGGAGCTTTGCGTGCATTTATCCTGCTGAAGGATCTCCTCACGCTGTCCGGGGTCAGCATCATCACCTGGTCACTGGGAGGAGGTGGAGTCTTTTGTGCAGTGGAGCTGTTTTGTGCCTCAAAGCGAGCGAAGAAGGTGTTCAGCTCGTTCAGCAGAGAGATGTTGCTGTCACAGGTTCGCTGTGGGGGCTTGTAGTCCGTAATGGTCTGTATCCCCTGCCACAGGCTCCGAGTGTCTCTGCTGTCACTGAATTGATGGGCTATCCTCCTGGAGTACTGTCTCTTAGCCTCTCTGATGCCGCGGGATAGGTTGGCCCTGGCTGTTCTCAGGCCCCCCTCATCTCCAGCTCTGAAGGCAGCGTTCCGCGTCTCCAGGAGTCTGTAGACCTCCCCTGTCATCCACGGCTTCTGGTTGGCCCGAACAGTTATGGTTTTTGTGACTGTTACATCCTCAATACACTTGGTGATGTAGGCAGTGACAGTCTCCGAGTACTCCTGGAGGTCAGTGGAGTTATTGTAAGTGGCAGCCTGCTTAAACATATTCCAGTCAGTTGTATCAAAGCAGTCCTGAAGAGCCTCTGACGATCCTTGTTTCTGAACTGGTTTGGCGACTTTAACGAGCGGTCTGTATGCAGGCATTAGCATGACAGTGATGTGGTCTGAGGCACCGAGGTGGGGGAGGGGGAGGGCTTTGTAAGCTCCTCTCTGTGTGGTGTAAACAAAGTCTAAAATGTTATTACCTCGTGTTGGAAAGTTAATGTGTTGGTGTATTTTTGGAAACACACTCTTTAAGTCAGCATGGTTGAAATCCCCAGCTATGATGAGAAAAGCATCGGGGTGTGCTGTCTGCTGATCACTGATGTGCTGGTGCAGTTCGTTTAGTGCATCGTTCCTGTTGCTGATGTTGTTGTTCGGGGGAATGTAAACCGAAACGAGCAGTATGGCAGTATATTCCCTCGGCAGATAGAACGGCCGGCACTTAATAATCATAAACTCCACCAGGGGTGAGCAGTGTTTGCAGATCACAACAGCATCGCGGCACCACGCGTCATTGATGTAAACACAAAGCCCGCCGCCGCGGGGTTTTCCTCCCGCGACGCGAGCTCTGTCTGCTCGATAGCACGTCAGCTGGTCGAGCTGAATGGCGCAGTCCGGAACGCTGTCGCTGAGCCATGTTTCCGTGAATACAAACACACAACAGTCTCTTACAGTCCTCTGAGTTGAACGTAGTAATCGGATGTAGTCCAGTTTATTGTCCAAAGAGCGTACGTTAGCCAGTACCATGGTGGGGATAGATGGCTTGTGTGGGTTAGCCGTTAGCCTAGCTCGGATACCTCCGCGCTTACCCCTCTTCTGCTTCCTCTCACGCCGCTTGTGGCGCCTCCGCTGTGGGCGAGATGCAGTAGTGGGGGTCGGTGATGATGTAGGCCTCCGGAGAAGTCCGAGATCTCGCAGCAGTTCCGCGTGCGCGGAGTTTAACTCTAAAAATGCGGCTCTGCTGACATCCAGCAGAAACTCGCGACTGTATGCGCGCTTAAAGACAGATAGACGCGATGACGACGTACAAAAACACTGCGACTCACAAGACAAAAAACACGAAAACACCGTTCTGTCGGGACAGAGAGAAGCCGCTGCGTGTGGACGCGCCGCCATCTTGGTATTATTTGCATGTCTATGACAGCGCACTGCGTATTTATAGCCAAAAGAAATCTGAATATCAAACCGCAAACTATCTTTACTGCGGTCACCTAGCAACGTCCTCTCACAACCGATTCACAACACGGGTATATATTGAACTACACGTAGATAAAAGTCAAAGTAACAATTATACATGTAACCCCATCGAACTATAGACATGCACAAACGTATCTGAATGCCTTTTTAGGAAATGGTCTGTGTTACATATTTTTACCGACTGATGCCGTCCTACCGCGACTATTTTTGGCCAGGGACACGACGTCGCCGTCGGACCAATGTTTGCTGGGTAATAATAATAAAAAGACTGTATAAAAGGCTTTAACCTATCGTTCGTTCTTTTGTCACGTGACGTGACAGCATTGATAGAGAAATTAATTTACAAGCTTCCTTACAAACAGGTGCATCCCAGCAAACACAGAACGTTCCCCTAACGTTCCCGTTTGGTTCCCATTTGGTTATTTTTTGGGAACCAAACAAGAACGTTCTAGGAACGTTCCCTGTAAGTTATTTTTAGGTTTAATTTTATAACCTATGGAGAACGTTCTGGGAACGTTCCCTGTAGGTTATTTTTAGGTTATATTTTTTATAACCTAAAGGGAATGTTCCCGGAACGTTCCCCTAACCTTAAGGGAACGTTCTATATACGTTAAGAAAACTTTCCTGGATAACCAATAGGGAACGTTCTGGAAACGTTCTGGGAAAGTTCTGGGAACCAAAAACTAACGTTCCCAGAACGTAAAATTGTTAGCTGGGATAGTGCATATCATCATCATTATTATAATTATTATTTACTCTTCCAGTTACTGCATTTCTGGTCTCAAATTGTATCTTTTTACTTCTTACAGTTTATAAATGTATGAATTTCTGTCATGATGGTTATTTTCTATACACTGAATGTTGTAACAAAGGTAATAAAGAGTATTTATTAATGAACACATATGATTATGGTGGTGTGACGAGTGGGGCGGGGCCGAGAGCCGTGGGAACGGAGCGAGGCCGGTGGAGTGATTGGGAAATGAGCGACACCTGCTCCACTCACCGGTCTCGAGTCCCACGGAGGAGATCGGAAGGATATAAAAGAGGAGCGACGACAGTGAAGGACGAGAGAGGACCAGGCCTGGGTTTTATTTGGTTTGTGGTTTGTGCGCGACAGTCGCCCGTGAGGGGCTGTCACGCTGTTTTGTGTTTATTTTGTGATTAAAGTTTTATTTGAGTGTTCGCCGGTTCCCGCCTCCTTCTTCCCGTGATTATGGAGTTTTTATATTGTTACACTGGTGCCGAAACCCGTGAGGAAGGAGGGACGCGCTGCCGAAGATCCCTTGCTGCTTGGGTGAATCCGCGGTGCCATCGAGCAGGGCGTAGCAGCTCTGGCACCGTGGACGCTCGAGGCGGTGGGCTGGAGTGAGTTGCCGGGGACGGACAAACTCGCTGCCGGCCGCCGCGATGTAGAGGGACGGCTGCCGTCCGTGAGGGAGCGGAGGAGTCAGCACCGTTCGCCAGGTGGCCGGAGCCTGCTGCCATCCGCCGGGCATGGGGAGGAGCAGGGAACGGGGGACTCTTGCCGGCTGCCCGAAAGCGGAGGAGCTGTCGCGCCGTCCACCGAGAGCCATCCAGTGCCGCCGCCAGGCACCGTGGAAGACTTCACACAGCTGGTGGAGGGCCGAGCGGCAGCGTGTCTGGGAACCGAAATTTTTTTTCCATCTCCTTTTCTCTTGCCTCGTCTGTCCTTACCCCCGTGTCCCCCAGGTCACCGTGAGCGGGGGGGGGGGTGGTTTATAGAGCAGAGCGCAGTCTCGGGAGTACCCCCCGGCCTGCGAGGGGCGATGGGGGTATGTGACGAGTGGGGCGGGGCCGAGAGCCGTGGGAACGGAGCGAGGAGATCGGAAGGATACAAAAGAGGAGCGACGACAGTGAAGGACGAGAGAGGACCAGGCCTGGGCTTTATTTTGGGTTTGGTTTTTGTTTGAGCCAAAAGTATGGACTCTGTCTTCGGAATACATAATTACTAACAAGGTTAGAGAAATCTCATTCACTCAAACACTCATAAAGTGTTTATGAAAAGGTTTAAATCAGACATAGATACAAACTATTCTTTTTGTGGATCTTTTTGGATTGTTCTCATACACAGCTATTTTGGATTGACTTCTCTAATGTTATGCATTGCAGTGTGCTTCAGGGTTTCTCTCTGCTTTTAAAGGGTGTAATGTTGGGCTTCTTTATTTTTTGGATTGTTCTCATACACAGCTATTTT
>NC_056618.1:4886800-4886956 GCF_018340385.1 Cyprinus carpio | reverse complement strand
TGTACTAGCTACCAAAATCCTGGTAAGTAGAAAAACTACTTTAAAAACACTTTTCATAATATGATATGCTTCAAATAAAAACAATGAGTTGCGTAAAAAGGAAGCCTCATTATACCTGCACTTTAGCTATGTTTAGCAACTAGTCATCTAATGATG
>NC_056618.1:4886344-4886459 GCF_018340385.1 Cyprinus carpio | reverse complement strand
TTTCTCTGAAGATTTTAATATGCAGAGGCATATTATTAATTAATTATTATTAATCATAATAATATAGTTCTCATTTTGTTATTTAAAATTAAGCTGTTGATACTGTAGCTGTTGA
>NC_056618.1:4884600-4884705 GCF_018340385.1 Cyprinus carpio | reverse complement strand
AAGGAGCCGGAACCACTCTTGGTGAAGAAGTAGAGCAAGTCGATAGTTTTCTCTCCAGATGTGCCCTGACCACAAAGTATATGTCCAAGTCAGGTTTGTAAGATT
>NC_056618.1:4873259-4883812 GCF_018340385.1 Cyprinus carpio | reverse complement strand
ACAGACCAAGCACAATGTGTCAAGTAAAGCCCCAATTTATACTTCTGCGTTGAGACTCGCCGTAGCTATGTGTAGGCTGTGTGTGTGTGCTGCACGTGTACCCTCACGTGTACCTCTCCAAGAAATATAACAAAGCGTCAATTCTAAACAGATGCAAAGCGCTGTGGTTAGTCTGCTAGAGCCCCTCCCGGGTTTTCCTTGCTCCTCTGCATGGCCTGGTGTCGCGTCCACTTGTGGACAAGCACAGAAGTATAAATGAAAATAGCGTAGCATAGTCTATAAGCGTGGGGAAGCTCCGGCGTCGGTCAAGCGGAGAAGTATAAATCATATAAGGCTCTCCCATGTTTGCAGCATTCATGCATGCTCTGTTGTAATTCTGATATTTTTCAAAAAGGCACTTGTTTGTTCTCATTCTTGATTTTTAGTATCACGGCTTTACTCATTGAGCAGCTAGATCTGTAAGAAAATTATGAACCCTAAGGACGTTCCACTTTCTTAATAATACACAGAGGCACCATGTGTATTTACTTCTGTCAGAAGTTCAGAGGATATCGTTTTTTAAGTTTGGCCTATATGTGGAGCTACAATACAAGATCATAGGGGTCACAAAATTCAGTATTAATGAATGGATGAGAGACAATCCCCCATCAATGACTTTCATAAAAGAAAAGACTGTGGACGATGGACTCTTGAAAGTGATGATAATAAAGACGTCTGCACAGATTAGATGCCTATGTTGCTTAGACCTAATTGTTGCTGACATGCAGTCAGTGTCAGTCTGATGAAAAAAACATGCGAGATAGATTTCTATCAGTCATTGTCTAGTGTGTCTGTTGCATGACGGTGAGAAGACTTGTTGAACATTCTTCAGGAAATGTAGCCAGTTCTATTGATGCTCTGCATTGGTTTGCAGATCTCCATGAAGCTCTTAAGTGACATTTGTCAGAAAGAAGCACTACCTTTATAGACAGAATGGTATGTATTATAAATGTAGAAAGTGATGTAGATGGAAGTTATATTGTTTTCTGTTCATTAAATGCCATGGCGGCTCTTTCTTGATTCTGTTGATTGGCGCGGTGTGTGTTCAAACAGTTGAATGCGCATGACTTTCCAGCCATTAAAAATTAATGTGCTGCCTTCACTGGAAGCACAAACAGACAAACATCGGTTCATTGGTTGATGTGTTTGAATGCACTAATATCTCTTGGATTTTTTTAATTTATTTTAATATCTATGGTCCATGCAACTCACATTGTTTGTTGTGGTTCTCTCTTGCAGATAATGGAGAAGATCATATCAAAAAAAAAGCTTTAAAGGTTAAAAAACGGTATTCTTTAGAGATGGTTAAGATATATATTGTGCTAAATTTCTACAGCTCATCGACTCATTTATTTATTCTCAGGAGGGGTAAAGAAGTAAGTCAAATCTATTTCTATCTCATAATCATCTGAGTTCATCTTCACCAAAACCAGTCACAGAAGACTTCTCAAGTGGTCTGTTCTTGGCTATAAATCAGTACAGGGGAGGCAGACTTGTGTTACCTCTACTACACAAGTCAGTTTTATTTATTACAATTAGTAAATATTCTACAACTGCTGTATAAGTATTAAGCAGAGAAGTATATAAATATGTGAGTAAGTTCTCTGCTCAAGGCAATATCAGCGAGATGGTTCTGGAGCCGGAGAGCGAAAACGTCTGATTCATCATCACTTCAGTCTTTTATAGACAGCAGGTGGCGCATATGAAGCTTTACGTGGCCCCAAAAACTTTATTTTAAATTGTGGTGTGAGTCTTGGCCCCGGGGGCGAGAGCGTGGGAAGCAGGGAACAAGACCCGGGTGGAGAAACTGAAAATAGGCGACTGCCGCACACACAAGCAGAAACAAAACAACATAAACCCAGGCCTGTGAGTCTCTCTCTCGTGCTTTACTATGCGTCACTCCTCCTTTTTATCCTCCCCGAGCTCCTCCGTGTGGGACTCGGGGCCGGTGAAGTGGAGCATCATCACTTGCTCCACCGGGCTTCTCTCCGTTCCGCGGCTCTTGGCCCCGCCCCTCGTCACATAAATGTGTTGTAAATGTTTACATGAATATTAGCTCATTCTTCTTGTACAGGGCATAATTAATGCACACATTTTGTAGTAATTTCCCGATGTTTAGCTGATACTTATGACAAGCTGTTTAAAGACAAACATAAGTGCTCAGAAAGAAAATCAACCTCTGTCAGCCTGGTACTTCTCCAGATTGTGCCGATGAAGAAAAGAAAGAAAGAAAAGAAAAGAAAGAAAAAGAAAAGAAAAGAAAGAAAAGAAAAGAAAAGGTATCATGTCAGTCTGGCAAGGTAGTCAGTTATGATAAAAAATGACTGATTGATAAAGTAATATTTAAGCAAAACCCTTTTAAACAGCATTGGATCACGTTCAAAAAATAAAAAAATTGTGGAAAAAGACTGCAAAATAATATTTTTACAAGAAGTGTTTTTTTCCTCTCACAGTTTCTCATCTGAACTATACATGAACTATAGCTGTTCGTCACAACTGGACTTGCTCAGAAGAAGAGGCGTGCTAAAGACTATTTTGAAAAACCTGTTTTTTGTATTATTAAAAAGCATTGTTTGTCTATACAAGAGGTACATTTTTTTGATATTTTCTACTGCGATGTTTACTATGATATCTTCTGCATTTCTGCAGTAGTGTACTTGACTTTCTCTAGACTGGAAGCTCACTGAAGGACACATTTAACTTAATCTGTGTCAATGCTAATATATGACAATATATTATCACGGTATGCATCTAGCTTCTGAATCTGAGAATATGGCTTGTTCATATCAGATATTTTCAGAATAGACAAGAATATAAACATATAAAGATGCGGGTATAGTTAATCAGGGACTAGAGGATGATTTTATTTTGATCAATATTGTGTGTGTCATCTCTGTGACAGACTGAGTCACCTCTTCAGGGGTCATTTTTATAATCTTTTTGGTATATAGTTTGCTGGGATAAAGCTCCAGCTCCTGGATATTTTCATACACACAAATTATAATAAATGAGAGAAGATTACAGCCGGTGATTGCAAGTTGTCATGTAAGTTTGCCTTCTTCTTCTTCAAATTTGCGTTCAAGTAAATGTGTGCAGTCTTGATGACCATCTTGCCAAAGTAAGGCTTCTTACTGGAATTAATGACAATATAATGTGCTTTGAAGAATATAAAATAGTAATGTATCCATGCTCTTGACATATATATATAGAGAGAGAGAGAGAGAGAGAGAGGAAGCCCCTGCCCCTGAAGGAACTCTCTTGCACGTGCCTGATGTATTGGCCACAGAATTTAAATGAACTTCAACGGTGGCTTTGTAGCGTCCAGTGTAGACAGACTGGCTGTTAACACACAGTATATTTTTCTCTTAATATACTCATTGCAAACCAGTTTTCAATGCAGAAGTATATTAATGACTTTCATTACATTTTAGTAACCAACATATGGATGGAGCAAAAAGACACGCTGACCCATTATAGTTTCACTCGTTTTCTGACGCACGACGGTGGGCGCACAGGGACAAATACGTCTGCAATATTTTGAAGCACCAGGGGGCACTCAAACACCATTTAAAGTTTGCTTTTAAAGTCAGGGCGGTGGGCACACTTTTGACTCAGAGGGGCCACATGTAAGTTTTTCACATTAACCATGGAGGGGCCGCATAACATGTTTTATGACAAATGAAGCTTGAGTTAGTTTTTGTTATTCGTAAATTGACACTCACTGCTGTACTGTATGTATGCATAGCATGGCAGTTCTATTCTTGCACCATATCTACCTATTTTTTATGATCACTTTATGAGACACAGATAAGTTGCATTGGTGTACAAGTCCGATTGATGTGTAAGACTTACATTTTATCGATTTCCATTCAGAAATAATGTAAAATAATAAGCGAAATGTTGTACAAACATTAGATAAACATGTATAATTCCCCCACACACGCCACAAAAAAAAAAAAAAAAAAAAAAAAGCTATAATTTAGCTAATGTTCAGAATAGAAAAAAAAAAGAACAAAAATATATAGAGACAATGAAACCAAATACAAATAAGAGTGGCATTCTACTATAAACATTTATATTATTAACAATGGCCCAGCCTAAATATTTAAGAGTGAAAGTGAAGGCTAGCGGCGGTGGTTGCGTGGAAAATCCACAAAACAAACGTCAAAAAACAAACTCACTTGCCTTTTTTCTCAGTAAGTCACCCATCCTAATGTATGCGTGCTTTGTGCTTGACCTTGTGATTGCTTTATATAGCCTGTTTCATAAGTAAACATATTATTTGTTCAGATAATATATATATATATATAATCCTATGAAAAAACAGCGGTGGCTACGTATATCCATTTTCATAAAAAAAATAATGTGTGGGAAAACAGAGAGAGAATGAAGCAATATCTTTGCAAGATAAATGAATTAATTATTTCCTATGTTTTCCTCAGGAAATTACAGTGACCTTTGAGCAGGAGGCAGGGGTGGACTGGGACACAAATTCAAGCCTGGCACTGTATCCACACCGGACCAACATTACCACACGACACAGCCCACCGACACGGGACCACACGCATTCACAAAACTACTACATCTGTGTACGATGCTGACATCATGAACAAACAGGTTGTGTTTTATTTTCGTCATCCCTTCCGTAATGAGCTGAAACAACATTTTAAGTGTACCAGCCGTTCATCAATTTTAGTGTTTTTTAGTTGACAATACCCTCAAGAGTTTGTAAAAAAATAAAAAGTTAAATCAATAAATAATATAGGGGATACTTTCTATCTCAGGATACAAAATAGGGACTGAAAGCAAATGTTCAAATTATATCCTGAGTGTTGTTAAGTGAAAAAAATATTGGTCAGTTAATTAGTTTTAAAATGGTTATTAATTATCTTGATAAGTTTTTAGTATAGTATATTAGTGTTAACAATTGTATTTTATAATAGGGGCTGCAACTAACGATTATTTTGATAATCGATTAATCGGTCGATTATATTTTTACGATTAATCGAATGAATCTGTTTTTTATGTAGCTTTATTTTAGTTTTTTGCCCATTTTTTTTTTTCTTTTTTTTTTTCCCCAAGTAAATTATTAACAAAGGGTCTTTATCAGTTCAACATAGACTTTTTAGAGGTTTTAACCCCTTTTTTGCATTGTCCCATATCCTCATCAAAAACATACCTGGAGTTGTGTTTTATTATGTGTTAGTTGATAGACCAACTTTGTCGACTCTCTTCTGCAATCAAAACACTGACCCATACATACTCTAGCAAATTTCACAAAGGAGATTTCAAATGTTTTCACCATGGCAGTCCTTGGTGGCTCCTAAAGTAGTTTAACATCCCCGAACAAAAGCTTATTAAGGAAATCTTTTCAGAACATATCATCACGAAGAGAGAAGAAACCAAATTAAACAGTAATTACAAATTGCAGTAATTGCATTTTTTATTTTTTTCGGGCTGTAAACCACACAGCTTATACCTGGGAAAACAGCTTTATAGCCTTATGCTGTGAAATTGTAAACAATCCTTCCAATAAAGTGCCAATGGCATGAAAACCCTGACTGGAAACTCACATTTTAAAGTAAAATCCATCAGAAGGTTGTTCCAGAAAAAAAATTGGACAACACACAAAAACCTGCTGTGTGAAAAAAGAGCAGTGAATGCTTAGAAAAAAGTGCATTTCAAATACATTTAAACATTTAACCTCTCTCAGTCAGTCATAATTAGGCTGCAGACTGAATTATGAAACTGGTAAACGGACAAAGCTTTTAAATGTGTTTAAATTGTTAAAAAGCAATGTTATCAGCCTTTTTTGACGACTAAATTTGCCAAACAACATTGTACTGCAGAATCTGCACAAATAAAAGTCTTTGCACACTGTGATTGTCATCGGATTTAATAAATATGTAGTGGTTCCTTATAACAGTGCAAAATTCAAAAAGTGTATAAAAAGCGATACAAATTGTTAACCAAAACAAGCTTAGTTGCCTGTAACCTGACAGGAATCCGGACTACCTGTGGGAAAATTGAGGCAGAACACTATTCACTCATTATTGAAAAAAAACCTTTGCATTGCAGTGCAAAAAGGTAAACATGTCCAAATGTTCAGGGCTTAAAAACAGTTAGGTCTTGCTCGCTCTTTTTTGCTCCCACACTTGGAGGATGGACGTCGTCCGATTAGTTTTTTTATCTTCCGCTTTTTTCTTTTTCTTACTCTCTAGCTTACTTCACTGCCGCCCTGCCTGCCTCACCCATCCATAGTGACAGTAAAAGAAAATGGACACAGCGGGACCCCATTGGAACTCAATTGAGACAAGTGAAGCCCGTTTTTATAGCGATTTTTTAGCACTTCCGTTTCTGACGCGCAGACTCCAAACTAAGATTGATGACGTCAGCAACCTGTCTGACAGATGTAAACCTTCTAGTAGCTGGGCGTGCAAACTGCCAACGTTAATCTTGCAGAGACGGCGAGTGCTTGAGCGGGGAGTTTCTTTTGGCCTGAGTGAGCAGGAGTAAGTATTAGCCTGATTAATTAGTTTTGTTATAGTATATTTAAAAATGTAACGCCAGTACGCCATATCTCTTGACGTCTCCCCGATTGCCTGCGAGCTTCCTCAACTCCTGTCTGTACGGTAATTTCTCTACTGTGCGACAGAGTGAGGCGAGTGGTTTATGAACGGCAATCGTTAGCCTATTTTTTACAAAAACTTTTTTCTACGGGGCCATAATGTAAACATAGAAGGTAATGGAGCCCTTTATACATTGTCGTGTATCTTTAGAAATAAATAATGGACAAATGGAGTCTTTAAACGCCTCAGATGTAAAAGTTATTGACCTGTCAAAGTGACGCAAAAATGAATGGGAGTCAATGGGATGCTAAAACGCAAGTGAAGTTCTGCTACAAGATGGCGGCACGCGGCCCGACTTCAACTTCCGGTCGACTTTCCTTGCCCCCTGCACCCATCACGCTGAATACTGCAGAGAGACGCTGCTGTGCGGTGAAGCACGTGACATAAAAACGAGGCCAGCTATTGGCTCATATTGGCTACTTCTGCGTTCTGCTGTACTGGCTGAGTAAAACCTCCGGTGGCTCATTACTACTGGCCACACTTTTGGTCACCGCAATTTAAAAAATATGCATGAAATGAGCCGCTTACGGCAAATAAAAATTATTTAGCAACGAATTGATTACTAAATTAGTTGACAACTATTTTTAATAATCGATTTTAATCGATATAAATCGATTAGTGTTGTTTCAGCTCTAATTTATAATATGATGTTATATTTCTATAGTTGATCAAACATCAAATAGTTATCACTACAGAAACACTTTTATATACGATTTGGATATAGAGATCATTGAATCATTTTGTAAAAGTTGTGTGAAAATTATTATAATGTTGTGTAGCCCTTGTCAACTTTGTTTGCATTCATATTTCTACAACTTTTAAAAAATGTGTTTATATTGTAATTTTTTTTTACTTTTCATTTTTAGATACAATAGAGAAACAAACATGTCAAAACTGGAGAAAAAATCTCTCACCGGAGACTGAAAGAGTTTCTTTACTGAAGAGAAGAGGCAAAAAAAGTTTCACCTGCACTCAGTGTGGAAAGAGTTTTGACATGCAAACAGAGTCTCAGTGTTCACATGAGATCCACACTGGAGGGAGAAAACCGTTCACATGTGATCAGTGCGGAAGAGAGATTCACACGCACAGGACACTTTTTAAGAGACACGTGAACATCCACACTGGAGAGAGAAACTGGCACCATCTGTGATCAGTGCGGGAAAAAACATTTGTAAGAGCTTCACCACCTGAAGGGTCACCTGAAAGTTCATTCAAGGAGAAAACCACATTCATGTTCTTTCTTTCTGTGGAAATAGTTTTTTCACATCTGCACTACTTTAAAAGTTCATCAGAAGAGACACACACTGGTGTGAGAGAATATATGTGCTTTGAGTGTGAGAAGACTTTTATTACAGCTGAAGATTTGAAAACGGTCACCAGAGGATCCCACACTGGAGAGAAACCTTACAAGTGTTCACTCTGTGATATGAGATTTCAGTCCGGTCAGAAACCCTGGAAAAATCATGAGAGATTCACCACTGAGGAGACAACCTTTATCACTGCTCTGCATGTGGGGGAAGAGTTTTCCACCTCAATTGTTTTTTCTCTACAAAGTCATAAAATAAACAATCACAATAAGTAGTTCATCTTCAGGGGTGTATTCCGGAAAGGAGGTTCACAAACTCCGAGTTGTATTACCCTGAGATGGAAACTCTTGAGTGTTCGGTTTCAGAACAGCTAAATTGTGTTAGTTCAGTCGACTCTGAGCAAGGTTGACTCTGAGTTTAGCGCGTGCACCACGACTATGAGAAGTCATGATTCAATAGAGCTCCGTAATTATGATTTCACCATGCGCAACAGCCACCGACAAAAAGACATTCTGCATACTTCTTGAGTCTGTACGTAATTTAATTCTTAATCACTGTTACAATGTCAGAGGTGAAAACTTTGTTATTTTAATTAATTTTCATTTTTAATGGTATCCCATGGCAAAAAAAAAGAAAGAAAGAAACGAACGTAGCAGCAATCTAAAAAATGATTTATAAAAACACACACTTAAATCAGGGTAAAGCTTTAAGCATAATGTTTTCATAGCCTAAATGACGCTCTTCAATTCCTCGCTGGAAAAGGTGTCGAAGAAGACCGGAACTCGAGGTGGATTTTTACAAGGAAAGTCAAGCTAAAGGGCAAGTCTATCTTCGCAGCTGCCGATGCAATGTGTTTTTTCCCCTGATTTGACATCACAAAGGGAAAGGACCTGTTCTATCGTCTTGCGCTGCTATGGAGATACCATATCAGTGGATTATTCCTGTGCTCCCCCGGCACCTGCAGTTGAACTCCCACTGCGGCGGTCTCCCACAAACTTTGCTCATGGGTATAAAAACTTACTTCCCCTTGGGAATGTACTTGCATAATCTTCGTTACCTGCATCACGAATCGGGTGAGCTGGAAGTTTCACACAGAGAGTTTAAATTTGCTCTGACTAATGTGCGGTCACCTGCAAGCAAAACTTTTTATCTTAAAGGATTTCTTTGATTCTCAGAATTTGGACATTTTTTTTTAACAGAGACCCTGTTTTACATTACTAGTGACTAAGTTCAGTTTCTGAGTTGCTACCGTCTAACAGTGTTTTTTTTTTTAATTCCCTGCGGGCCTCTGGTGGCAGAGGTGGTTTGGGCAACTATTTTTTAAAATGAGCTTTGAATTGTCGGGACTCCGCACATTTACACATTATGCTCAGGTTTTAAGTTGTTTCAGTTGAACTCCTCAATACTCTGTGACAAAATAAAGGATTTTACAGATGTTGTGGGCGATATATGTTTAAAAATATGCAGGAACTTTTTAATAGTGGGGGACGTTTTCATTCATTCAAGTTCCTTTTATTTCAGTAATTCAACTAAAAATGACACATCTGTGTGTGTTCTGTATGTTATTATTTATTAGTTATTTTTAAGAAGGCTTTTGACTTCAAAAAACTTACTGTAATGCCACCATAATAGGTAATTAAGTTAATAAAATTGGTATATTATTCCTCTATATTTCTGCATTTCAACTCTGTTATAGTTTGTTTATTTCTAATAAAACCCTGACATTTGTATATCTTAAATATTGTGGTGGACCGCAAGTTAAGCAGGTGACGTTCAAGCACCATGGAAAGCACAATCAGTGTCACCCCCACCTGTGATGTTCAGGGACCAGGGGATAGCTCCTCCACACAGGTGTGCACAGATTTTCCCTCCTCTGACAGGGAGCATCAGCTGCATCTCGTTTAACTCTGCGTTTGAGGACACTTTGGTATACAGCAACCCTACAAAGGGCTCCAACATAAGGAGAAAACGAGACACAGATATAAAAAAGTACTGAGCACTGTGAATGTTAGAGACTCATGTTTTATTTATATAGTTATTATGAAACAATCAATTTGTTAATGTTTGAATTGTATTTTCAGGGCAGTTTGTGAAGACGGACTAAAACAAGAAATTTGTTGTAACAACCTGGACAGAAGTGGTGATTTGACCCATAATATTTGTTGTTAGGTGTGAGATTCGTTAAACCCTTGTTTGTTATAATACATCTAATTAAGTGCACAATACCCCCACATTTGCTGTCATATCCATTAACCGGATGTATATTGTCAAAGTATTCTTTTCAGAGGTTTAGGGGGATTTCACATGACAGGCGGCCAGCGCTGGTTTCAATGCATTGATCTCTAATAAAAATGAAGTGTAGGTTAGACACAGCATTGTTTGTTGGTTTTGTTCAGAGTTTTAGAACAGGGGTTTCTCCGCCTCTGGTCTGCCGTGGACTTCCCTCCTCCTGACCATATCCAGTTTGCAACCCTTATCACAAAAACCACCTACAACAAGGTAATCATGTTTTTAGGTTCTAATATAGGTGCACAAATTGGTCCTGGAAGGCCGGTGTCCTGCAGAGTTTTGCTTCAAC
>NC_056618.1:4872278-4872586 GCF_018340385.1 Cyprinus carpio | reverse complement strand
TTCCCAGCCCTGCAGCGAGGACACTACGCAGATAGAAAGAGAGAAAGAGTAACTCGCCGGATTTGATCCATTTCATGTCCTAGAAACATACAGGTAGGCTATAACTTTAACACAGACTCTACTAATTTTAACGCTCGCAGACATTGTTTTTATATATTTAATCCAATCTGATCCGTCTGAGAGATATGAGAATTAATTGCTGACAAGCGACAGCCCTAAAGGACAGAAGAAAAAAATAGCGTTTCAAATACTTATAAACTCTCTTTTATAGTGGACAAGACCGCGAGTATGTTTTCAAAGAGGGGTTA
>NC_056618.1:4871917-4871989 GCF_018340385.1 Cyprinus carpio | reverse complement strand
TATTTGTGTTTGGGACGCTGTGAGCACGGAGACTGTAGTGTACAGTGAGTTTGAAAAGGGTTATCTTAAATG
>NC_056618.1:4871353-4871643 GCF_018340385.1 Cyprinus carpio | reverse complement strand
AATCTCTCACAGAAACAGAGGTAACACTGAGTCTGCTTTCAGAGAATCATTTTAAACACTGCTGCAGCTTCAGAGCTTTGCTGGAAAAAACACAACCTTAGCAAACTTTGCTTTATATTTACAAATTATTTGCACAACTTTAGAGCTTCATAACTTCCTAATTAAAAATAACATTGATATTTAAAAAATAGCCAATAGATGATAAATATCTCAGAAATGAAAATCAAAATCATCATTTACAGTCAGTTTACAGTCGCTCTTCAGCACTGGGTCTGTACTAAAGTAAATTA
>NC_056618.1:4778822-4871334 GCF_018340385.1 Cyprinus carpio | reverse complement strand
CGTTTTTTTAGGTCATACATTGATTGCCAGACATTAAAAAATGACTGCACACTTAATTTAAAGGTTTATATGATACGTTTTATTGTTTTAATCTTTCTTTAGTGTGTAATGTATCTGTTTGTGTAAGATCCTCAGTCAGAGTCTCCTGTAAAGTGATTTATTCTATCTAACAGAGAACACTGATCCAGAAATGATTATTTCCTTTCTCTCTCTTTTTCTGCTTCTTTTTCACTTTCTTTCTTTTTTTTCTCCTCCTCGTCGGGCCCCCCCCCTGTCATCTTTCTCGCGTTTTTTGTGGTCAGTCCCCTCACGTCAATGGTCAAGAAAGGAACCCATCGGCTACACTGGTCAGAGGCTGCTCTCCAAGCATTGCCAAGAACTAAAGAAAGAAACTGTTTGGTGACTGCACCCATACTCCACCATCCTGACCCATCTCTTCAGTTTCTCGTCGAAAGTGGACGCCTCCAACACTGGTATCGGGGCTATTCGCTCTCAACGCCAGAGTTCTACCGCTAAAACTCCACCCATGTGCCTTTTTTACTCCCGCAAACTCAATGCTGCTGAACGTAACCTACGACGTAGGAGACCGTGTGAACTCCTCGCTATGAAGGCGGCCTTCGAGGAGTGGAGACACTGGCTGGAGGGGGCCCAACTTTCCTTGCACTGTACTAACAGACTCATAAGAACCTTGAGTACTTTTTGCTGCTCAGCCAAGTGCCTCAATCCATGGCAGGCAAGATGGTCATTGTTTTTCTCCCGATTCGACTTCTCAGTTACCTACCGTCCGGGCTCCAAGAACACAAAGGCAGATGCGCTATCCCGTATTCACGAAGATGAACAGATCTCCTCCGAACCTGAATCTATACTCCCTCTCAGGTAATCATTGCACCCGTACATGGGACATCATGACACTTATCCAACAACACAACTCTCAACATGCACCTCCAACAAACTTGTCCTCCTGATAAGGTTTACGTACCACCACTCTACGCGATCAAATACTCAACCACACGCACTGTTGCCCGCCTCCGGTCATCCAGGTATCACGGCTACCATTCGTCTGCTTCAGAACCCGGTTCTGGTGGGAATCATTACCCAAAGACACCATAGCCTTCATCCAACAATGCCAAACCTGTGTAATGCGCACAAGACTCCCCGCCAATTGCCAGCCGGATTACTCCAACCACTCCCCATCCCACAACGAGCCTTGGTCCCACCTGGCAATAGACTTTTTATCACTGATCTACCTGTCTCTCAAGGTAACACTGTTGTTCTTACTGTGATTGATCGATTCTCCAAAGCCTGTCGCCTTATTCCTCTACCCAAACTGCCTACTGCTCTGCAAACTGCCGAACTACTCTGTAACTTGGGTCTTCCGTCTCTACGGACTACCGGAAGATATAGTCTCCGATAGAGGTCCTCAATTCACATCCCGTCTCTGGAAAGCCTTCTTCCAAGCCCTCGATGTAAACGTAAGCCTGACCTCCGGTTACCACCCTCAATCCAACGGTCAGGTCGAAAGACTCAATCAGGAAACTACCACCGGTTCCTGAGATCATATTGTAGTTCCAACCAAGAAGATTGGGCACGGTTACCTCCTTTGGGCTGAGTACGCACAGAGAACTCCCTGGGTCAGCCAGCTACTGGTATAACTCCCTTTAAGTGCATCCTAGGCTATCAGCCTCCCATGTTTCCCTGGTCCGGGGAACCCACCGACGTACCCGCCGTCACGGACTGGTTGCAACGCAGTGAGGAGACTTGGAACCAAGCTCACGTACATCTTCAACGAGCCATCCGCCATCAAAAGGAAAATGCTGACCACCGTCGGCGTCCTGGGCCTGTATACCAACACCGGACAATACGTGTGGCTCTCTACCCCGAGATC
Organism: Cyprinus carpio; assembly: GCF_018340385.1. NCBI lineage: Eukaryota > Metazoa > Chordata > Actinopteri > Cypriniformes > Cyprinidae > Cyprinus > Cyprinus carpio. The sequence continues at coordinate 4,869,449 of NC_056618.1, read as the reverse complement.
TCCGTCTCCGACTACCCTGCAAGAAGTTAAGTCCAAGGTACGTGGGTCCATTCAAGATACACATCAGATCACTCCTGTTTCATTCCGTCGTTGCATTACCTTACACCTATCGCATCTCTCCCCCTTTTCATGTATCTCTGCTCAAGCCCGCTGTGGCCCCTGGGAGAGGAGGGAGAGGGGAGGTCCCGTGAGCAGAGTCCCCAGCCCGTCCAGATTGAGACTGAGGAAACTTACCAGGTGCGAGAACTTCTTAACTCCAGGCGTCGTGGACTCATCCTGCAGTATCTGGTCGACTGGGAGGGGTACGGTCCGGAGGAACAATCCTGGGTCAATGCTGACAACATACTAGACCCCAACCTCATCACTGAGTTCCATCGGGTACATCCGGACAGACCGGCCCCTCGACCACGCGGTAGACCCCGACGTCGTCTACCTTCTCGCACCAGGAGTCGCTCGCAGGGAGGGGGCTCTGTCATGGAGACGAACCCCGTGATTCCCGCTACTGGCCAGCAGAGGGCTCCATCTCCTGAATATTGACTCTCACGCACCCACACTCACTTAAACTGATTCACAACTACAAATACCCATCATCCCCGTGCCTCGGACTCTGATCATCACACAGGTGCAGCTTATTTGTACGGCTATATAAGCTGCACAACTCCATCAGTCTACGTGAAGTCTTGTTTTGCTCCGGCTGACATTTCCAAGTGTTATTTCCCGTGTTTGATTTCCTGTTTACCAGTTCTGCTTGTTTTGCCGTCTCTTGAACCATTGCTGCCGCGCCTCTTGACCTTGGATTGTTTATTGGACTCTGAATATTGCCTGCTACACCGATCTATTGCCTGTGTTTGACGACGATTCTGGTTACCTCTACTGTTGTGTTTGCTGGTACTGATCCCTGCCTGTACGACCACGAGTTGTTCAATAAAGCTTGCAAGATGGATTCCCCGTCTGGTGATGACTTATTACACCTAGTTTGTCATTCACTGCTCCACACTCCAGTCTCGTATGTGGCATTAATGACCCTTTAAAACTGGTTGTCAGCCACCAATCAAACCAGAAGAAGAAGACCCTAAACCAAGACAGGGGATCATAGTCCAGATTAATGACACTGGGACATTTGGTCATCACAATACGGTTAAATCGACTTGAATATAGTATAAAAGAATATATAATATAGTCTTTTTGATTTTTTTTTTTTTTTTTTTTTTTTTTTTTTTTTTTTTTTTTTTTATTTGTTTGGTTTGTTTTAATTTCTGTTTGGACTGGTTTTTATGGTTTATTTTGTCCTACAAGCAAAATCCTGATCCATACTTTATTCCAGTTGGTGGCGGTAATGCACCAAATAGTTAGGTTGCCACCCGCCAATAAACACCGAAGAAGAGGAAGCAGAAGAGCAAGTTCTTCAGTTTGGCGGTTTTCTGAGTTGAGTAATTCGCTATTTTCACGCAATTGTAAAATCCTCTTTACACCTTTTGTTTTGAGCAAACTCTTCACATAGAAAACTGTAAGATGTCGAAATACTCTGATGTTATGAATACGCTAAATAACATTAGAAATGTGTTCAGATTCATAAGGACAAATCACAATGTTTGATAAAGATGTGTTTCTATCAGCAAACACTCAGAAATAAAGTGATGATCTGCTGCTGATCCTGAATGTCTTGTTTAATGAGTGTTTATAGTCTGAGACTCATCAATATTATCAGCTGATGAAAAATCCTCTTTATTTCATGATAATAGATCCTGTTTTCACCTCATTCATTATACTGATGACTCCAGATCTGTTCATTGACACATTAAGATCATTTTATTGCTGGCAAGACCAGAAAACAACACGATCAGTTATTGTGACATTACAAGATGAAACTATCACAACAGCATTTATTCATTAGTCTGTGATAAACCATGTTTCATATAAAACACAAAACTATGTACCTTGCAAATTTGTAAAATTATATTTCTATGTTTATTCTTTCACTTTTTAAATTCTTAGATTGTTTATATTTGGTATCTTTTAATTGTATGGGTTTTTCAGCTCACAAGTACAAGCATCAGAGCATCAGGAAGAAGATAAAGATCCAGAACCCTGCAGAATCAAACACACTGAAGAACAAACAGGTTGCTGTTTATTCTTCATCCGTCAGTGATGAGGCTGAAGAACATTTAAAGTAACCAGCAGTTCATCAGATTTAGTGTTTGTAGTTGAAATACCTCGAGTTGTAAAAAAAAAAAAGTTAAATCAATAAATAATATAGGCGATACTTTCTATCTCAGAGTACAAAATAGGGACTGAAAGCAAATGTTCAAATTATATCCTGAGTGTTGTTAAGTGAAAAATATTGGTCAGTTAATTAGTTTAAAATAGTTATTGATTATCTAATGTTTTTAGTATAGTATATTAGTGTTAATATTGTATTTCTAATATGATGTTATATTTCTGTAGTTGATCAAACATCAAATAGTTATCACTACAGAAACACTGTATATATGATTTGGATATAGATCATTGAATCATTTTGTAAAAGTGTGTGAAAATTATTATAATGTTGTGTATCCGTCGTCAACTTTTGCATCATATTTCTACAACTTTTTTACATTTATTTATATTGTAACTATTTTAACTTTATTTTAGATCCAATAGAGAAGAAACATGCCAAAACTGGAGAAAAAATCTCTCAGAGACTGAAAGAGTTTCTTTACTGAAGAGAAAGAGACAAGAAAAGTTTCACCTGCACTCAGTGTGGGAAAGAGTTTCACATGCAAACAGAATCTCAGTGTTTACATGAGGATCCACACTGGAGAGAAACCGTTCACATGTGATCAGTGCGGGGAAGAGATTCACACGCACAGGACACTTTAAGAGACACGTGAACATCCACACTGGAGAGAAACTGCACATCTGTGATCAGTGCGGGAAAAACATTTTAAAGAGCTTCACACCTGAAGGGTCACCTGAAAATACATTCAAAGGAGAAACCACATTCATGTTCTTTCTGTGGAAATAGTTTTTCACATTTGCATACTTTAAAAGTTCATCAGAAGAGACACACTGGTCTGAGAGAATATATGTGCTTTGAGTGGGAGGAGACTTTTATTACAGCTGAAGATTTGAAACGTCACCAGAGGATCCACACTGGAGAGAAACCTTACAAGTGTTCACACTGTGATATGAGATTCAGTCGGTCAGAACATCTGAAATCACATGAAAGGATCCACACTGGAGAGAAACCTTACAAGTGTTCACTCTGTGATATGAGATTCAGTCGGTCAGAAACCCTGAGAACACATTAGAGGATTCACACTGGAGAGAAACCGTATCACTGCTCTGCATGTGGGAAGAGTTCCACTCAATTGTTTTTCTCTACAAAGTCATAAAATAAAACCAATCACCAATAAGTAGTTCATCTTCAGGGGTGTATTCCAGAAAGGAGGTTCAACAAACTCAGAGTTGTCTTACCCTGAGATGGAAACTCTTGAGTGTTCGGTTTCAGAACAGCTAAATTGTGTTAGTTCAGATGACTCTGAGCAGGTTGACTCTGAGTTTAGTGCGTGCACCACGACTATGAGAAGTCATGATCAATGGAGCTCCATAATTATGATTCACCATGGCAACAGCATCGACAAAAAGACATCTGCATACTTCCGAGACAGAACGTAAATTTAATTCTTAATCACTGTTACAATATCAGAGGTGAAAACTGTAAATTATTTAGCTAAATGTAATTTTCATGGTATCCCATGGCAAAAAAAAAAAGAAAAATTGAAACTGAACGTAGCAGCATCTAAAAATGAATTATAAAACACGATTAAATCAGGGTAAAGCTTTAAGTATAAACGTTTCATGGGTGTAGGCTACATGACGCTCTTCATTCCTCGCTGGAAAAGGTGTTGAAGAAGACGCAGAACTCGAGGTGGATTTTTAGTCAAGTTAAAGGCAAGTCTATCTTCACAGCTGCCGATGCAATGTTTTTCCCTGATTGGCATCACAAAGGGAAAGGACTGTTCTATCGTCTTGCGCTCTATGGGGATACCATATCAGTGGATTATTCCTGTGCTCCCCGGCACCTGCAGTGAACTCCCGCTGCGGCGTCTCCCACAACTTTGCTCATGGGTAATAAACTTACTCCCCTTGGGAAATGTACTTGTAAAGTCTTCATTCCCTGCATCACGAATCAGGTGAGCTGGAAGTTTCCACAGAGTTAGAATTTGCTCTGACTAATGTGCGGTCACCTGCAAGCAAAACTTTGATCTTAAAGGATTTTTCTTTGATTCTAAGAATTTGGACATTTTATTCATTCAAAGTTCATTTATTTCGTAATTCAAATCAAATGACACGTCTGTGTGTGTTATGTATGTATTATTTTTTAGTTATTTTAAGAAGGCTTTGACTTCAAAACATACTGTAATGCCACCATATGAGGATTAAGTTAATAAAATTGGTTTATTCTTCATATTATTCTCTCTATTCTGCATTTCACCTCTGTTATAATTTGTTTATTTCTAATAAACCTGACATTTTATATTAAATATTGTGGTGACCGCAAGTAAGCAGGTGATGTTCAGCACCATGGAAAGCACCATCAGTGCCACCCCTTTGATGTTCAGGACCAGGGATAGCTCCTCCAACACAGGTGTGCACAGTTTCTCCTCTGACAGGGAGCCTCAGCTGCATCTCGTTTAACTCTGTGTTGAGGACACTTGGTATACAGCAACCTACAAAGGGCTCCAACATAATGAGAAAACGAGACACAGATGATAAAAAAGTACTGAGCACTGTGAATGTTAGAGACTCATGTTAAATTTATAACAATCATTGTTAATGTTTGAATTGTATTTCAGGGCAGTTTGTGAAGACGGATAAACAAGAAATGTTGTGACAACCTGGACAGAAGTGTGAATTGACCATAATATTGTATGTTGTGTGTGATTCGTTAAACCTTGTTTGCTATAATACATCTAATTAAGTGCACAACATAATACTCCCACATTTGCTGTATATCCATTAACCGATGTATTTGTCAAAGTATTCTTTCAGTGGTTTTGGGGATTTCACATGACAGGCAGCAGCGCTGGTCAATGCATTGATCTCTATAGAATGAAGTGTAGGTTAGACACAGCATTGTTTGTTGGTTTTGTTCAGAGTTTAGAACAGGGTTCTCAGCTCTGATCTGCGTGATCCACTCTCCTGCACCAATTCAGTTGCAACCCTTATCAAACACACCTGAACAAGGTAATCATTGTCTTTATGTTCTAATATAGGGGTGCACAAATTCTGTGCTGGAAGGCCGGTGTCCTGCAGAGTTTTGCTTCAACCCCAATCTGACACAACTGAACAAACCAGTCAAGCTCTTACTAGTCATACTAGAAACATTGCAGCAGGTGTGTTGAGGCAAGTTGGATCTCTGCAGGACACTGGCCCTCCAGGACTGAGTTTGGGCACCCCTGTCCTAATACAAAGATAGAGTCAGGTGTGTTTGATGAAGGTTGGAGCTTAACTCTGCAGGAAAGTGTATCTCTCGGGTCAGAGTTGAGAACCCCTGGTTTAGACAATTTACTTCTTCACAACCTTGTTTCTTTTTGGTGTTGCACTGAATTCTGTGACCCTGTAGGTACTGCATTGAGCTAAGTTCTAAGCTAAGAGCTAAGCAGTACTAGAGTCATAAAATCTGGTGGGTCACAGATTCGATAACTGAATGAATCAGCACTGAATGAATGGTTTACTAACTCATTAAGACAGTCCCTCGCTGCCACCTACTGACATAACAATGTAACCTGCAATGAAAGCGCTAAAAAAACTGTTAACATAAAGATATTTTTCAAAATCCGGTTGTGCCAGTATTATAAAATACTATTTATTGAACAATAATAGCCATTATAAACTATTTATTATATATTATTTAAACAAGTTCTAAATTGGATGCCATATACCTGTAAATTGTGTTGAAAAACAAAATCCTTAAAATATAATCGTTATGTTTAGTGTAAACAAGTAATAAGATTGCAATATGATTATTGTTATAACTGCAATAAAATAATTTGTAACTAGTTGAAATTAAATACTTTACATTTCACAAATTAAATGCTGTTTTTTCTCTTTTAAAATAACTATGCACTGAAACTTTGTTAATGTGCTCATATTCAAATTTGCCAGTCATTGCATAGTTTTCATGTGTTGTACTTTAATTACATTTTGTTTAATTGGTATATATTTATGCTTTTGGCTTGTTTAGATGTGTGTGTGTGTGTGTGTGTGTGTGTGTGTGTGTGTGTGTGTGTGTAACTACCCATATCATATTACTTTTCATATTTTGTGAATAAATACCATGAGTGAAATTTGTGTGTATTATAAATTATTAAGCCTTCATATGTTAATATAGGTTTATAAAATGGAAAACAACCAGAGGTCAGCAACGCTACAAGTGAGGTGAAATGTAAAAAAGGGCTGGTAATAAGATAAATATTCATATTTAACACTGTAAAGAAAGCATTTTGATTGGAGCATGTAAATTACCAGTTTGGACGTGGTAGGTACGTTTTTTAAAACGTTGGAAGGAGACATACGAACGTGAAAACAACGTTTCTACAACGTTGTGAAAAAACGAATTTATAACGTCAAAAAAAAAAGACATTTGCTTTGTTGTATTTGTTGTGTCTAAATTATGTATTGGTTTAATTTTCTATAGTATGTGTTCAAGACACATCCATTGAAGTTGTGTAATTAACCTGTGTGTGTGTTATAAATTAATTTATTAAACATTTGCTTCTCAAACAGAAAGCTGCATCCTAAAATTCAGATGATCAGTACCGACTCCTGGAAAGTAGCATCCTAACATTCAGATGGTCTCAGACCGTCTTTCCGTTTGAGAGACATCCAGAGATAAGATTTGTTGAACTGAAAAAAGGCTCTGAATGAGGAGTCGATTATTCTTCTTGATGGAATCGATTCCTTTGGATTCGACTCTCGATTCCCAGCGCCCCCACATTCCCACATTCCCACATTTCCCAGCCCTGCAGCGAGGACACTACGCAGATAGAAAGAGAGAAAGAGTAGCTCGCTGGATTTGATCCGTTTTATGTCCTAGAAAACATCTGTACAGGTAGGCTATAACTTTAACACAGACTCTCTTAATTTTAACACTCGTGGACATTGTTTTTGTATATTTAATCCAATCTGATCCGTCTGAGAGATATGAGAATTAATTGCTGACAAGCGACAGGCCTAAAGCACAGAAAAAAAAATAGCGTTTTAAATACTAAGGTTTATAAACTCTCTCTTTATAGTGGACACAAGACCCGCGAGTATGTTTTCAAAGAGGGGTTATTGAACACAAATCTGTTTCTGAAAGTGTTTTTCGTATTTCCGCTTCTGTGTGAGGCTGTTGTTTTGTGATGAGAAATCGAAAGTATTTTTAACCAGACATTTCTCAGTCCGCTAAAGTCTGACGTCACCGCTTCCGTGTTCAATCAGATATCACGAGAAAGCAACAAAAGGTGCTAATATACACTCACAATTATGGAATTACATTTGCTTCTTTAAAAAATGAAACAAAACTTTATAAAACTGAACGTAACTTATAAAAACTGAAACGTAACCTTTTTCAGAAACTAAATAAACATAAAATGATTGCCATTACAAAAAAGAAAACAAACTCAGCCTCCTGAAGTAACTTTTTCAACAGAAACTATCAAAAATATGCCATTACAAAAGAAGAAAAACATGGTTTTCATGAAAATGAGTGAGAAAAAATGAAACTCAGCCGCACAGATTTAACAGGCTCTTCAAATATGCTTCATTCTTTGTTAATGTTTTCAAAGATTCGTTTTCGCTAATCTTGGATTCTGAATGCATTGCCACAGATTTCCAAAAGGGTCTGGCTGCAGACTTGCACTTGCACTCTCAGACACTTGCACTTCCGGTAGTGACATTACTTGCAGTCTTTTTTATATTTTGTTCTATTTATTTATTATTTTTTGTTTGAATCTCTCAACATTTTACAACAGCAGCCAGGTGTTGAAGACAAGAAAAAGAAACTAAATTACGGAGTCACTTGCAATCGCCACTTGCACTCTCAGCTACCTGCGACGTCATTTGCAACCAACACAAATCGTGCATGTTGCCAATGGAGACAAGACGCTGTGGTGATTAAATGATTAAAACTAAATTAGTAACATCACGTACAGGGGTCCTGCAAGAAAAAAAAAGACCCGCAAATCCGTGGCCACAAAACAGCAGAATATGAATTCAATGCGCAAAGTCTCTCATTAAGCGTTGGGAGGGTTTTCCTCCCGTAGAAAACATAAACACTTAATACGGCTTAATGTATTAAGATGCTATTCAAATATCAAATTCAATATAGTTTATTAATATAACCGAATAATGTATAAAACATGGCAAAACAGGCGCAAAACATGGCATAATGTGGCATAATAATAGACTAAGAAGATAAAGAAGAAGCTCAATATGCTCCTCTTCATTATTAAAATACATAACTAATATGTACAGGCAAGCAGGTGGGCCCAGAATAAATGCAACAACATGCAAAGTTTTCGCGTTAAGCGTTTTTCCATATAGAATAAACTGTCTACAGCTTTTTATTTCTTTGTCTTTGTCCATTAAGCTATGTGTTTTATTTATTATGATTTTCTACGGGAGGAAATAAAACGCTTAACGAGAGACTTTGTGCATTGCGCTCATATTCTGCTGTTCTGTGGCTGCGGATTTGTGGGTCTTTTCTTTTTTCTTGCAGGACCCTGTATGTTATAGTACTAAATTAGTTGTAATTATGATTTCACCACAGCTTCTTGTCTCCATTGGCAACACATATGATCTTGTGTTGATTGCAAGTGACGTCGCAGGTAGCTGAGAAGTGCAAGTGACGATTGCAAGTGACTTCGTAATTTTGTTTCTTTTTTTCTTGTCTTCACCACCTGGCTACTGTAAAATGATGAGAGATTCAAACAAAAAATAATCAATAAATAGAACAAAATAAAAAGACGAATGTTACTAGCGGAAGCGCAAGTGTCTGAGAGTGCAAGTCTGAGAATGCAAGTGCAAGTCTGCAGCCAGACCCTTCTTCAGATTTCGCTTAAGTTTCGCAGTTTTTCATTTGGTGTTTTGACACAAACCTCTCGTGGGGGCGGCCTTAACAGTGATCTACTCTGATTGGATAGTGAGCTTTTGATGGACAGGTGCTCTCTGACCGGGAAGTACGGACGCCACTCAGTGGCGCGCGCAATATTGGAAAGCTCTCGCGGTGATTTGTATTACTAAATACTGTAAATAATATTTGGCCTTCGATCGTCTCAGTCTGTAAAGATGAGCTCTTGTCCTTCAGGCAGCTTGAAGTAAGCTTGTGTTACTGAATGACAATAATAACCCGCAACAAACTGCTGCACACTGTAACATGAATAAAACTTGTATCGATGTTATTGGTTACTTCAGTAATACAAGCTTACTTCAAGCTGCCTTGAAGGACAAGCGGAGGAGGAAGATGCCGCTCCGTGTCTGTCCTGAGAGCTCATCTTTACAGACTGAGACGATCGAAGGTCAAATATTATTTACATATTGAGTAATACAAGGCACGACGTATTGCAAACAAATCACCGCGAGAGCTTTTTTTCTTTTTCTTTTTTTATTAATGCAGAGAACAAAAACATACAAAAGTAATAAAGTATAAATAAAGTATAAACATACATCACATAATATCAACCACAAAAAAAGAAGAAGAAAAATATCAACCTCAAAGAATATATTAGAACTAAAGAAAAAGAGGGCCAAAATCTAAACAAAATTACACAAGGAGATCAAAGGCAGAGCAAATTCTAACAGTCCTTATAGCTTTCTTATTAGTAGATACTGGCAAAATCTTACTTGACAAACACACCAATATCATCCCAAAGTTTCTGAGTGTAGTGACATGATCAAAATAAGTGAACAGTTTCTTCAGAACTCGAACAAAATGAGCTTGTAAAATCAATGTCAGATTTAAATCTTTGTATAAACTTCTTTACAGGGTAGAACCTGTGTATGAGCTTAAAATAAATTTCTTTCACTTTGTCTGTGAAAAAGAATTTTTGCGGTAGAGACCAGATTTAATCACTGCGAGAGCTTTCCAATATGCGCGCCACTGAGTGGCGTCTGTACTTCCAGATCATAGAGCACCTGTCCATCAAAAGCTAACTATCCAATCAGAGTAGATCACTGTTAAGCCCGCCCCCACGAGAGGTTTGTGTCAAAAAACCAAACGAAAAGCTGTGAAGCGTAAGCGAAATCTGTGGCAATGCATTCAGAATCCAAGATTAGCGAAAACGAATCTTTGAAAACATTAACAAAGAATGAAGCATATTTGAAGAGCCTGTTAAATTTGTGCAACTGAGTTCATTTTTTTCATTTTCATTGTGTTTTTCTTCTTTTGTAATGGCATATTTTTGATAGTTTCTGAAAAAGTTACGTTCAGTTTTATAAAGTTACGTTCATTTTTAAAGAAGCAAATGTAATTCCATACACAATGTGATTATAATACTACCAAAAAAATATAATCATAACCTTTAACAACATACCGAAATCACAGATAAACGGACAGACAATGAGAAATATAAAATAAATTAATATAAAAGGGAAATTTGTGTTTGGGAACGCAGTGAGCACGGGATTTGACTGTAGTGTACAGTGAGTTTGTGAAAAAGGGTTATCTTAAAACGATTAATATATAGAATAACATGCTTATAAACAGCTGCTGAGTAGGTAGTATTCTCAAGTGAAGCGAGTTTGACCACTTAACAACCGAATAAGACCAGTGCATCTGTTTGTAACTCACTTTATTGTTATATAGTGTTTTTTTGTTGCTGTTGCTGCTAACTCAACATATTTCTTCATCTCATTAACATCATCATCTCCAGCTCACACTGAACAGCAGATTGTTGTCTCAAGCCAGTGCTGATCAATAACAGTTTAGTTGCAGTATGTCAGAGAAGAGAGGAAATATGAGTCTCTCACAGAAACAGAGGTAAGACTGAGTGATCACCCGATCTGTGAAAAACGTCCTCTTGGCTTCGGCTATGCCTCTCGGTGTTGTGAAGGTAGGGGCGGAGCATGGGAGACTATGACGGGTTCTCGTTGGTTACTACCAGTATGAGAGACCTCATTTCACTTTCTTGAGACTACTGCCATTGTTATGAGGTAGGCAGTGGTGTCTACTGAGTTGTGTGAGCCAGAAATACACAAACCCCCATTGCAAATTCACGTTTGGTTGCATATTTTGTGTTTATAAATGAACTATTGGGCAACTGAGAGTATATGTGGATAATGTTGAATACAAAGGCTAAGCATGCACTTCCGCATCGCGTGATAAATATAAGTGAAGGTGTGGTGGCATATGCTTGAGGATCTCTTGTATCTGTTAAGGTGACTGGCAAACTCCTGACAGAGACACCCCATAATGGAGGCGATACAGAAAGATCTCCGGGTCGTGAAATACGCACCCACACGCCCCACCCCCCAACGACCTGGCAATGCATCAGCACCATAGCGCGCAACACGCCTTCCACACCAGAATAGCATTAAGATAAATCCAGTAGGAAGTAGTAGCAGATCTAGATGAGGATAGTGAGATAAGAATTTAGCGGTTAATAATGGACTAAATCAAACTTGCATTGATCCACAAAATTCATTCCATATGAGATTTAAACTATTAGCTGTGGTTCTAGAAGATCTTGACCAAAATTCCCTCCACCAACCGGTCGCCTATCTACAACAACACATTGATCATTTTGAATATTCTGACTGGTCACCAGGGTGCATCCACCTAACTTCAGTGCTAGCTAGACCTATCTACCTACAGTTATAAGGATTACGTTGTTATAATGCCAGCTAATTCTTCACTGTTGTTTTGTCATCCATGTTGGGTTTTAAACTGAAAATGTCATGCCTTTGTTTTACTTGGAATATTTTTATTTAATTAATATTATGATGGGTTACTTTTACCCATCTTCTGTCTGGTTGTCTAGCAACCAGATAGGGAACAGTCATGGCTAGTGGTAGAGAGTTTGGACTTCTAACCTAAGGATTGTGGTTTCGAGTCTTGGGCCAGCAAGACCACGACTGATGTGCCCTTGAGCAAGGATACCGAACCTTTCACTGCTCCTCGGGTGCCGCAGCCATTTAATGGCTGCCAATGCTCCCGGTGTGTGTTCACGGTGTGTGTTGCACTTTGGATGGGTTAAATGCAAGCACCGAATCTGAGATGGGGCCACCATACTTGGCTGTTATGTCATAATCATGATTCTAAGGACATAATCCCTTATTTAAGGCGGAAGTTTAAATAGTGGGGGGGGGGTGGGGGGAATCACAAACCCACAATATATTGATTTGTAATTTATATATCTAGTCAATATTCCAACGCAGGAAAACACATACGTCCACGCTATATGTAAAAACAAAACAAACTAATCACAAGTTCTACAAAACTCGAAGGATATAGATGAGTCTGCAGCCTGTCATCTTGACAGGAATACATGCGTTTCTGCTGAGCTAACATCTTGAAGGTTATCCTGAAAGATCAGGCTACATGAGGAACGACACATTTTTACGTGAGAGTGGGGCGGGAGCCGGTCACACGGCGGCTCGCAGCCTTACCAAGGATATCTGTGACACAAACTCAACCTTTTGACCGAGAGAGGTGTGATTAGTGTCTTATGGTTGCTCATGCTTGTTAGACCACTAGTGGCAACGGCTCGACAAGAATTTAAAGGTGAATATATTGATAAGAATCTTAATTGTGTAAAATCAGTTATTCAGAGTTTCATTAAAATGCTAAACTAAAACATTCAGCAATGAAAATCAATGCTTTGATGTGAAGTATATATTTGGTGCATTTTGGGTTGAAGTAAATGCTACTATTAAAAGCAAGTTGTATTTAATTTCACGCAGCCTGTGTCGTGCTGTGCTGTTTAGGAACAGAACAAATAAATTACTACTGAGAAGACCATACCTATCAATACACTAAAGTTGACACTAAAATTATACATCACTAGTGACTTCTGGAACCGTGCTGAAACTTAAACATGCTATTTGAAGAATTTTCTGGCTTTTGTAAAAATGTCGCAACTAGTTCTTTAATAATGTCCCTGAAAATGCCAGTAAGTACTTCATTTTATTGTCATCATACTAGAGTCCGTATGAGAGATTCAAGAACAATCTCCTGCAGATCTGCCAGGTAGGACAACACATTTTCAAGTAATGTTAACCTGATTTATCGTGCTAATTGTTTGCTTTTTAGGAACCATTAAAGAATGATTTCTAAAATTATTTTTTATAAGGTTTCTAATCATAAGGATCTTGAATGCAAAAATTATCACATTTCTGAAGAATGAGCTGCGCAAAAAGTTTAAGGAGAGAATGAAAAGAAAAAATTATTACAAAAAGAAGACTAGGACTACTTTGTGAAGGAACTTTACTGCGAAACAGATGCAGAAGAAACAAAGAAGCAGCTATTGATCTCACGCTCTGCTTCCTGAGAAGCGATGAAGCAAGTGCAGCTGCTGCTACTCTAGAAGGTAAGAGGACATCATGATCCTCTGTCACCTTGTCTTATATACATGTATGAACAGAAAAGAGTTTTAACTTAAAAGGCTTAAAAGAAAAGTGTTTGTCCAGCCCTGTGTTTTAGCTGAGCTGTTCATGCCATCATCAGCTCAAGTGTAGCCTAACAGAAGAAGTCTCAGTGTGTGTTGAAGGGAATTTGCCAACAGCAAGGTGACTCTACCACTTCTGAAGCACAATCGTACACCGCTCTCTATATCCCTCAGGGTTCTATGTGGCAACAGGTCAATAATGAACCTGAGGTGAGGACAGAGTGAAGTTCTTCCAGACGTCATGAATCACGGGAGAGACAAGGCTTGAGTGCCACAAATGTGTTGAGAAGCCACCTGAAACAAGACAAGCAGCTCAGAATGCTACTGACAAAAGGAAGTTGCTGGCCATCGGGAAAATCAGTCTCTGTAGCCAGACGTTTGGCTGGACTGGGCTGAAGGAAAAGCAAATCAAGATATCAGCTTCATATTTCCTCTGCAATTTAGAGAGCTGAACTTAAATGAGCAATGAAACTAAGTTTGAGGGACCTTTAACTCAGCTTGTTCCCAGAGACAAAGGGACTGAACCTTACAAAACGACCTCAATTCAAACGTTCTTGTTCATTCTTGATGGAATGGATGAATGTTCGACTTCCTGTAAACTTTAAGAATAATGAGATGTGTTTCTGAGTTTCATCAACCAGGCTCTCTGGATGATTCTCGACGAACTCATTCAAGGGCAATCTGTCTTGTGATCTCATCTGGATACCAGAGCCCGCAGCGCCAGTAAGATCTCTGACTGTATCGACGGCGACCAGAGATACGAGGATTCAATGATGCACAAAGGAGGGAGTAACTTCAGAAAAAGACTCATGGAATGATCATCAGGCCAAAGAAAAAAATCAGTGGACAGTAAACAATCAAAGAGTCTCTGTATCGGGCCACCTCCACAGTCTTTATGCTTGCATTCAGGCCACTGTTCTTCCGAACCTTTAGAGGAGAAAAGAACTATGTTGGTGAAAAGACAATAGGCTGATGTAGCCTCCAAAAAACACTGCAGGAGTCAAATACTGAAGGACACTCCCTAACGACCTGGACACAAATGTACACACATCTTCTCAGATTTCAGATCCCAGCAGAGCAGACGAAAGTATGATGGAGAATATACACCAGATGTTTCCTGGGATAAAGATGCCATCTTTTCACTGGGGGAAACTGGCATTTGATCAGCTGGAAAGAAACAATGGGATCTTCTATGACACAGATCTGGAAGCCTGTGGTATTGACGTCTATAAGGCATCAGGGTACTCACGGCATGTGTACCCAGATCTTTGCAAGGGGGAAACAGGGATCGTTCTTGGTACCATGTACTGCTTCGTTCACTTGAGCATTCAAGAGTTTATTGCAGCTCTTTATGCACATCTGTTTCTAGACATCAGCAAGAAGTGTGTGTTTGATCAAGACTCTACAGAACAGGAAAACAAAAGTGGAACCATGATTGATTTGCTCAAGACTGCAGTGGACAAGGCACTAGAGCATGATAATGGACACCCGGATCTTTTCTTCTCGATTCCTTCTTGGTTTGTCACTCCAGTCCAATCAGAGACTCCTTACAGGGTCTTTTGACACAGCAAAATGGAAATGAGCAGCGCAAAAAGGAAATAGTCAGTACATCAAAGCTAGAAATTAGAGTCCAATCTGTCTCCAGAGAGATCCATCAATATGTTATACTGTCTGGAATGAACTGAACGACCAAACTCTGGTGAAAGATCATTCAGACCCTACCCTAGCAAAGGAAGCCTCTCATCTGCTGATCTTTCACCTGCCCAGTGGTCTGTTTTGGTCTTGTGTTGTTTCACATCAGAGGAGGAGCTGAGGAGTTTGAGCTTCAGAAATTCAAGAAATCAGACGAGTTGTGTCTCATTAGATTATCAGCAGTCATCAAAACCTCCAAAAAAGAGCTCTG
This sequence comes from Cyprinus carpio, assembly GCF_018340385.1. Classification (NCBI taxonomy): domain Eukaryota; kingdom Metazoa; phylum Chordata; class Actinopteri; order Cypriniformes; family Cyprinidae; genus Cyprinus; species Cyprinus carpio. Next base: position 4,853,912 of record NC_056618.1, on the reverse strand, counting down.
TAAGATATTTAATATATTTTTGTCATGTTTTGTTCTCATCTTAAAATTATATTAATCTACATTGATACATAGCAGCAGGCTTGACACCCCCTGATTTGTAGTGATAATTAACCATATACTAGTTATAAGTAGGGGTGGAATCACCAGAGGCCTCACGATACGATATTCATGGATGATACTTGTGTCACAATACAATATTATTGCGATTTTTTTTTTGTTAATTAAAATGTGATATTCTGTGATATATTTCTGGATTAGGGGTGTGTACCTGACCAAGGATTTTCATAGTCGAATCGGAATTTACAAACTCTTGCCTGATATCCGACTGATAGTCGAATCATATAGGTTTGGGGGCGGGCAAAATACATTGAGTCAAGTCAGAATTCTGACAGCCATAATACTGATGTTAAAACAACAGGGAAATGTGTAACAAATGCTCGCAGATACAATGGGGTAAATACTGTTTTATGTTTGATTTAAAAATATAGTTAACACCTAAACGTCAGCGAAAACCCTACAATTCACAATTTTTACAATAAGTGCTCTCATTATAAAGTTAAGCCTAGATGGAAGTAGTTATAAATGGCCTGCATTTTCTGTTTTGAGAGGGCACGCGCTGACGAGCCGTAGCGTAAGCGAATTTCGATAGCAAGTGTTTAAGCAATGGATTCAACTCATCATTCATGTAGAATCCCGCTTCGTATTTAGCAAATCATGTTTAATCTAACACTTATATACTATCTGCAGAAAGAGCGAGCCGATATGCATGAATGAAGTGTAGTCTGCGCGGCTCTGCATGACAATACTCATTTTGGGACGCGTTCTTCCAATGGGAACACAAGTGCCAAAAAACAACAGCCAGCTAAAACTCTAAAAAATTCACAGCGTTTTATTATAATGGTGTTCTCATTAAAATGGTCAGTGTGTCTGACAGTTCCAGTCATAGTTAGATAATATTTTCAGCATTGTAGTTGTCACTGCGTCGTGCTGCGCGCTTGAAGAGATATCACTGTAGTACTACAATGAAGCGGCGCTTGACTCACAAACCAAATGGCTTTCCAATAATATATCCACGATATTATACACGGCTAAAAGTTTTGAAATCACTTGTACCCTACCTGGTAAAAGAAATCAAGTCTCTCCCTGTGTCAGTTTGAGTCTTGGTAAAGTTTTAAATCTGCCTCTAGTGACGCTGGGCGGTTTGACCAAAAATTATATATCACGGTTTTTTTCTAAAACTATGCCGGTGTTTCCCAGTTTATGACGTTTTTTTTTCTTTTTTTTCTCATGCATAATCAGGGTCACAATGCATTTTCTGCTGGTTGATATTCCAAGACATGCTTTTAGCCCGACAGCATTGCATAATAAAATGGTTTTGTTTGGTTCGAAGTCGGATTTTTTGGAAACCAAAACCCCTCCAAACAACGCAGACCAGGCTCCTCTTTTTTGGCACAAGTTCTTCTGTGTCATGTTCTACGTAGTTCTGCAGCATCCATCTTCCCTGTAATGCCTGTGTCACACACTACTCTGTCTGCGAGTGGGACGAACTGAGTTGCAGTCCGCTTAGATGTGTGATCGCAACGGCTGCTGTTTAGTCCACAAACACAAGGTCGAATTTGTTCATGCCCATATATTTGAGATTGAATTTCATATTATGTAAAAACACACACACACATATTTTTTTTCAGCATTGTGAGTCTTTTATCACAGAACAGTAACAATCTTTCATAGTTATAGACATTAGTTTAAACTCAATAAATGTAAACAACGGCATTATTCATGCATTTTACTTCTAGGTTTGTATAATAAGCTGCTCAAGCAAGCGTCAAAACATTTAAACACAATAATTAGCCTACTTTTCTTGTTAAAAATATTTCAAATTAAAACACCACAGACAGAAAACAGTCTCGTGCCTTTTGCATTTAAATCTTTTATCACAAGCAATCCCACGGGTCTTAATGAACTTTGTTTTTTCTGCCTCCCAAATAAAAGTGAATATATTGTAACCTTCCCACACAGGCTGAGAGGGTTAGCTCTGGGGTTCAAAGTAAATCATTCACCAGGCCGAACTGTCACTGGAGCAAAACTTAAAGTTCTTTATCTTGTCATAAAGCAGGGTTCAGGGTAAAGGGGAGAAAACTTGAACATAGGGACTTCTGTCTCTCAGGTTGCTCCTTTCTGCTCAATTTATTTCTGGAAAAGAGGCAGGAGAGGTGTAGGATTAGTTAAGGGGATTCGCTGTACTCATGCCGTCCCAATTAAGCCTCAATTAATCTTCAAGAGGGTAGTTGGGATGGCTGGGCTTGAATGCATCCAACACTGAGTCTGTCCTATTCCCCTTAGTCTCCCTCTACTGTGGCTTCTTTGCTCACTTTTATGTGATTACTAATTGGGCCCAACAGCCTGCAGCTGAGGCTGCCTGCCAGAGGGGAATGCTGCACACCTGTGTTAGAGCTGTCCTTGGTCCTGAAACACCACTGTTTCACCCAGACCTTGTGTCCTCTGATGGTGCTATCCATGGTGCTGCAGGTGACTGTGCTGCGTTGTGATGGAATGTTTCTTTCTCTGGCCACCACATACCCTCTTTTCCAGCTCCAAACTCCTATTTGGAGCGCACGCCCAAGAGCAGTCATGCCTCCTGGACATGGCATCAGCATTCGCATGAGAGCTCCCAGCCCGGTGTTCTACTTTAAATTGGAAGTCCTGCAACTGAAGAAACCAGCGAGTGATTCTTTGCATTTTTCCCTTGGTTTGAGAGACATCCATTTTAGGGGAGCATGATCAGTTATTAAACAAATTTTAGACCCAACAGGTAATACCTCAATTTTTCAATAGCCCATTTTACAGCAAGACACTCCTTTTCAATTGTGGCATAATTCTTCTCGTGGGGCAGCAACTTACGGCTAATAAACATGACGGGGTGTTCCATGCCATCCTGCAACTGAGACAGTACTGCTCCAACCCCGACTTCGGAGGCATCGGTTTGTAGAACGAACGGTTTGTTGAAGTCGGGGCTTGTAGGACTGGTCCACCACAGAGGGACTGCTTGAGTTTGGTGAAGGACCGTTCAGCTTTCTTTGGTCCAGCTCACCTGGTTTGGGAGGTACTTGCGGGTCAAACTCCGTTAGGGGGGCTGCTTTTGTGGCGAAGCCAGGTATTGAACATTTCGGTAGTAAGCAAGAAGCCAAGGAAGGTTCTTACCTGTTTCTTGGGTTTTGGGGTCGGGGCCAGGTAAGTATGGTGTCAATTTTCTTAGGTTGGGGGGTTTCACATTTCCTCTCCCAACAGTGTACCCTAGATAGTTGGCTCATTTCCTCTTGGGCGAGTGTACACTTGCCTGGAGTTTGCTGTAAGAGGACGCTGACCGTAATGCTTGTAATACAGCCTCTAGATGGTGTAGATGCTCCTCCCAACTCCTGTCATGGATAACAATGTCGTCGAGGTATGCAGCAGCATATTGCTGGTGGGGACGGAGGACTCTATCCATGAGTCTTTGAAACGTGGCTGGTGCCCCGTGGACCCCAAAAGGAAGAACTCGGTATTGAAAGGTCCCCTCAGGAGTGGAGAAGGCGGGTTTTTGGTTTGGCTTGGGGGTTAGAGGTACTTGCCAGTACCCTTTGGTCAAAATCAAGGGTGTGTGATAAAACGTGCAGGGCCCAGTCGCTCGATTAACTCATCTATCCTTGGCATCGGGTAGGTATCGAACTGGGAAACTTCATTTCAGTTTTCTGTAATCATTACAGAATCATGTGGTCTCCCATCTGGTTTTGGTACGAGGACGATAGGGACTTGACCACGCACTTTGGGACTCCTCTATAACACCTAGGTCAAGCATTTTCTTTACTTCGGTCCGGATGGCTTCCCGTTTTGCTTCTGGGATCCTGTAGGGCCGAAGCCTAACTACCTTCCCTGGTTCAGTTATTATATCATGGGCTATAAGGGAGGTCCGTCCAGGCAGATCCGAGAAGATGTCACGGTTTCGCCACACGAGTTCACGTAACTCCTGCTTTAGCCTAGGGGAGAGTTTGGTTTACCCATCTTTACCTGCGGGGTTATAGGAGAAGTGACACTGGCTGTGAGCACATTGCTTGTAGGCGCGAAAGGTTCATGCCACGTTTTTCAGAAGGTTTATATGGTAGATTTGCTGGCCTTTCCTCCGGCCAATTTGGCGTACTCTGTAGTTGACCGGACCCACCCGCTCTACAATCTCATAGGGTCCCTGCCACTTGGCCAGAAACTTGCACTCGTTGGTTGGTACTAGTACTAATACCTTTTCTCCGGGCTGAAAATCTCTTATCTTGGCCCCCCTGTTGTATATTTTGGCCTGTTGTTGTTGGGCCTGTTGCATGTGTTCCCTTACTATCGGCCAGACCCTTGCCATTCGGTCGTGCATCTGTTCAACATGCTCAATGACGTTGCGGTGGGGTGATAGTTGCTGTTCCCAACTCTCTTTAGTGAGGTCCAGAATCCCTTGAGGTCGTCGCCTGTAGAGGAGTTCAAAGGGCGAGAAACCAGTGGAGCTTTGTGGGACCTCTCGAAATAGAGAACAAGACATATGGTAACAGGTTATCCCAATTTTTGCCGTCAATGTCAATCACTTTCTTTAACATATGTTTAAGGGTTTTGTTGAACCTCTCTACCAGCCCATCAGTCTGGGGGTGGTATATGGAGGTTTTGATTTGTTTTACCTTCAATTGCCGGCAGGTCTCTTTCATAACCGTAGACATGAAGCAAGAACCTTGGTCAGTAAGGATCTCGTCGGCGATCCCCACCCAGCTGAAGAGTTGGACCAGTTCTCTGGCGACGGCCTTTGAGGTGGCTGATCGGAGAGGTATGGCCTCTGGGAACCGGGTGGCATAGTCAAGGATGACTAGAAGGTACCGGTGTCCCCGGTTCGATTTTGGCAGCGGTCCCACAATGTCCAGTGCAATCCTGCTGAAAGGAGTCTCAATGATTGGTAGGGGAATAAGGGGGTTTCGGTAGGTTACCTTTGGGCTGTGGAGTTGGCATTCAGGACAGTGACGACAATATTCTTCTACTGCCTTTTGAAAACCCCGGGCCAATAGAACCGCGTGAGGATCCTTTCATAGGTCTTCTCTGTCCCCAAATGGCCCCCCAGCAGGTGAGTGTGGGCGAGATATAACACTTTAGTGGTGTATGGCTTGGGTACCAGCAACTGATTTATAGTTTCACCCCTTCGCTGATCCCACTCTATACAACAAACTGTTTTTGATCATAAAATGTGGATAAGTGAGTCTACTCACCCCAACTTGTGGCTGGCCCTCAATCACCTGGGCATTCCCCCACGCTTGGCTCAGTACCGGGTCTTGCAGTTGGGCGGTGCCGAACCGTCCCAGCCTTTCTCCTTGGAGGATTTCTGCCGGGGGAAATTCAGAAAAATACTTCATGGGATTCTATATCGTCCCTAATCTGTACACCTTCGGGGTCTTCTGAAGCAGTGGCAGTGGAGTCAGAGTGATGCTCCTCACCTCTATTGGAGCCGGTCTCTTCTTCTGCGCCGAGTAGGTTTTCCTCCCCTCTGTAGCTCGGCTTGACCAGTAGGCAGAAAAGGCTTGACAGTCTCGGCCCACGAGGACAGGGACTGGCAGGTGATCGACGACCCCTGCTCGTACTCGGAACTGCCCCCGTGGGCTGACCATTCTTAAGTCGGCAGTGGGGTGGGTAGTTTTCTGGGTGTCCCCCATGAATACAGGAAACGGAGATCTCTTTCCCCCATGATAAGCCCTGCAAATTCTGGCCGGACTAGTGTTACCATACTGCCTGAATCTATAAGTGCTTCTGTGTCCTTGCCCCCAATCTTAACAGGGACTTTAGGGGCGGCTGTCCCCTCATGAGCCCAACAGGTGGTAAGAAAATGGCATGGAAACCTGGATTCCGAGGTACTGGTGTGGTGGGCATCGGCTCCCTCTCGGCCTGGGCAATCTCGGGCCAGGTGTCCCTCCCTCCCACACGTAAAGCATCGGAATGGAGCAGGATTTCGTAGAGGCCTCTCATCTTTCCAGTTTCCCTGGGGTTTTAGGGGTCCGGGTTGGACCACTTCGGGTGCTTTCTAGGAGGTTCTCGCTCTTGTCTTGGTTTCCAAGAGAGGTTTTTGGGTACCTCAGGTTTCATCAAGCTCACCGTCACCTGGTGGTTTTCTAGGAGTGCAATCAAGGCATCTACACTTTGGTGGTCCCTGTTGAGCCACATATTTTTTTTTGTATCTGTAGGCAGGCCACGTGTGCACCGATTAATCACCACCCTTTCTACCGCAGATGGCCCTTCTCCTTCATCCAGCCAGCTTCTTACCATGCGGGTTAACGTGGTTACTTGGGCCCGTGCTGGAAGTGATGGACGGTATTCCCAGCTATGGACACGCTGGGCCTTGGCAGGCAGGCTGAGCCCATATTGGGCCAGGATTGACCTCTTGACCACTTCATAGCTTGTAGCCTCATGAACGGTGAGGTCACGGCAGGCCTTCTGGGCTTCCCCAGTTAGCAGAGGGAGTAGCAGGTTCGCCCAGTCTGCCCTGGGCCATCTCTCTCTTTGGGCAGTTTTTTCAAAAAGGTCGAGATAGGTTTCAACATCATCTTCTCTAGTCATTTTTGGTCAGATAATCTTGGGGCCTCCTACTGTGTGCCTCAGTCCCTTCGGCAGAGCTCCGTGACTGCTGCATTCAAGGTCGTTTGGGCCTGCAGAATGACGGTTAAGGCTTCCTCCATTTTCTTAGTGTTTCTCTTCACGGTCTGAATCCCAGGCGAGGGTCAACTCATGCCCGCATTCTCCACCACATGTAAACCTCCACACACACAGGCTGAGAGGGTTAGCTCTGGGGTTCAAAGTAAATCATTCACCAGGCCAAACTGTCACTGGAGCAAACTTAAAGTTCTTTTATTTGTCATAAAGCAGGGTTAAGGGTAAAGGGGAGAAAACTTGAACATAGGTACTTCTTCTCTCTCAGGTTGCTCCTTTCTGCATCAATTTATTTCTGGAAAAGAGGCAGGAGAGGTGTAGGATTAGTTAAGGGGATTCGCTGTACTCACGCCGTCAATTAAGCCCACTATCTTCAAGAGGGTAGTTGGGCTGGCTGGGCTTGAATGCATCCAACACTGAGTCTGTCCTCTTCCCCTTCGTCTCCCTCTACAGTGGCTTCTTTGCTCACTTTTATGTGATTACTAATTGGGCCCAACAGCCTGCAGCTGAGGCTGCCTGCCAGAGGGGAATGCTGCACACCTGTGTTAGAGCTGTCCTTGATTACTAATTGGGCCCAACAGCCCCAGACCTTGTGTCCTCTGATGGTGCTATCCATGGTGCTGCAGGTGACTGTGCTGCGTTGTGATGGAATGTTTCTTTCTGGCCACCACAGTATATATATATATATTGTTTTCCTTGTTTATCTAAAAGTGCACTTTTTCTTGTTTTAAACCTAGCCAAAAACCCATGTGTTGCATGTGAAACAGCTTTAATAAGTATACATTTATTGTGAAATGTCTGCATTTCCGTGTAAATCCATATTCATTTTTCCCGCGAACAATGCGTTCACAATTCAGCGCGTGCAGCACAGCAAAAATAGACTCTGTACATAAACGTTCGCTGCACTGCTGCAGACGCACCGCTCCTGGAACGCACTGATGGACCGCAACCTCGTGCAGTATGAACGCTGGAATCCGTTAACATGGGTGCGTAAAAAAATACGCAACGCATACGCACTGCAGACGGAGTATGTGTGAAACAGGCGTTATAACGTAACACCAGAGCACTACTGTCATGGGTGCGTAAAAAAATACGCATTGCATAATTGTTGAGGGTGGGTCTGAAACAGTGTGCCGCGGCCGCGGTGCAGCATAACGTTCCGAACATTGAGTAATTAAATACATTGTGTGGCGGTATATTAAAAATTAATATCGTAACGAAAATATACACCAGTTTTCGGTGTAAACTGGTATACCGCCCAGCACTACCTGCTGCCAAGATACTTGGTAGTCGAATCAGGCTCCTCGAATCGAAGCATCGAATCGTCGACTATTTGGGGTCACCCCTAATTGCCATATTACAGAGCTGTTGTTCAGACCTTTCAGCAATTGGGGGATTTGAAAGTAAATTACTGTCTTACATCTAGGGATGCACCGCAATGAAAATTCTGGGCCAAAACGGATACCGAAAATTCTGGATACACTTGGCTGAAAACCGAAAATGCTTTGTAATGATTATTTATTATTTTATTAAGTAATATAAATTTATTTTGTAAGACTTTTTTTAAATTTAACTCAATTTTAATGATACTGAATTAAAGAAAAACACAAACTAATAAAATAACCAAACTTTTCCTGAAAGCAACACAATAAAACTGGACAGAATTTATGTTAATATTGGTAACACTTTATAATAAGGTTCACAAAGTTAACTTGTTTACAATCTAAGAATATATTAATCTAAGTTCAAATTAATTTTAACATTTACTAATTCATTATTAAAATCAACAGTTGTGCTAGTTAACAGTTAATGCACTCATAATTAACATGAACTTGTCACGGTTCATAGATCTATGGTGTCATCTTGTTGTCTGTGTGTAGGTTGCGGGGTGTATCACCTGATTGTTCTGTGTGGGCGTCGCCGCTGATTACTGATCAGCGGCAGCTGCGGCTTATTACATCTTGCCTATTTAACGCCTTGTCTTTTGTCTCATGTTTGTCAGATCGTTGTTTGGAGTCCTGGTGTTTGTTCGTGTCTCTCGTGTTTGTTGTACCTGCTCTGGATTTCTCGTCGCTGTTCCTGTGCCCTGTCTGTTCCTGTGGATTATCGTTCTGGAATTCCTCGTTCATCACTTCAGCCACGTTGACTTCACGGACACCACTCACCACGGACACCATCGCCCATCAAAGTCCCTGTGTTACCATCTCTCCTGCTGCTTATTTGTCTTGTCATTTCATGTACATCTGACTTTATCTGGCGTGAAGCTCTATTAAAAGAGATAATTAACTTGCAATTGCATCCAGTCTTCTTTTCCGTGACAGAACTAACAATGAACAACTGTATTCTCATTAACTAACATTAAGAAAGAGTAATAAATACTGTAATGTATTGTTCATTGTTAGTTCGTGTTAGTTAATACGTTAACTAACATTAATAGAACCTTACTGTAAAGTGTTACCTTAATATTAAATATCAATATATTATTTTTTTATTCATTTCAGTGAATAAGGATTAGATATAAGTTGTTGGATTTATTTATTTTATTTTTTTATTGGACTAATTATCCAAATAATTATAGTCCTACAATGCTATTATTATCAGATCACAGCATCACTGAAGGCAGCATCATTTTACCAGTGTTGCCCAGTACATCTGTACACCATGTTACAGCACAGTAGCGCTACTGCAAACAGGAGCAAGTATACAGCATTTAAATTTTTGTCTGCGCGTTATTTGAGCAGACTTTTCCGGTGAGCATGAATGGTAAGTCGAGCGGAACACACATTCATAGAGCGGAATATTGAGAGGAGCGTCAAACCTCACAGTGACGAGGAGAGTGAAACATGCTCTCTGAACACTTCAATATATTATTATTATTATTATTATTATTATTATTATTATATTTATCTTTTTTTGCTCACAATTTTGGTCGGTTTCCTCTTTGATAGTTTGCGTATGCCGAAAATTCGGTGCATTTCTACTTACACCCCCTCCTTGTTTACAAATCTGAAGTAAGTCCATACATCTGATTTAAACGCAGAAGGGGCTTTCCTGATAAATTTTCACAATGCCGTCATCTTTATTTTACTAACGAGTATATATCTCTTAGGGTTAAATCAAAACAAATTTTCATTTCTTTAAAAATTGCAGTCCTTTGGAATTAAACTGCAATGCTGTTTTATTAGATTTACATGGGTTTTATGTAAAAAATTATCTTTTTTTCAGCAAAACAAGCTGTTTAGTTAGCTACAGAAGAAGCACATCATGTTATAGGGTTGGGTACCGAAACCCGGTACCAATATGGCACCGGTACCTATGTAACCGGTATGCACTGAACCGAATCAGCATGCAGATTTCGGTGCCTCATTTTGGTGCTTCTTAAATGTCTGAGCGATCGATTTAAATATTTGTCTTGGTTCTCCAAAATGTACACAAGCAGCATGGGCGTCGCTAGGCATTTTTAGCGGGGCTTCATAAACTGTACACAAATTTGCGATCGCCTCAGAGTCAGTCCGCTGACCTGTCTTCTCCTCGTCTTTCTGCGCGCTCTTTAATCCACACACCGTGGCGGAGCAGCGCGAGCGGACTCAAACAGAAACAGAGGACACATGGTGTTTTTATCGATAGATTGTTAGAATATTTGTATCTGTGCAGTTCTTTGTCATAAATACAGTTTACAAAAGGTCACGAGGGAAGTTTTCGCTCTGTTCACTGCTCATCACTCCACAGCTGTTTCCTCCAGCGAAAATCTAGCCCTTAACACATATGAATACTTTAATTATACTTATTTAAATATACTTTAATTATTTAATTATATGTGCTTTATACATACACTACTGTGCAAAAGTCTTAGTCTTAGGCAGTCTGCATTCAACATTCTCACTAGAATATTATTAAAATTAATGGCAAAATGAATGTTTGGAAATGTAAACTGATATTTCCTACTGACACTACAGAAAAAGATATAAATAACTGTCTAACCTGAAGATTTTTTATTAACGCGTATACGGGTTATGAGGCATTTTCTCCTGATAACCCCGAAAAGAACTTAAATTACACTTTCAGTTTTGATCGTACAGATAAGAGCAATACAACAATCGGATCTGTAAAGGGTCTACTTTTTTGTATACAGACATAATAACAACAAAACTTTGTGCATTTATAAAATAAAGATAACAAACAAGGAGTGCTGTCTACAGCCTTTGTCTGCGGTGATCTTCATTTACAAACGCGTCATTAAAATTAACTGTAACTCAGTGAATACTCAACAAAGAGACATGAGAGATGACATGTCTACTTTTAAACTAAACAATGCTGCCGAAAACAAATATTCTGTGATAAAGTAATCCATACGAAAACAACGCAATGTCCGTTTTTCACGTCCCTTCATTATCTTCTAATGTGTCTCTAAGTCTCTTTATATATATAATAGATTATATATATATATTATATATATATATATAGATATATATATATATATATATATATATATATATATATACTTGTACTAGTTTTCACATAACGTTTAAACATTTTACTAGTTAGACTTTTTCCAAACTATAATTCCTGACTAAATGTATAATCAAGTGAAACATTATGAAGTTTCAATAACAATATACACTACCATTCAAAAGCTTGATGTAAGCTTGTAAGCTTGATTTTTTTTTTTTTTTTAGAAAATCAGATTGTTAAAAGGATTTCTGAAGGATTGTTTGACTGGAGTAATGATGCAAAAAAAAAAAAATCAGCTTTGAAAGTCAGCTTTGATTGTTCCTAATAAAACTGTTTAACTGCACTCACAAGTGAATATTAAATTATGTTGTGGATTATTAAATATATTCTAAATAAACTACAAACATAAAAATTATATACATTTATTTTGTCCTCACATTCTTTCTTGTAACTCTTCCCTCTCAGTCACACACCTGACTGAAAGGCTCATTATGCAGCTCATTATGCGGGCCTTTGTCTTCTCAGGTGTAAATCACGATGATATTCATGATAGTTGATGCCTACTCGCATATGACTTTTACCAACAAAAAGTGTCTTAGAAAATGTAAATCAATATATTGTTTTCTGTAAGTGAGTAAACAAAAGTCCCAGGAACCAATGTTCTTTATGTGTTTTATTGCCTTATTCAAGTGATTTAAACATTTTAGTTTTTCACTAACCACGCATAAACAATTTTTTTTTTCTCAAAAACACAATCATGTACATACATGCTGCTCACATATTATTATAGCCCAGTCTGTGCTAATTACAGTGAGATTAGACTTTAGCCATTTAGATACTGATAAGAAACTGAAAAAAGCACAAATGTCAGGGCATGACAAAACTTCTCCAGGCCCCAAAAATACCCTTAGACCTCAGAGGATTAAACCCCTTTTTTGGGGTGAAAATACTAATGTGCCTAAGACTGTAGGCTACTTTACAAATGACATTGTTGCTACTTTATAAAGAATGACCATACAGTCATTCACAGAACTGATTAAAGACAGTGACAGACAGCACTTATTTTAACTAAATATCAGAGTGATTGACAGAGATACAGTAGAAACATTATGTGTGGTTTTGTATTAAATAATGACCCAGATCATGAAATACATTTATTAGCCTTAGAGTAAGGAAATCTTGGGAAATGAAAGTATCCAAGGAGCGTGTGAATGCTATGGATTTATTTTTAAAAATTGTAATGTTCTTTAATGTTATCCTTTTTAGGCTTTTTTAATTTTATTTATTTATTTATTTATTTTTATAGAAGTATCGGATCAGACACCATTTAGGCACCGGTACCATTTTAAAAGTATCGAAATGGCACCAGTATCGAATAAAACCCAATCGATACCCAACCCTATCATGTTATTATAAAACACATTGTTCCATAGTTATTTGTACTCCAATATGCAGTTCAACTTCTACAAAAAAAGGAGATATACTCTTGCATAACCTCAATGGATAAATGATTAACCTCCAGATTCTCCACCTCAAGACACTCATCCAGATAATAGAGTAGCATTTTTAAATGTATAATTCATCGCCATTAATGATATAAACCTAATATTCATTTACACATTTTATTAAGTTTTATTCAAGCATGCTAGTTTGTTTTATGTAGGAAATTTGAATCAATGCATTTCTAATGTAGTGCAGTGTATTTACTGTTCATCTAAAAAATAATTGGTATATATATTTTTTTGTATTTAACAAATGTATTACGTGTATCTAACTCTTTGATTTGATTTCTTTCACTTGTAGGTTAAATGATTGTGGCTTAACTGACAAAAGCTGTCCAGCTCTGGCTACAGTTCTTGGATCAGATACCAGTCTGAAAGAGCTGAACATGAACAATAATAATCTGCAGGATTCAGGAGTGAAGCTACTCTGCACTGGATAGAAAAATATTAATTGCAAATTAGAGATTTTGAAGTAAGTTTTGTGACAATCACTACTGTTTGGTTGGAATTCAGATCCATCTGTTAACATGGACCTAGATAATCTGCCACAGAATTGAGGACAGAATTGCTTCAGCTCAGTGAAATTTGCAGAATGAACTCTACATTCCAGGGCCCTCATTTATGTGTAATGAGTGCATAAGAACTCAAAGTGTGGGATCTTCCATCTTGTACTTAAACGTAGGAATGTGTGTGAATAAAAGCAAAACTCTGAGCATGCTTGAGCAGAGAACCTAGTGCTAGAATGGCAATACTGCAAAAAGAAAGTGATGCTGAGTGTTTCCTGTGTCCTTTAATTGCAAATACTCAATTTATAAATTCATAGTTCAAGCTAGACATTTGCATAATTGGTGAAAAAAGCAATAAAAGATACACTGCAAAAAAGCTTATCTTACTTAGTATTCTGTTTTGTTTCTAGTCAAAATATCTAAAAACTCTTAAATCAAGATGCATTTACTAGATAAGCAAAAACACATGAGATATTTAGTCGTTTCCTGGGGAAAAAGGTCTAAACGAAGTTAATTTTGCTTAAAACCACTTAAAAACCCTCTTAAAACTAAATTATTTTCAACTTTGCTGTTTAAATCTAGATCTAGTTACTGCTGAGAGCTGAATCTGAGTGAACATGAACTAGGAGACACATAAGTGAATCAAATCGTTGCTCTACTGCAGGATAAACACTGTACACTCAACACATTGACATACATTTTTTCCTTTTTACAAGGACATTTTTTTAATTGTTGCTGCTGTTTTTTTATGTGTCTTGTAGAAGAGACTGCTGACCGAAAAAAAAAAAAAAAAACTTATGTGACATTTGTAATGTGGTTGCCATCATCATCATCATCATCATCATCATCATCACTAGTATTTGTCAACTGTCAGCTAAAACATCCTGGTAAATATTCAGATTAAAACTGAAGTGTTTTCTCTTTATGCAGTCTGAAAAACAACAGTATCACAGAAGGAGGTTGTCATGTTCTGGCTGGCAGCTCTAAATTCAAAACCCTTCAATCTGACAGAGCTGGATCTGAGTGAGAATAAACTAGGAAACACAGGAATGAAGATCATCTTGACTCTGTTTGAAAATGTACAGTGTAGACTGGAAAAGCTGAAGTAAGTATTTTAAAAGTTTATCCCATTAATTACCCAGACTCTAGTGAGCCACCATAGTTTAATAAATTTGAAAATATTTTACACTTCTCATCAGGACTGCACAATTAATCAAAATAAACTCTGAATTGTGATTATGGGTTAATGCAGTTATCAAATCACAAAAGGCTGCATTTTAAGTAAGAAGAGCAGAAGTTCTAAATGGCTGTTAAATAAAATTTAAAAAGGCAGTTGAGTGAGTTATTTTGAGCTCATAACATGAATTTAAAAGGTTCACCTAGTTTTGTGTTCATATAATTTCCAACGTTGTTTGGCAGACGATGTTAACAGATTTCACCAGATTTGTACAGCAAAGTGTTTATAAGCCTGTTATGAACTAAACACAGAAATTTAAAGGTCATTGTTCAGTTTTCCACCAAAATAAAAGCCTGAGGGCCTAACATTTGAAAGTAAAGAAATTAAGACATAATAATTAAAATAATAAATATAATATTCAATCCTTCAAAATTCAAATCCTTCTTCAAGCTGCTTGTTCTATGTAGTGTTGTGAGTATAGTTTAGGCTTAAGTGTTGTACTGTAAAATACAAAGTATTTGTAGAATTATCAAATTAAAAAATTATTTCACAGTGTGATTATCTTGCAAATCTCATATTGGTGGATAAAACTAGTAGCTAAATTTGATATTTGTGTAATTGTATGTATAGCTTAATTAGTTGTGTTCTCTCTTCTACAGGTTAAACTGCATCAGTATTACAGATGAAGGTTGTGCGGCTCTGGCATCAGCGTTTAATTCAAACCTCAGAGAGCTGGATCTGAGCAGGAACCAAATAAGAGACTCTGGAGTGACAGAAATCTCCAGTCTGCTGAGAAATTCACAGACACACTACAGATACTCAGGTCTGAATTTGGTTAATCTAAACATGAATCAAATGTAAAGCTCCAGCTGGTCTGTAAACTGGCGCTGTGTCACAAGGAATGGGTCAGTGATGTGAAATTGGTGTGTTGGTATAGATACATTTATAAAATATTGACAAACAGATTGATTTTTGGAGGTGATGGGAAATGTTAATATCCTAATGGTGTAATAAATGTTATGTATCCATTTATTTTATCTTTCTGTAGACTTTCAGACTGCAGTATCACTAAAGAAGGTTGTAATACAGTTGCAATCAAAATTATTCAACCCCTTTGACCTGCAAGACATTTTGCTGCGGAGAACAAAATTTTATAAAAACAATTCAACAAAGGCATCAGGAAAGTATTAGAGAAAGTTTGTTAATACACTTTTGAGTGATTCTGAGAATGTAACATTGACGAATCATGATTAAATTTAAAATTGGATCTAAACATTTGTTCAGATTTTGTGCAGTAATGTAATATTCTTTAAAATCAGCAATAAATGCTGCCTGTAAGTGTTTAGAAGCTTCTGTCACCTCTCTACTACAGTCTTGGCCCATTCATCACCTGAAAAAAGCTTCCAGATCACTGATAATCTTTGTTTTTCACGTTGCCACAGCTTTCCTTAAATTCTATCAGATATTTTCAATGAGAATTAAATCTGGAGACTGAACAGGCCACTCAAGTGCATTCTATGACTGATCCCTGAACCAAGCAGAAGTAGATTTGGATGTGTACTTTGGGATGACTGTCCTGCAGGAAAGTCCATTGATCATCTGTGTGTCTAGGAACTTTTAATGTCTTGGAAATCTTCATATAGCCTTAGACTTTCTAAAGTAATACAGTTATTTATTTTCTATAGCTTTTGCAAGATCTCTGTTGACTTTCCCATTTTTGCTACAATCTCTGAGGGGTTGAATAATTTTGATTGCAACTGTAGGTTATAATTGTGGAAAATTAAAAATGCAAAAGTGTAAAATTGCATTTGCTGTAGTTTACGTTCACCAGTATATAACTTTACCCAGCTTTACTGTGAAAAGAGTCCATTCAGGTCAAAATTCCTGTAGTGCATCTTTTTATTTTCTTCATTCTAGAACATGTACGTTGTGTTGACAATCTGTGTTATAAGGAAGAATAACATCGTTTTTTTAATAGACTTTCAGACTGCAGTATCACTAAAGAAGGTTATAAAGCTCTGTCTTCAGCTCTGAGATCAAACCCTTCACACCTGATAGAGCTGGATATCACAGGAAATGATCCTGGACCATCAGGAGTGAAGCAGCTCAGTGATTTACTACAGGATCCAAACTGTCAACTCAACACACTGAGGTGAGACCTGATGAAATATTACAAATAAATGATACACACGTGAATAATTTATATTGTATATAAATAGAATTATATTATTTCACTAATTTAATAAGGTATACAATTTATTGCATCAAAAATGTTCAAAATGATCAAACTTGACAGATCAGATGCTGCAGCTACTGTTGTTTTGATGATAAATGTCAGCACAGTTTAGTTGTGTTAAAAGTTACAGGTTAATCAAAAATTTTGTGTCACTAGATGTGCTGGATTTTCAGTAGTTTGGTGCCTCGATAGTTAACTTATGATTGTGTTATTGTCGCCATTTTTAATGAAAAATATTCATTGTGAGTTATTATCCTGATTGTTTAAAAGTTACTGAATGCACTGCACATAAATTTCCATCAAGCTTAGATTCACAACACTGTAGATCTACTACAGCAGATCTATCACGGACCACAAACATGTGATGTGTGTCACAAGAGGATCAGTGATAACACACACACACACACACACACACACGTCTGAACCTGCAGTTCCTCTTATAATGAGCAGAATTACTGTTGCATCAACACAGACATCAGTTAAATAAAACTATCCAGAGTAGGGGTGGGCGATATGAGCTAAAATTCATATCACAATATTTACAAGCAAAATATTTTAACCTTACATAATTAGAAAAAGTGAGGGATTGGACAGAGTAAGGGATTTTATTGTGCCATTGTTTTTCTCAAAAAGTGGGGCCTGTATGAATTAAATTAAATAAAAATAAATATAAATATTGTGTGTTTAAGTTGGCCAGTGGTTCCCAAACTTTTCTGCCTGGCCCCTCTTTTTTAGAGAAACATATGTGAAAGGCCCCCCACTCCCCTTCTTTTTTTTTTTTTTTTTTTTGGAAAGTCTCTTATGCTCACCAAGGCTACATGCATCGCATCGCGCCGCATCCACAGCAGAAAACATCACTGAGTTCTATTTGCTTTTGTCAAATCGAGCTGCTCGTGTCTGGTGTAGACACTTAGAGCAGAACCATGCATCGTTCATTTATATTTCTACATGACTCCCTGCAATACAACTCTGATTCATCAGTTGCTTCATCTAGTGGTCTGTTATTGATACAACCACAACTGCTACAACTGATAACAGAGCGCTAATGTTGAGGTCTTCAAAATATGTCAGATTAATATCTTGTGTTCAATTATTTACTTTCAGGCAAGTGGCCGCGTGATAAGTGGGGAAATGATACAGTGTAGTCTTTATCACCCTGCAGCGGTTTATTTTGCAAAATAATCTGCTGACTGTACACTATCCCTCAGTTTGAGAACCACTTGAGCAGATGATTTGTGCTCTATTAGTTTGGTCTGTTAAGATGCTGTGTATGTTTGAACACTAATGCCTGTGTAGCACGGTGTTGTACACAGAGGACAAAAACATTCAGCTTCGACTCTTTATCATCATTTGTGTTCAAATTTGCAAAGTGTATCAAATTGAACAAAACGATATAAATGCAAAATTTGAATTCATGAATATATAACAGTATACTCGGTATAGCAAAATCCATATCATGGAACAACATAATACCACTAGTCACTTTCATACCGGTATAATTCTCATAATTCTCATCTCCTGCTTGAAAGCCAGAAAGATCTTCAGATTTTTGAGAATCATAATCTAGTGAGCTTTTGCCCTTGAGTTTCTATTAAATAATTTACTTTTGACTTTTGTCTTTCTTAAAAATATTTGTGTTTTTAAATGTGTTAACTGTTAAAACTTGAACTATAGCTTTTAAGTACAAACAATGTTTTATAATCTTTCATTGTTTTCTGATGCAATGCACATTGAATTGATCTTCTCTTCTGCAGGTTTTTGGGTCCTGCTGCAAATGAAGGCTGTCAGTATGTGACTGGAATTGTGGGTAAAAACCGTTACTCCTGAGAAAGCGGGAATCTGAGTGAACATAAACTAGGAGACACAGGAGTGAATCAGATCTCTGCTCTACTGCAGATAAACACTGTACACTCACCACACACTGAAAGTGATTATCTTACATCATTTCACATGTTACATGAATAGTAATGTTACCAGTCATCTGTTTTAATTCTCATTTGAGTCCGACCCCCACTGTGGTTGAAGTTTTTTTGGGCTTTAATATATAGATTCAATTTATATACAGGATGCACATCTAGGATGGCTTGAGGGTTAGCAAACCATGGGGTAATTTTTATTTTTGGGTGAACTATCCCTTTAAGTGCACAGGGGTTGGAGAAAATAATGTGAACACATTAGAAATATTTTTAAAAACCATACTGTGTATTATAAATAACAATTTTTTAAACTTTAATAGTGTAAGTATTAAAATAACAAACTCAAATGGGGTAAAAATGTGTTTTAAGTTTATAAATATTTTGAGTCTCCCCTTCCTTGCCTCACAGTGCTTTGATCCAAATGCCTGCTTTCCTCTTTTACATCACCTACTAGGGGTTGGACGACTACTGATTTCTGCTAGTTGATTTCTTATTTTAAAAAATACTCTAGTTACTCGACTACTCGTGGTTCATGCTACTGTAAATAAAAATACATGAAATAGTTTTTGTCAATAAACACTTATTAATTCATAGCCTATTGCATTTTCATGTAACAGCCAGTAGGCTATTTGTATCTGTATTTGCATCTGTAACAATCACAAAATTATTCGTATCTGCATTCGGATAAAAACAGGTGGAACATCGTACAGTAGTTTATGATCACTCGACTACTCGATCAGTCTATAGCCGCGTTTCCACCGCAGGAACTTTACCCAAGATCTAGGGACTTTGGGCCGATACTCGGTGTGTTTCCACTGCAGGAACCAGGATACTAAATAAAAGCTTCAAGGGCTGTAACTTGGGCGCTAAACATGATGTGAGTTCACGCTCAGTATTGTGATTTCAACCACACACATTTATGTCGGATTTCATTTTTCCATTATCTTACTGTTATTGTGTCATGCAATGTATCGTAAAAGTAGTTCAGAGTAGCATGTAGTTGGTTTAAATAAACCTCAATCTGTGGTTTATTTGCTAAAGACAAAAAAGGCGCCTCTTAAAAAATGTGTTTCACCACCCATTTCGAAGACAGTCCAGCTCCACGTAATCAGCGGGAGCTCCCCGAGTGATCCTGTATCCCGCCGAGAGCCGCCTCACCTGGGCTAGACCTTCGATATGTGCCGCTGGCTCTGATGTCCTCTTTAGTGGTTAACCTAAAATACCATTCATTTTGGGTAAATCTAACATGTAATCTTTTGGTCTGTATTCAATTTTCTCTATAATTTAAATGTTAAAATGCAAATAACGAAAGGCAAATTAATATAATATTTCGTTTCATTGTAATGGCTGTATATATACACATTTCCTTGAACTCAGTACATTTCTGCAGCTATTATTATGTTTAAATGAGAAAACAAAAGGAGGCAGATGTATTTGATATCCTTTTTCATTTTATTGTAAATATACAGTGAGGAAAATTGCAGTAGCCAAGGCGAGCTGACTGATGTTATCAAGTACGCTGCTGTTTGCAGAATTACAGGATTTGTGTCGACACGAACATCACACTCCCGAGTCGAATGCGCAAAGTCTGAACCACCGAGGATGCAAGTCCGAAATCAGCATACTTTGTATTGAGAAACGTGTACAGACCTACGTTACCAGTCTATTTGCCTAATCTTCCCGGTACTTTAGACCGCGGTGGAAACACAGAAAGCAACAGGTCTGGGGGGAAAATGTTCCTGGTAAAAATGTTCCAGGTAATTTTGGTGGAAACGCGGCATATGCAAGCCACATCACCTACACACACACACACACACACACACACACACACATATATATATATACACACACACAGCCCTACAAACAAACACACAAATACACACACATGGCACATGGTGTGACCCATCAAATATAACAATAAAAAAAAAAAATAATAATAATAATAGTGATGATATTATTGCACTTTATTCAGTTTTTTTTATAAAATAATAAACAATAAAGTGTGATAATACTATTTTATTTTAAAATAAAAAGAGGAGTATTAAATACAAATACATTATTTTATAGGTAAACTTAAAACTAAAGTGCTATTATTAGTATTTTAACCTTAATTATTATTTTTAATTTGAATTATTTAAATTTGTCATTTTCAAGCTTAAAATCAGCAAGCTTTTATTTCTGGGGGTTGCCGGACAGTAAGTCTATGTGCTTCTGGGTTTAGTCTAAAGAGTCAGTGAATGAAATGTCACAGTTCTGCATTGTGCTTTGAAAACATTAGCGGGTAGCTAACTATCTGTTTTTTTTTCTTATATTTCTTATACAATTAACAAATAGCTAAAAAGGCATCTAATACTAGTTTGCTTTATTTATTTTTCTATTCTATCGGTTTTCTTTTTATTTATTATATATAATAAAAAACTCGCTACATGTACTGTGTTAAAGTAACTGAGACTTGTTATAGCACTTGTATATCATTGCTCTTTTGTTGATTTTGATTGCTTTCATTGTCCTCATTTGTAAGTCACGTTTGGATAAAAGCGTCTGCTAAATGACTGAATGTAATGTAAATGTAAGGTTTTGGCCATTTTTTTTTATATTATTGCACTGTATGGTGTTAACACATGATGAATTACTCACACATGAACATAACGTGTCTGATTCATTGTGTTTTCTCTTTCTGTTTTCAGAAAAAAGTCACTCTCTGGAGACCCACATTGAAATGAATGAGGAAATTATAAAATCAATACTTTTTCTTCTAAATTTATCAAATAAAATCAATAAATCACCACAATTCAGACCACAAAAAAAAAACATGAAAATGAATGCAGAACGATTATGCTCACATAAACACACACACACACACACACACACACACACACACACACACACACACACCCAAAAAAACACCCATAGACATCAATGGGAGACTATTAAGTGTTGATTTTGTTGTTAGATAATTTGTCAAAACTTTCAGTCACAATGCAGACAACACACAAAGTCTGAAGAGCTGACACCAGCACATCCATGATGGAGGAAATACACACACGCCATGTTATCCCCATTAATCACAATTAGGAATGTGGTTCTTTTATAAAGTGAATTTTACATAAAAAGCTCATTTTATATAAAAAACTATTGAAAAATATATTTGTAATTTATTTTTATATATATATTTTTTAAAATATTATTAATCCTTAAACTACACAAATGTGGAGTAAAACATTAATAAACTGAGTAAAATCTCATTTTGTTGGCTGTGGTCTCTGGAGACCCCAAACAGCACGAGTGTCCTCCCCAAACGAACAGCACATAAGAGTTAAACAAAACACTTTATACTCAATATCTCATGATGAATGTGTTCACATTATATTTGTGAAAGATTCTTCACCTTAATGATTTGTTTGTAAGATGATCTCTCTTCCTCTGTTTGTCTCTTTCTAGTCTTCATGGCTGTGACATTACGGATGTTTCTTCTTTAACTCAGTCTTTGACAAACACAAAAGCTCTGCAGTTTCTAAAACAGCTTGATCTGAGTGTTAATATTATTGGAGACTCAAAGCAGCAGCTCATTGATGTGCTACGAGACTCAAACTGTGAACTGAGGTGAGTAAACTTCACTTTGTGATATTAAAGAGATTTATTTACCTCTGATATGTGAAAAAATATATACTTTCAAATATCTGTGAAAAGAGTTTATCAAATGATCATCAAGCTTTATTTCAAAGGGTTTGTGTCTGAATGAAATGTAAAGTTGATAAAAATGTTGAACACAAAGGAGGGAGAGAGAAGAAAAGCACACTGTCACAGCTTTATACAGCAACAGCTGCTTTATTAATGACATCAGTAATAGTGAATCATTACAGTTTTGAAATAGATTTGTTCAGATTGTATAAAACGCTGGTTAAAATCAGAGCAGATTCAGCTTCAGCTCACAGTTTCGTCCAGCATCACATGATCAATGTTCTCTGTCTCTTGTGTGTTTTTTACTTTGACAAGCAACACGTCACATTACTTTACACTTACTTTCTGTAAGAGATCAGTGTACCTCCAGCCGCTTGTTATCACAGAATTAACCCGACAGGGTGATCAGGACTTGTGTCCTCCTGTAGAGACTTATTCTGTGATAAACATCCGGCTGCATGTGCATTATCACCTTATTATTATGCTTTCTTGACACAGAAGTGAAGAATTAGACACAATTTAGATTCAGCTAAACACTTCTCATCAGTTAGCAACAACTTTAACAAGAAGACACACTTTGAACAATGTCTCCTGGAAGAAAGTGAAACTACTATTAACAGGATCTCCTGCGGTTTGGTTTGAGGGTAAATACAGTCAGTAACTGAGGCACAAGCTAATAGCATTTTGTGTTTGAATGAAACGAGTGAGAGCGTGGTGCTGTGATACGAGAGAAGTCAAGAAACGCCCGACTCAAATACCGTATGACTGTGTGTTATTCTGCGCTGCGTAATAACCACACACACCTAATGAATAACACACCTCAGAATGTCACGACTGACCCAATCAGAATCCAGTATTCCAGCTAGCTGTGCAATAATTTCACTTATTTACTGAGACCAACACAAACATGTTTAAACTAGAGGACAAAATGCTTTAACTAGTGCAACATTTAACTGAAAGCTTTTTGTTTTAAGACAAAATCACATTTGTTTTTGTTCCTTGTCATTTTTTATATTTGGTGTACACTCAACAGTGTGTTTCTCTTTATATTGACTCAATAGAGACACAAACATATGAGTAGAATTCATGTTCAAATGTATTTAAAACACAAATATTGTTTTAGAAATATATATGAAATATCATGTGAGTGTAAGTTTAACACAAAAGAAACTGTAATTTTTTTTCTCTCTCTCTTCTGTTCCACCTTACATTCTTGATGATGAAGATTCACTGTCAAAAGTCCCTGATAGAGTTAAATCACCAGAAGATGATAAATGCTGTATATCATAATGTGAAGTAGTCTTGAGAGCAGTAAACATCAGCTGAAGATCCACAGAAGAGCTTCACTACTGTGTCTATGAGGAGAAATAAATGTGTGATAAATGTGTAAATGTGATCCATACAGGTGAAGAGACTCAGACTTTACAATGAAATAATGCAGCATGTGTGTTAGAAACATGATATTATATGATTAATGTTGCTTTAGTATTCAAGCAGATGATCATTGTGTTTAATGTAAAGCTGGAACAGAGGAGGAAGAAGCTCAGATGAGTCTGTCTGGCTCTTCAGTTTAATAATATTTGTATTAAAACTCATTCATAATGATTCAGATGTTTAAATGTGATTGTCAAGTGCAGCACTTAAATGTATCAAAAGATATAAAGCAGATCTACAATGTGTGAAATTTCCATGTTACTTAAAGAGCAGGTCATATGGTATTTTAAAGTGTCCCAATATTGTATTGGAGTCCCCTACTTCAGGTTTAAATGCATCTAAGGTCAGAAAACATTGTAATTTTCTCAGAATATACATTTAATATTAGAGTCATTTGCCAATGAATAGGAAATGATTCGTTTCAAGCAAGTTCGGAGCAAGCCCCTCCCTTCCTCAAGCCTACTCTGCTCTGATTGGTCAGCTGGCCAAACCTGTTGTGATTGGCACAGAGATGATTCCTTGAGCCAGTTAGCCAGCGCTACCATTGACAAAGCACCTTTACATAAAACAAAAATATAGTCAATCCGTTCTTATAATGCCATAAAATACAAAAACACTTATGCAAGCGAATCGTGCCCACAGCTAAAGTTTAGCTGCTAAACTGTGAACAACTGTGACTAACTGATTAAACAATACAGTTTGTAAACCAAAATATGTCTACTGTAATGTTTGAAGAACGACAGACAAAAGACGCTTGGTCTTAACTTTTAATCAGAACGCAGAACAGTTGTATCACAGAAGCACCAGCCGAAATCACTCATCTCTCCCGCATTAAACCTTGTAACTGCCAGTGTAGCACAATAAACAGCAGTTTCACTATTATTATAAAGTCTGTGTGCTACACTACATTCTTTATTATTAAACAAAGTAATTAGAACAACGTCAGTCTACAATAATCAACATATTCTTAGGTTCACTGCGAATTTTTAGAACTACTACTTGAGCACTCAATTGAAAATGTACACCTAACGTATCAATCGTACTACTTACAGGTCGTGGTTCAGAGAGCTTGTTAGTCCAAATTAAGAAGATTAGAAGCCAACGAAGATAAAAGCCCAGATTAGAGAAGCAGTTCTTGATAAAATGACAAGCACACAACAAAAGGCTCGAATTTATTTCTGTGGTATCCTTGAACACAGCGTCTTCTCAACATGATGTAAACGCATTAATAGCAGAAGTGTTTGTGGGCAGATCAGACTCTGTTCGTATTTCGCGGGCAGGCGGGGATTATGCAAATGTGTTACCCAGTGACGTACACCGGTAACAGGCAAAAGAGTCGAAAATATAACGACTTGTTACGGCGATTCAGAACCGACTCTCTCTTTTGAGAGACAATATCTTTATTTATCATGCACTTTTTTGATTAACAACTTTGCAGATTGTTTTCATTTAAGGATAGCTACGTTATAAACTGCAAAAGAGAGATTTTTCAAAAACCCATATGACCTGCTCTTTAAAACCTTTCCATGATCTCTCTTACATTTTCTACACATTGTTATTTTATTTAATTCTATATTGAGTTGGCTCTGTGTCTGTCTGTCGCTAACAATCACAAATCCTCTCATTACAACAAACAAAGCAGAAACAGTTTTGTATTATATTGTATAGTACAAAAAATATCATATTGTGCTTCTCTTCATTTTCATGCCATTCTCAACAGTACAAACAGCACTTTTAAAATAAATTGATTAAAGTTTATTAAAAACAGTAGTTCTGTGTGTAATATTTTCTCTAATCATTTATTTAAACAGATTGGTGTTGTCCATTTTCTTTTTCTTAATTTTAATGTTAACAAAATACTCTTAAATGATCTGATGTTCACAGGAAAACATTTAACATGGCGTTTGATTTTTTTTTTTTTTTTACATTTCTCCAAACTCCTTTTTTTATTTGGAATAAATATCACACAAACAATAAATAAAACCTTTTTTAGACATTAGTTTGGGACAGTCAGCTGTTGAATAATGGTTTTTGAGTATTAATGAGCTTTACTGTCAGGTTGGCAACCGATCCTCCTTTGCTTCTTCTTTAAAAGGGTCATATGATGCTGCTAAAAACAACATTATTTTGTGTATTTGGTGTAATGAAATGTGTTCATGCGGTTTAAGGTTAAAAAAAAAACACATTATTTTCCACATACTGTACATTATTGTTTCTCCTCTATGCCCCGCCTTCTGAAACACGTTAATTTTCACAAAGCTCATCGCTCTGAAAAGTGAGGTGTGCTGTGATTGGTCAGCTATCCAGTGTGTTGTGATTGGCCGAATACCTCAAGTGTGTGACAGAAATGTTACGCCTCTTAACATACTGTGATGCCCGGAGCGACGGGACATAAACATAAAACCCATTATAAACGTGACATGAACATGATTTCTAGTCGTGTTTTCTTTTGGAAAGCAAAAACAAAGTAGTTCCGCTTTCTCAACGAAACAGCATCACACGCTTTGAGTGAGCAGAGGCAGTCGGATTCTACGAAGGAGCGTACCTTGGTCTTGCAGCAACAACATGTGTCGACCCCGGGCTGGACTCCACTCCAAACAAAGTAGTTTCGCTTTCACAACCAAAGACACAGCGTCTATACGACATGGCGGCGGCGGCGGAGGCAACAACAATCCTACAACGAGAATAAAAGGTACGCCTTCTTTCTTTTGGTGAACATCTGGGCGGTGTTATGCAAATCTTCCCACATAGTGACGTAGAGATGTGGAAAACCCATATGACCTGCTCTTTAACGACAGTGTTAGACGTGTTAGAACGAGCTGTTTTGGGGGCGTGGACGAGTCTTAACTTTTATAAAGAATATCTCTTTGGATTTGAGACTTTAGTCTTTGCAACTTCACAGATCTTCTTTATTCACCAAGAGCTTGTAATACTCCAAAGAGAAAGGAACATTTGAAATCGCATCATATGACCCCTTTAATGAGTACCAGAACCTGTCTGCTTTGGGTACTGGAGCAATTAAGACCGGTGACTGAAGATCAACGAGCTACTGCTTTTCTCTCCAGTACAGTAGGAAGTTAAATTAAACTAAATGTGGAGGATGTTAATTGTTACAAGATGATTGACAGGTCAGTTTACAGTGACAGGTGCATGTAACAGGTGCGACAGAGTGCTCCTTTAAAGACGCAATTGTGTGACGTGATAGTGTGTCCCAAAGCTTGCCTACTCTTTTACTACACACTCAAAAGTGTGTACTTTTTCTTCACCAAAACAGTATATACTTTAAGGGCGTAGTATAAGTATGAACACTGAGACGTAGCGAAGCAGTCGATCAGGAAATACTTTAATTTACACCAACAAAACTTACTTTTAATTTCAGTTAACTAAACAGAAGATTTTATTTAACTCAATGACAAGACACAAACGTAAATTATTTAAGTGGGATCAAGTATAAAATGTTCTTTAGATTAATGACAAGGCATATGCACTTTTTTTCAGTGTACATAAACTCCAGAGTCAGCTAGAAAAAATAACTCTAGACAGAAACTGTCGTTAAAGAGCAGGTCATATGGGTTTTTGAAAAATCTCTCTTTTGCAGTTTATAACGTAGCTATCCTTAAATGAAAACAATCTGCAAAGTTGTCAATCAAAAAAGTGCATGATAAATAAAGATATTGTCTCTCAAAAGAGAGAGTCGGTTCTGAATCGCCGTAACGATCGTTATATTTTCGACTCTTTTGCCTGTTACCGGTGTACGTCACTGGGTAACACATTTGCATAATCCCCCGCCTGCCCGCGAAATACGAACAGAGTCTGATCTGCCCACAAACACTTCTGCTATTAATGCGTTTACATCATGTTGAGAAGACGCGGTGTTCAAGGATACCACAGAAATACAATTCGAGCCTTTTGTTGTGTGCTTGTCATTTTATCAAGAACTGCTTCTCTAATCTGGGCTTTTATCTTCGTTGGCTTCTAATCTTCTTAATTTGGAATAACAAGCTCTCTGAACCACGACATGTAAGTAGTACGATTGATACGTTAGGTGTACATTTTCAATTGAGTGCTAAAAATATAATTTTTTTGTGCCAATATGTGATGTATACCTAGTGCAGCTTTAGGTTTCCAGGTAAAGCACGATATTACTGTCTTACTGAAGTAGTTTCTAAAAATTTGCAGTGAACCTAAGAATATGTCGATTATTGTACACTGACGTTGTTCTAATTACTTTGTTTAATAATAAAGAATGTAGTGTAGCACACAGACTTTATAATAATTGTGAAACTGCTGTTTATTGTGCTGCACTGGCAGTTACAGGGTTAATGCGGGAGAGATGAGTGCGTGCGGCTGGTGCTCCTGTGATACAACTGTTTCTGCGTTCTGATTAAAAGTTAAGACCAAGCGTCTTTTGTCTGTCGTTCTTCAAACATTACAGTAGACATATTTTGGTTTACAAACTGTATTGTTCAATCAGTTAGTCACAGTTGTTCACAGTTTAGCAGCTAAACTTTAGCTTTGGGCACGATTCGCTTGCATAAGTGTTTTTGTATTTTATGGCATTATAAGAACGGATTGACTATATTATTGTTTTATGTAAAGGTGCTTTGTCAATGGTAGCGCTGGCTAACTGTCTCAATGACTCCTCTCTGTGCCAATCACAACAGGTTTTGGCCAGCTGACCAATCAGAGCAGAGTAGGCTTGAGGAAGGGAGGGGCTTGCTCCGAACTTGCTTGAAACTAATCATTTCCTAATCATTAGCAAATGACTCTAATATTAAATGTATATTCTGAGAAAATTACAATGGTTTTCTGACCTTAGATGCATTTAAACCTGATGTAGGGGACTCCAATACAATATTGGGACACTTTAAAATACCATATGACCTGCTCTTTAATGTCAACGTGGTCTGTCTGAATACTCAATTCTGATTGGCTGGTGTGTGTTCAAACAGTTGAATGCACTTGTTTTTCCAGCCATTAAATTAATGTGCTGCCTTCACTGAAGCACAAACAGACAAACATCGGATTTCATTTATTTGATGTGTTTCAATACTAATATCTCTTTGGATTTTTTTAATTTATTTTTAATTATCATGTCCCATGCACTCACATGCTTGTTTTTGTTTCTCTCTGCAGATATGTGAGAAGCTCATATCAAGGCAAAGTTAAAAGGTAAAAAACTGTAAAGTAAGTCAAATCTGTTCTATCTCATGAGCATCTGAGTTCATATTCACAAAACTGGTCACAGAAGACTTCTCCGTGGTCTGTTCTTAGCTATAAATCAATGCCAGGGGAGGCAGACTTGTGTTATATACTACAAGTCAGTTTATTTATTACAATTAGTAATAATTGTAATAAATCACTTATTCCTCCACTCCCATATATGTACAATATTAATATAATACAACAACACTGTGTTAGCTGGGAATAGCATCAGCAATCTCATGCGTTTCATGTCAAAGACTATATATAAGCACTAGGTAACATTGTTATGTCTCCCTCTACTGGTTACTCATTCACTCTCCTCAGCTGTTTCTAGTTTGCTATCAGCATTTGTGTTAATTCTCTCACACCTGTTCTCCTTTCCCTCTGATTGTGTTTGCTACTTCTAGCTTCCCATTCCCCTGCTTCATTGCCGGATTATTCCTAGAGTCATCTATGCAGAGGCTTGCTCTTCGTTCTATGTACCTGTCTAGTCTGAGTCCTGTCTGGATCTGGTCTTTACCATTTATTACTCTGTGTTTTGCTGATTATCAGGCTGCTTTGCACTCTGTTCAGTTTACCTGCTGATGTCTGCCAGCCTGAGCTTCCTACCTGCCAGCCGTGTGTTGTACCTCCTCTGAGAGACTGAGGCTTCACGCCACCAGACCTGTTCCCTTTGCTGTGTTTTTTGTTTTTCATGAGGATATTTTTATTTGCCTTATCGTATTGACGGCTGTGGCTGGAATTTATCTCTGAAGGAGGATTTCTGTTTTTTTGGACTGTTGCTTTTTCTTTATTAAAGACCTTTTTCTTGCATTTCGCTTTTGGGTCCTTTCTCACAATTCATAACAGAATAATCCGGCCAACGATGGACCCAGTGAAGGAGAATCCTCTTCAGACGGCTGTCGAACTCCAGGGAGCTATGCTCGGTAGGCATGATGAGGAACTGACCGCAGCCAGACACGCCGTTGAGACCCTGGCTGCCCAGATGTCAGATCTTTCCATGCAAGTGTTTCAGCTTCGTCGAGATCCACCTACTCATTCCAGCACACCAGAGACTCCTGAGCCCAGAATAAACAACCCGCCCTGTTACGCTGGTGAGCCAACAGAGTGTCGTTCCTTTTTGACTCAATGCGAGGTGGTTTTCTCTCTTCAGCCAGCCACTTACTCAAGGGATCGAGCCCGGATTGCTTACGTCATTTCGCTCCTTACCGGACGGGCACGTGAGTGGGGTACCGCTACCTGGGGAGGCTGGGGCAGAGTGCATTAATCAGTTTGATCTGTTTAAGGAGGAGATGATACACGTATTTGATCGCTCTGCTCACGGGGATGAAGCATCCCGCATCCTTTCCACCCTCCGTCAGGGAAGACGTTCCGCCGCGGACTTCTCTATTGAGTTTCGCACCCTAGCCACCACATGCGGTTGGAACGAGCCTGCTCTGGTCGCTCGCTTTCTGGAGGGACTGAACGCTGACATTAAGGATGAGGTTATCGCCCGTGAGGTACCGAAGCTTCTTGACCCTCTTATTGACCTAGCCATTCGTATAGAGAAGCGTTTTGATCTCCGTCGCCGCTCCCGAGGCATGGAGACCGCCCTACTTCTAGCCCCTTCCGCCGCATCAGCGCCCGCCTCCGCCAGCTCTGAGTCTGAGCCCATGCAGCTGGGGGGTCTTCACATCTCAGCTAAGGAACGTGAACGCAGAATCGTCAACCGCTTATGCATGTATTGCGGCTCGGCCAGTCACTTCGTTCCTACATGCCCGTTAAAAGCCAACGCTCGCCAGTAGAGGAGGGGTTACTGGCGAGCGCAACTTCTCTGATCTCTCCCCCCAAGTCCTGCACTACCATTCCTATCACGCTTCACTGGCCGGGTTTCTCGGTCTCCTGTAATGCCTTGGTTGACTCAGGGGCAGAGGGGAATTTCATCGATAAGGCATG
Organism: Cyprinus carpio; assembly: GCF_018340385.1. Classification (NCBI taxonomy): domain Eukaryota; kingdom Metazoa; phylum Chordata; class Actinopteri; order Cypriniformes; family Cyprinidae; genus Cyprinus; species Cyprinus carpio. Next base: position 4,823,175 of record NC_056618.1, on the reverse strand, counting down.
GGCTCTGGAACAAGGTATTCCTTTGAAGGAACGTGAGGAGGCCACCTCCCTTTTCGCCCTAGATGGTAGTGCCCTCCCTCGGGTACTCTGTGAATCCGTTCCTTTATCTCTCACTGTTTCTGGTAACCACCACGAGATTCTTTTTCTTTTTTAATTTTTCACTCTCCCTTTTTCCCTGTAGTTTTAGGGCACCCTTGGCTAGTAAGACATAATCCTCACATTAACTGGTCTAAGGGCACTATTCTTTCTTGGAATTTGTCATGTTGAGTGTTTAACGTCAGCATTCCCTCCTGTCTCTTCTGTCTCTGTTTTTCAGGAGGAACCGGGTGATTTGACTGGGGTCCCGGAGGAGTATCTCGACCCGCGGCGCGGCGGTTTTCAGTCGTTCCCGGGCCACTTCTCTCCCCCCCCCCCCACCGTCCCTACGATTGCAGTATAGAGCTCCTTCCTGGTACAACCCCGCCCCGTGGAAGGCTATACTCTCTGTCCTTTCCTGAGCGAGAAGCGTTAGAGAAGTATCTATCTGACTCCCTTGACGCCAGCACGATTGTTCCTTCCTCCTCTCCAGCCGGTGCGGGATTCTTCTTTGTGAAGAAGAAAGATGGTTCTTTGCGTCCCTGTATAGATTATCGAGGGCTGAATGACATAACCGTTAAGAATCGCTATCCTTTGCCGCTTATGTCGTCAGCCTTTGAGCTCTTGCAGGGAGCAAAGGTCTTCACAAAGTTGGATCTCCGCAATGCTTACCATTTAGTTCGCATTAAGGAGGGAGACGAATGGAAGACAGCGTTTAATACACCTTTAGGACACTTTGATTATCGCGTTCTTTCGTTCGGCCTTGTCAACGCTCCAGCAGTTTTTCAAGCATTGATTAACGACGTTCTTAGAGATATGCTTAATATTTTCGTTTTTGTGTATCTTGACGAAATTCTGATTTTTTTTTTTTCTCCCTCTCTTTAAGTTCACGTACAACCACGTACGCCGGTCCTCCAGCGCCTTTCTGGAGAACCGACTCTTTGTTAAGGCTGAGAAGTGTACCTTTCACGCGCCTTCAGTTACTTTTCTCGGGTCTGTTATCTCGGCAGAGGGGATTAGCATGGACTCTACGAAGGTTCAGGCGGTCACTGATTGGCCAGTCCCTGACACTCGCGTTGCACTTCAGCGTTTCCTTGGCTTTGCTCATTTTTATCGACGTTTCATACGGAACTTTAGCCAAGTGGTCGCGCCGTTGACAGCTCTCACTTCGGTCAAGTCCTGTTTTGGGTGGTCTGAGTCCGCCCAGAGGGCTTTTGACCTTCTTAAGACTCTTTTTACTACCGCTCCTATTCTTATGACCCCCGACGTCTCTAGACAATTCATAGTCGAGGGTCGATGCTTCAGAGGTTGGGCGTTGGTGCTATTCTTTCTCAACGCTCCTCCTCTGATGAGAAGGTTCACCCCTGCGCTTACTTCTCTCACCGCCTATCGCCCGCAGAGCGTAATTGCGATGTGGGGAATCGTGAACTGCTCGCCATTCGTTTAGCTTTGGGAGAATGGTGACAGTGGCTGGAGGGGGCCGCCGTTCCGTTCATTGTCTGGACTGACCACAGAAACTTAGAGTACATCCGTTCCGCTAAGAGACTAAATGCGCGCCAAGCCCGGTGGGCTTTGTTTTTTGCTCGTTTCAATTTCTCAATTTCTTACCGTCCTGGTTCTAAGAATGTGAAACCTGATGCTCTTTTCCCGTCTTTTCGATTCCTCTGAGGTCCCCTCAACCCAGGAGGTTATTATTCCTCAGGGTCGCGTAGTTGGCGCTGCCATCTGGGGAATCGAGAGACTGGTTAAGCGTGCTCTTTTTCACTCCACCTCTCCCCGTAACGTTCCTAAGAATCACCTTTTTGTTCCCATTTCTGCACGTTTAGCGGTTCTTCAGTGGGGTCACACGTCCAAATTAACTGCCCATCCCAGCGTTAGGGGTACTCTCGCTAGTATTCGCCAACGTTTTTGGTGGCCCTCACATGAACGAGATACACGTCGCTTTATTGCCTCTTGTGCCGTGTGTGCCCAGACTAAGTCAAGCAACTCTCCTCCAGCGGGTCTTCTCCGACCTCTCCCCATCCCGTCACGTCCTTGGTCACACATCGCCCTTGATTTTATCACTGGGCTTCCTCCGTCGGCGGGTAATACTGTGATACTTACCGTTGTTGATCGATTTTCTAAGGCGGCTCATTTTATCCCACTCGCTAAACTCCCCCTCTGCCAAGGAGACGGCTCAGATTATGGTCAGTCATGTTTTTCAAGCTTCACGGTCTCCCCTCTGACGTGGTTTCTGATAGGGGCCCCTCAATTCACGTCCCAGTTCTGGAGGAATTTTGCCGTTTAATCTGAGCTTCCGTCAGTCTTTCGTCGGGTTTTCACCCACAGACTAATGGTCAGGCTGAACGAGCCAATCAAATTGTCGGTCGTATCTTGCGGAGCATTGGTTTTGGTGAGCACGCGTCCTTGTCTTGGGAGGCCTGGCTTTTAGCGTCCTGGACTGAACAGCTCCCCTTGGCTGAATATGCCCATAATTCCCTGCCCATGTCCGCCACCGGATCAACCCCCCCGTTTTCTTCTCAGGACACTGAATCTAACGTGCCGTCAGTTCAGGCCTTTATGCAGCGTTGTAAATGTACTTGGAGAAGGGTGAGGTCAGCTCTCTGTCATACTAAGGTTCGCACCCAAAGAGCCGCTAACAAGCGACGTGTCAAGAGTCCGAGATATATTTGTGGTCAGAGAGTGTGGGCTTTCCACCCTCACCCTGCCACTCCAGTCTGTCTCCCGCAAATTGGCTCCCGGTTTATTGGTCCGTTTCAGATCGTTAAGATTATCAACCCAGTTACTGTCAGACTCGAACTACCTCCTAACCTACGTCGCATCCACCCGGTCTTCCACGTGTCGTGCATCAAGCCTGTCGTGCGTGCTTCTCTTCGCCCTACTCTGTCTTCCGTTCGTGTCGAGGGAGCTCCGGGTTTACAGGGTTCATAAGCTCCTTGATATGCGCCGCCGGGGTCGTGGACACCAGTTCTTAGTGGACTGGGAGGGGTATGGTCCTGAGGAGAGAAGCTGGGTTCCCTCCCGGGATGTCCTGGACCGCTCCCTCATTGAAGATTTCCTCTGTGCCCGCCAGGCTCCTCCCTTGGGAGCGCCAGGGGGCGCTCGTTAGGGGAGGGGTACTGTCATGGTCCTGGTATCCGTCTCTGTCTCCCTCTACTGGTTACTCATTCACTCTCCTCAGCTGTTTCTAGTTTGCTATCAGCATTTGTGTTAATTCTCTCACACCTGTTCTCCTTTCCCTCTGATTGTGTTTGCTACTTCTAGCTTCCCATTCCCCTGCTTTCATTGCCGGATTATTCCTAGAGTCATCTATGCAGAGGCTTGCTCTTCGTTCTATGTACCTGTCTAGTCTGAGTCCTGTCTGGATCTGGTCTGTACCATTTATTACTCTGTGTTTGCTGATTATCAGGCTGCTTTGCCACTCTGTTCAGTTTACCTGCTGATGTCTGCCAGCCTGAGCTTCTTACCTGCCAGCCGTGTGTTGTACCTCCTCTGAGAGACTGAGGCTTCACGCCACCAGACCTGTTCCCTTTGCTGTGTTTTTTGTTTTTCATGAGGATATTTTTATTTGCCTTATCGTATTGACGGCTGTGGCTGGAATTTATCTCTGAAGAGGATTTTCTGTTGTTTTTTTTTTGGACTGTTGCTTTTTCTTTATTAAAGACTTTTTCTTGCATTTCGCTTTTGGGTCCTTTCTCACAATTCATAACACTATTTCTATTCATATCCAGCGCGTGCTCACAGTCAGAGACTGTTTCTAGACGCTTCATCCAGCAGGAGCCGCGTCTCAGCCTTTTTGTTCTCGTTGTCTTTTTGGAGACGTTCATGCACTAAAATGTAGTTCAGTCATTTGAGTGTATTTTTCTGGCCTTCATTACTGTTATATACCTAGTGAACAGTTCAAATATGAGGATTTTGTGTAAGTGCAACATAACTTGAATTTCAGAAAACACTGATCCAGGCCTCTGCACTTTCTCTGGAAGAAAAGACCAAAATAAACTCACATGTATGTATTTCAGATAATGTTTCTGCAATCAAAAAGCCAGAGATTGTTATGAACTCAAGCAATTCTCATCATTCTCATTTTCCAAATTGAGCAAAACACAAACTGATCTCATTTCCAAGTGAATAAATCAGATTTACAGACCACTGTTCTCATTAACATTTACAGCTTTGTATGTATGAATGTATTGTTTGTGAGTCAAAATGAAATCTCCCTGCAGGAAAATGTTTTTCATGCTGTTCTGAAAGCAAAACTGACCAGTGTGTGTTTCCTGTGAAAGTGCTCGACAACACAAGCAGTGTTGAGAAGACAAGCATTTCTTTTTTTTTTTTTTTTTTTTTTTTTTTTTTTTTTTTTTTGCATTTCTCATTTCTACATTTCATTGATCTCCAGGAAGTTGTGGCCTATACTGGAGTTCAAAGAGTCAATGTTCAGAGTTTGAATTCTTCAGAAAAAAGGATCTAGAATGGTCACATGTGCTTGATTCTGACTGACAGGAGAGTTTCACATCACTTTACTACAGAGCCACCTCACATCAGCTCATCTGTCCTTTCATTACTGAACCAGTTTGTCTCTTCAGATTTGTGGACTGAAACCTCTGAAGATGTTTGACAGATTTTGGTTCTGTTTGTGTTTGTGGTGTCTGGTTGGGTGAGTTTGAAATGCGTATTTTTTTTTAAATAATCTCTCTGTGTTTTTCTAAAATGTCCTTTATGTAAAAAACACAAAAGCTCAAACAGCAGCAGCTTTAGTTTCAGTCATGACGAGATTCTCATCTGAAGTCAAAGTGTTTTCTGTGTATGATGTTTTGGAGCTCAAATCAACTTCAGTTCAGAGTTTTATTAAAATGTGCCATTAGGGATATTATTCTTCTGAAATATTAATTCCAAACTATTTACTTTAGCAAACCATCAAGTTATTTAAAAGTCTTTTTCTAAAATCAATAAACGGAGCGACAGAATGGCTGTATATGATGATGTTCTTGACGGGAGATTCAGAGACAGACTGAAGCTGGATCTCTGACCATCACAAACAGCACAATAAAATACACCGGCGTTTCTGAAGAACAGAACAACAATGTGAGAAAGAGTTATATTTCCACTGTTAACGGTGAGGTCAATTTCAGTTTTACCTGTTATATCAATTCCAGCTTTGAAGTAAATCTAAATGAATTCCTTATCATTTAAATGCTGTTTTATTGTTGCATTTTTAAATACAAATTAAATATACATAATTGTTACTGTCCATGTCAGAGTGTTTTTAAAAGCTCCGCTCAGTGTTTATTCCTCGTTTGCTTCAATGTTTTTAATCATCCTCTTCTATATTTATTCTCTCATGTTTTCAGCTCGTCTGCTGGTTTCTGTCACCAGCACAGGATCTCATCCCAATCCCATGAGCAAGCAGACTCAACATCTGGACATTCAATTCAATTCAAGTTTATTTGTATAGCGCTTTTTACGATACAAATCATTACAAAGCAACTTTACAGAAAATTAAGTTTCTACAATATTTAGTAGTAGCTTATCATGGTAACTGTCAGTTCATGTGCATATAGCAGAAATGTTTAGAGAAAATCAAATAAAAAGACAGAGTAAACAAACAGACGATTAACACTATTAACAGCAATTATGCAATCAAAAACTTATAGCAAAATGTGGTAGTTCTGTATGTTTTCTCTGGGTTAGCATCATCTGAGGTCCTCTGAGGGGTTGGCAATCATCTCTTCTCAGGTGTTCTGGATCCAGACTGGAGCTTGTGGTAAATCCTAGTTACCACGGGATGTAAATCCCGTGGCAAAGCAGAGAAACAAAATAGATCAAAATAGATTATTAGCGTAGCTGCTGTTCCAGCCAAGTAAAATTAATTAGTTTAACCCAAGCTAAAGAATAATAATGCACATTTGATCAGATATAACTGCAGTCCAAAATTAGTGAATTCTGTCACACATGTTCAGGTTCAGCAGCGCTGATATTAGAGCTGATATTAGTGTTTATTGACTGAGCTGATCTCAGTTTGATGTGTTTATTCCTCAGACTCTGAACACTGTTGTGGTTCTACTGAAGCTGTGATCCGATTGGTCCTCTCTGCTCTGGTGGGCGTGGCTACTTTCATTCTTCTGGTTTATGACATCAGATCCAGAAGAGCTGAACAGGATGGAGCACATATTCACACATCAGTTACATGAATAATGATGCCATTTCTCATAAGATATTGCATATATGAATATTTGTGGGATTTATTAATTTATTCCTTTATGTGTTCATTTTTCTCAGGAAGTGTTGAAATCTAAAGCAGAATGCTGAACTTTAAAGGTTCTTCAAGTGTGTTTTAGTGTCTTTGTCCTAAAAAATAATGATGATTATTTGAGCTGGCACTCTTTCTTTTAGTGTCAGATTAAAAACAAAAACAAATCCAATTTGTAAAGCTTTATTGTTTATTTTTCTCTCAGATAGGCCTACATAAAACAAAGTAATAAAGAGACACACAGATCTCACTCCACTACTGCTGTCCATTAGTCGTCTGTATTTGCTTGTTTTTGTCAATAAAGTTTGACAAAGAGTCTCAAGAGTCTTTCCATGTTTTATTACATTTATTATGTTGAGCGTCTCCTGGAAGAATACAAGCTGTGTATATTTTAATAGTTTCAGCAGATGGCCACATATGAAGCTTTACATTATTTAAAACTTTATTTTAAGTTCTGGTGAGTGCGGCGGGGGCAGAGAGCCGTGGGAAAGGAGCAAGGGCCGGTGGAGTAACTGAAATAGACGACTGCCGCACACAAACAGAAACAAAACAACATAAACCCAGGCCTGGGTCCTCTCTCGTGCTTTACTGTCATCACTCCTCCTTTTATCCTCCCCGAGCTCCTCCGTGGGACTCGAGAGACCCGGTGAGTGGAGCATCATCACTTACTCCACCGGCCTCTCTCCGCTCCCATGGCTCTTGGCCCCGCCCCCTCGTCACATAAATATTATTTGTAAATGTTTACATGAATATTAGCTCATTCTTCTTGTACAGCTGAAACAGTAGCCTACTTTCATTTTTGTAGTTAATTATTATTAAATTGTTATTTTTCTAATGTTCTGAAGCAAACCACAGCAAAAAAAATTACTATTTGTATTAATACCGAATAATGTACATTAATGTAATAAGTTTGTTTTCCCATATGGATGCTTTTCACACACAGCTTTTAGTTTATATAAAAAAAAAAAAAAAAGGTGTAATGAATGCACACATTTGTAGTAATTTCCCAGTGTTTATTGATACAACAAACTGTTTAAAGACAAACATAAGTGCTCAGAAAAATCAACCTCTGTCAGCCAGCTACTTCTCCAGATTGTGCCACGATGAAAAAGAAAGAAGAGAAAAAGAAAAAGAAAAGGAAGCAAGAAAAAGAAAAGAAAAGAAAAGAAAAGAAAAGAAAAGAAAAGAAAAGAAAAGGTATCTGGCAGTCTGGCAAAGGTAGTCAGTTATATTAAAAAATTACTGATTGATAAAGTAATATGTAATAACATTAAAAAAAATAAAATAAATAAATAAAAAATAAAAATTGTGGAAAAGACTGCAAATAATATTTTTACAGAAGTGTTTTCCTCTCACAGTTTCTCATCTGAACTATACATGAACTATAACTGTTTGTCACAACTGAACTTGCTCAGAAGAGACGTGTAAAGACTTCTTTGAAAAACTTCTGTTTTGTATTATTAAAAGCATTGTTTGATTATACAAGGGTACATTTTTGATATTTCTGCTATGATATTTACTAAATATCTTCTGCATTTCTGCAGTAGTGTACTTGGCTTTCTCTAGACTCGACTCACTGAGACACATTTGGAGCAATCTGTGTCAATGTGCTAATATATGACAATATAATATCACTTGTACATCTAGCCTCTAGTCTAAGAATATGGCTGTTCATATCCAGATATTTACTGAATAGACAAGTATATAAACATATAAAGATGCAGGTATAGTTAATCAGGAACTAGAGGATGATTTTATTTGATCAATATTGTGTGTGTCATCTCTGTGACAGACTGGTCTCCTCTTCAGGGTCATTTTCAATCTTTTGGCCTGTGGTTGCTCCAGCTCCTGGATATTTCATACACACAAATTTGGTGGTTTTTTTGTTTGTTTGTTTGTTTTTAAGGTAAAAAGATGTAAATGGACATACAGAAAACTGTCATCATGTAGTGGTAATTAATTAACACTGAGTGAGAGTAATGTGAACATGATCTTCAGGCTGTGAATTAGATAAGAAAAAAAGAGAGATTTACAAAACAAATCATTAAATTTCTATCTTTATATAATTTTTTGTTTATTTTAATTGATTTGAATTTATTTGATATAGAATTTTTTTTGTTTTTTTGTTATTTTTTATTAATTTAATATGTACGGGCGGAAGGATGGAGGATATAAAGGAGATGTGACGTACCTGAGAGAAGCGCGGTCATCAGAAAGGTTTGTGTGCAAGGTTTACAGGTGCATTGTTAGGAGTTCATGGATTCCAGTGAGGAGGAAAAATACGGCCGCTTGGAGTATCTTTCCCTGTGAGTGATGTTTGAGCGGCGTGGAGTTTGACTAAACTTAAGCGTGATGCTTCCAGACCGTCTGTATTGGTGGAATATTCCAACAAAAAGCTGGCCGTTCATCCTCCTGTCCTGGTGTCTGACGACAACCTGCTGTTTCAGCTTCCTTCACGTTTGCAAACTGGGTCAGTAGCCCTACTTGTACGCCACCCATTTCACACATTACTTCACACATACCCCTCACATTAAATTCCCTATTCTGTATGCTGTTTATTTTCATGATTATGCAAATGTTATTTTTTGCTCTTTAAGACTGTTGGTTGATATTGTTCAGATTTAAGAAACAATAACAAGTTTTATTTAATGTTTCTTTCTTTCTTTCTCTCTCTCTCATCTTTTTCTATGGTCAATTTATGAATGAACTTGGACGTGAAACTGCCACTATGGAAAATAATAGAGTGACGCGGTTTTCTGCACGTACATCTCAACTTCACGTGTCAAGTGAAAAGTTGTGAGCTTTGTTTTTTATGACCTTTTTTGTCATGTTTTTTTTTTTCTCATGGACATTATGGAATAAATTTCCCTTGTGAATTATTCCTTGGACTGTTTTTCATTATTATAGTGTTTATTATATTTTTTTTTTTTTTATTATTTTTATTATTATTGTTATTGTTGTTTTTTTTTTTATTTTTTTTGTTGTAACAAATTATTATGTAATCAGGATTTATCTTGTCTGGCGCCCGAATTTTCTTTAAAAGCGTTTATTTGAGCTAGGGCGGCCACCACCGTTACAACCTCATTACATCACTTATTACATTTTTTAAGTATTTAACGTAACTCAGTAAAAACTGTTAACAGCGCAGCATTGAAAGGCACCGTCCCAGCATCCTCATGTGACATCACTGTGCTACAACAACACCAGCAGCACAAAAACAGAGACAGGGGTCAGCTGCAGGTCACCAAAGATGAATGCTACAACACAAACTAACCCCTAACCCTAGCACTAACCTCAACAGAGCTTTCTCCACACACAACACAACCTGCCATGAGCCACAGCTGCAGAAACACACTGAAGCAGGGTTTGTCATCAAAGCATGCAATCTGAAATCTGAATTCATCATTTAGGATTCGTATCATCTTCACCAAAACTGAGCCATAGATGCCACCCGAGACTGAGGAGCCAATGTTAACTATGTTCATAAAGCATTTAAAAAGAAGCTCTTTTCAGTCTGCAGCAGTCGATGCTCATGTGCAGTCATACACGCGTATCTCAGAATAAACTACAGCAAACCGCAGCTTCTGAAAGATGTTGAGATGAAGAGTGACTTTTACAATCAACCATTCACTCTTTTATTTAGAAGGAGGGACTAATTAGCCACATTGTGTGTTACTCTTTCTCACATTAATGAGTAACAGGAGTGTAACATTTTCCTTTATCTACAGTCTTTTTCTGGTTTTAATGACTCCCTCTATCTCTCTTCTGTCTTTCATTTCATTCATCTTAAGTGCAATAATCTTTCTTTTCTGTCTGTTTCTTCATCTCTTTTGTCTGTGTAGTGTTTTTAGTCTCTTTCATCTCTCCTTCTTCCTCAACAGTCCTCTCTGCTTCTTCCTCTCCTCTTTCTGTCTGTTGTCCTTCGATCTGCTCTTTATCCTCCAATCTTCTCTTTATCTTCACTTCTTCATTGTTCTCTGATAAAATGTCTTCTTCTTCTACAAGCTCTTTTAAGTCTGGACTCTGTGTTCTATCAGCGTCTGTGTGCTCTTGTTCTTCTGTTCTTCTGAATCTGTTTCCTCAACAGGCCTCTCTGCTTCTTCAAACCTTCAAAATGCCATTAAAGTCATATTAAAATACATAAAAACAACAACTTTAAAATAAAGTGCAGTTCAACAGAAACTTGTATAGCTACAGAACTTACTGTAGATATTAAAATATTAGACAAACATTTAAGTATCAGTGCTTGCAAATATGATTTACCTTGTAAAATGTGCTCAATATATATAAAACCACTCAAAAACAATATAGTTATTAAAGACTGATTTATTTTCATTATCATCAAAAGTATTTTAGGAATGGCAAGATAAAAACTCTTAAAAAGTCTGTGATGATTGTTTAGGGCTGTTCAAATCCAATCCACACATCTGTGATCTACACGTAATGCCTGGCATGGACACACAGTAGTGTGATGTCATCATAACCTAACCAAAAAACATATGATGCAGCAATCAAAAGTCATTGTTTGCGCACAGTTGACCCTCACAAGAAATGTACGCCTAAAACACTTAATGAGAAATGATTATAAAACTGACATTACCCGCCTGACAACTGTAACATGTGCATGTTCTCTTAAGCAGGGCTCCAGACTGCGATCAAATGTTCGCTTTTTGTGACCATTTTTTTTTCTGCCGCTGCGCCTAATTTCTGTGAGTGGTCTCGACTCATAAGCTCTTCCATTTCTCTTGCATTTGAGAAACAACAAACGAAACGAAAGCGAAACTAAACCGCGCTGAGTTTATCAGCTCGGACCGCGACACAAACAAACTTGTTCGAGCTCAGAACAGCTTTACTCGAGAGACAAAGTTGGTGACACTGTTACTGCACAGATGAAACAGTAGTGCGAGATCCAGTGAGAAGCGTCTGAATTCAGCACAGAAATCTCTGTTATAAACAACCGTAGGAAGGACAAATTCAAGCACTTTTTAATGACTTTCAAGCATTTCTCACAACTATTTCCAGCACTTTAAAGCTCTAAGATGATCCAGTTTGAATTTTGTTTTTAATGGGTTGAACAAAATATAGCCTACTTTGTGGTAAACGAACACTTATGTAAAATTTAAAAAAATACATAAAATCACAGTTATAACCAGTAGACAGCAGCAGAGGAGCACTTTGGCTTATTTTTCATTAATTTCTACATTTTCTCTCTGTTTTGATATTATAATATCACTATTATAAAATATCAAATCATCAAGAAATCAGATTTTGTCAGAATTTGACACCTTTTTTTGTGTATGAAGTAAAAAAGTCACAAACTTTTCCTCAATTTTCTACTAAATCATACATAATCACTGAAGTTGGTCCGTTCCATATGCGAGAAAAATAATGGTACATTTAATAAGAGTGGAAGATATATATTTTCTGTATATAAAAAGGTAGATTTTGCACCTGTTACTGTTGTTAATAAATATACATTTTGTATTCATCTTAACTCAGGCTTAGTGCTTTACTGTCAAATCTGTATAAACAATAAACAAAAGAAAATAAACAAGAAATGAACATGAAATATTATAAGTAACTGCACTTATTAATGCAAAACAATAGTAATTTAATGATTAAATGATCTAATTTGCTGTAGAGCTCAGTGGTGCTGGTGCTTCTGCTCTCAAATGTTAGTCTGGAGCCCAGCTTAAGAGAATAAAGTTTGATTACTTGTATTTACCATCATTTGAGTTAGCAACAACTCATACTTTTATTGCTTGTTTTTTTTTCTGCTAATAACTTACTTGTGTATTCTGATGATTGACAACAAAGACTTAAAGGAGCCATGTGTAATGTCTGGCAAAAAAATCAAGTCATACTCCACATTCCATACCAGATGGGGGCAGTATGCCTCAATAAAGTGAATTGGTCTACTCTAGAGTAACAAACGAGAAACGGCATAGTCTCTATGCTCCGCTCCTACCTTCACAACAACCCTAAAGCCATAGCCGAAGCCTAAAGGACGTTTTGCCTCCAGATCGGGTGATGTCAAGTGATTTTGAAACATGACATCTTCAAGCTACTCCCCTTCACCTTTACCAGTGAATATGTTCATATTCGTTTTGTTCATATTACATTTTGAAATTGTATATACACATTATTGTGAAATAAATTAATTGACAGACAACATTCTGTCAACATCATTGGTCAACATCAGACAGCTGATGTTGACCAAGCTAGCGCCAACCAACGTAACCAGAGCTGCCAACTCTCAAGCATTCACCGTGAGACACACGCAATTGACTCTTTTCACACGCTTTCAAAAACTTGACCGCTCTGAATATAGTGAGTGAGTGCGTGCGCGCGGCCGGGGCGCTCGCTCGTCTCTCTCTCTCTCTCTCTCTCTCCTCTCTCGCTCTCTCTCTCTCTCGGGTTCATTATCATCGAAGACATTTCAAGCTTCTTAGGTAATGTTACATTTTAGCATCAGCTTGGTAGAGACGGGCTTTGGTAGATAACAGGTGAAAACCGGATCGGATCTGTGGGTAAGTTATAGCTAGCTAACTTAATTATCAATAGCAGCTACGGTTAGCCATCGCTAACATTAGCACGTTTTTATCGAACAGCCTTCGATACATTTCTATGTTATAACTTCCCGAAAAAAATACGCAAACATATAAAACAAACTTCTAGCGAAATACTGTACTAACAGCATCTTACTTACCAATCCAAAGAAATGTTGCAAGTTCGGAGTCGAAGCTCATTTCTTTCAAGTCCATCAGTTTGTCTCCAGCGATGGAAAGCAGTGCTGATGTTTACTCTGTTTCAGCTCCTTTTCTTATCGGATTTGATTTGTGATTCCGAGCGCGGGTTGCTTGACATCCAGGTTCAAGTACGCCCACAAGCCGTGCGAGTTATTCGTGTATTGCAGGTTGGCTGGTGGTTATGTTGCCTGCATACTGCCTCCCATGGCCGAAACTGGTATTACGACACCTGTCGGGCCGTGGCTAGTAATGCTAATGCTAATTAAGGTTGATATCTCTGCAGCACTATAACTTGACATTTTTTTTTAATGACATCATCGCCCTTATTTCTTCTCATTCTTTTGATGAGTGTAGGTCATTTTTTGGATATTTTTACCTCAATTTTTACACATGGCACCTTTAATTGACGATACACGAGGTTCAACTTGAGCACGTGACGTAAAATGAGGGGTGGGATAATGATGATGACACTAAACAATGTTTAAACATCTGATTGGTTTCCAAGCGGGAGTGGGCGGAGCCTAAAGCAGCAAAGGACTGTAAATCAGGGCATTTTACATTTTTATTTATTGATTCATTTTTTATTATTATTATTGTTGCTGTTGTTGTTGTTAATTACAAAGGGACAAAAATGAGTGTAACATTAAACACAAGCCAAAAATCAAAAGCAAAGGGCTGAATAAATAAAGCAGACATATATAATAACTAGCATAAATTATTAATATTGAATTAATTATAGCTTCTGTGAGCGTTTTTCTTTCCCATTCAGTAATTTTCAGTAATGTTCAGTACTATTTAGGGCAGATGGGGTGATAGTGTGCACACTGGTGTGATGAGTGGGATGTTTAGTGCACTAGGTGCAGTAATGATTGTATAAAGTCATTTGTTAAGGGTGGTGTGGTGATTTGTATGTGATGAATGCTCCTCGTGGAATAAAGACGCCAGCAGCAGTAATAACTCATTATATTGGTTTCTTGTCTGGTTATTGAATAACACAACTGGGACGCAGGGTTTGATTCTCGAGCTTATTCTTGTTACAGAAGGCCGCTGTTGTCACCAGAAAAACTTTTACCTGCAGCGCAAGCGCCAAACCGGAAGCAGAAACACGGAAGTGTGAAACAGGGCTAATCGCTCAGGTGTGTTAACAGCGAAATAGAAAGTGTTTCAAAGTCGTCTGGATTCTGTTCTTTGTGCACAAGACCTGCTGCAGGTAAGTTTGAATACTCCCATGATACAGTTATTTGGGGGAATAATCGTATTTCATAAATGTAAGCGTGATTCAAATATTAATTAATTTACCGCAGGACTGTGTCTGTCTGTTCCTGAAGCGCCAGACTCAAACACTGTTTAATGAGGATATTAAAACTAAATGCGTTTACTAAAAATCAATAATGTTGTTTTGAGAGTTTTTTTGTTTTGTATTTTCTGCCGTCTTAATTATTTCAGATGAACTCCACACAATATAAATTAAAATAAAGCGAAATCGAAAGTATTTCTTTCCAGCAGGGCGGTGCTTTTTTGTTTGTTTGTGTTTTTTTTGGTCTGGCCTGCTGTGGCATGATTAAACAGTATTAGAATTGAAATAATTGTGACCAAAGACTTTTCTGTAATGTACATGTATAGGCCTGTTTACACTTTAATGCCTTTACTGATCAGATATCAGATTTGTTAAATTTGTTCTATTTCTATTTGGCCAAACGTCACTGAAAAAAAAAAAAAAAAAAAGGTGAAGGTGACTGTCCTTGTGTTTGGAATGGTTCAATAATAATGTTCAATAATAATGTTTTAGAGTAGTGTGCTGCAGTGCTGTCACATGACAAACAGTGAAGATTAATTCAGCACTGTCAGCTGTCAATATTACCTCACAAATAAATGTGTTAATAAGGGGGTTAATGCTAGTAAATAATGCTATATTGCCCAGTTAAACTCATTTCTGAACTTTACATATTGAGCAGAACTGAATCAACACTGAACGATGATATTATTTTCTTGTTGGCAGTTACACTAAGTGGAAAAAGCGATATATTCACTAAGTGCAAATAATGATAAATTCTGTTTACATTAAAATAGTGATATGTGTAAATAGTAGTTAGGTGGCAGATATTTATACCTCAGTACTGTAGTGCATTATAAAGCAGTATGAAATAACATATTGAGTGTAATTTATCATATTAAAATTATTAAATGGATGCCGATTAGGAAAAGCCTTCTCTACTCCTACCCCAACCATTCCCAGTAAACCCTTTATTATTAATGAGGCATTTTATTTCCACTTATATTTCCTTTATTTTTATTGAAAATAAATGCATTTCTGCCCAGGGGTCCGTTCTTCGTACGTGGATTACCCAGCTCGCTGGAGTTTATTGTTGGTCATTTGACAGGATTGTTAGGTTAGAAGCACCTGCAGCATCAGATGATACTGTAATGAAATAAACAGATTTAACAAATGCTGCACTGTGTTTTTGAGTTTGAGCTCTGGAGAACGTGGAATGCTCCTATTTATAGCGTGTTTTTATAGCAGTGAGAAATGTAGCCAATCAGAGACATGTTTGTTGATCTCTTGAATGCAGTGACCAATCAGAGGTGTTTAAGAGGTTTTGTTCAGTGCAAAGTAATGCAGTTTTAACAGTTTTACTGATTTTAATGGAAAGCTGTGAGATCATGAACTGAGACGAGTGACAGATTTTTAGTATAATTGTGAAGTGAGCTGTGTTTTGCATTTTCGAGGTTATATAGATATAATCTGTTGAATAAGAGTATTGTTTATCATGCTGCTAAGAGCACCGACGGTCAGTTACATGCTGCAAAGTTTTGTGAGTGACATCTACATGATTGTGATTCACTCTGAAACTGACATCATGATACTAGCACGGGACAAAAATATGGCATGTCAAAATAGATGTGCGCAATGTAAATGCAGACTAATAGATTACTATAATTTAATTATTCTTAATCATAACATGCTTAGATTCTATTTATTTCAAAGGCTATATGCTTAATATGAAGTTCTGCTTGACACATTTTGTATTGGGGTCGCTGCTCCATGTCTCTTGCCTGAGGGGTCCTTGCCCTGAAAAACATTGAAGACCCCTGATATAAAAGCACTATAGAGATAAAGGTGACATCATTTGACTTGATCAGTAACGTGCTGTAGAGATTAAGGGATAATTTATCTCCTAACAATATTGTTTTTAGATACACAGTAATATTTTGTGTACAGTTTACTGGACTACTTAATGTACATATAAAGTGTTTGAAATGTGTTGCATTGTGGGAAACAGTATCCCATGCAGTGTCTTCAGATGCATACATCAGATTTCAGCAAATGTAGCAGGTAATCCAGGCATTCCATGCATTCAGGAAATTCACATACTATTCACAGTATACACACATCATACTGTATAGGATGATGAATATAGATATAATATATACATAATAATATATAATGTGATGTATAGTAGTATGTCATTCCGAACCAAGCTTCAGCACTGATTTCAGGGAACATGAGTTATATTCAGCAGATTCTGGCAAATATAGTAGGTCATCCGCGTATTGTATGAGTACAGAAAGATTGCATACTATTCACTTTATACACTGGATACTGCAGGAATAGTAAGAGTAGTATGATAGTAAGGCATTTCGACACACAGCATGAGTTTTAAGCTCCAGGATTCGACTGAACTTTCAGTTACATTTGCAGCAGTCTGTGCATCTGCTTGCTGCAGAGCGACGTTCATCTCCGGCGGGTGTTTTAAGAGAAGAAAACCACGTCTCAAACCAACACCAGTGTTCAAATTGTGTTAAAGCTCTTAATCTATTTCTGACATCCTATTAACTGAACAATATTTTTTGTACCTGTCTGGTTTTCAGAGAATAAAATGATTTAACACTTATTCCCGAGGTACATGGTGCATCCCCTTGTCCTGCCAGCATTTTGAATATATTATGCAATATCTCAAAAAAAAAAGATAAAAAGACAACAATTAAATGGAATTGTAGACAACACTTTGGGGGTTCGTCAGTTGGTGGTTGGGACATGATGCTACGTCTTAAATGGTTCAAAATAGCTTCCAAATATCTGTCCGCTGTAGTGACCACAATGCATCAGAGACCACAGTGCATGTTAACTAGCATTAACAATGGAGCAATGCATTTGATACAGTATTTATTAATCTTTGTTAATGGTACTTAATTTTTTAAGTTATTTTTAATTTTTGTTTAATTTGGTTTTGTTTTTTGTAGTTATTATTATTTTTTATTATTATTTTTTAGTTATTCAACTGTTCATTATTAGCTCATATTAACAGGGATTAATAAAAGCTTTACAATTTTTTTATTGTTAGTTCATGTTCACTAATGGAACCTTATTGTAAAGTGTGACCACATAATGCTTATTACTTGCATAATAATAATATTTGTTTGAAGCCCATTTTTTATTTGTAGGCTCAACATTCATCATCTGAATTGCCATGTTATTCATCTCAGTAACATATTGTTATTTCCAGGTCATGATGAGCATCTGATTGTTTTCATGAACCAGTCTGTTCATCTGCAGTATGTCAGAGAAGAGAGGAAAGATGAGTCTCTCACAGAAACAGAGGTAAGACTGAGTCTGTTTTCAGAGAATCATTTTAAACACTGCTGCAGCTTCAGAGCTTTGCTGGGAAAAACAAAACCTTCACAAACTGTGTTTTATATTTACAAATGATTTGCAGAACTTCAGAGCTTTGTTACTTCCTAATAAAAAAAATTTATATTTTAATAGTAGCCAATAGATTATAAATATCTCAGAAATGAAAATCAGAATCATCATTTACAGTCAGTTAACAGTCGCTCTTCAGCACTGGGTCTGTACTTAAGTAAATTATTCCACATCAGTGATTTATAAATGGCTGCTGAGGTAGTTTTCTCAAGTGAAGCGAGTTGACCACTTAACAACTGAATATGACATTTCCATTTGTTTGTAACTCACTTTATTTTATATAGTGTTTTTGTTGCTGTTGCTGCTAACTCAACATATTTCTTCATCTCATTAACATCATCATCTCCAGGTCACACTGAACAGCAGATTGTTGGTCTCAAGCCAGTGCTGATCAATAACAGGTTTAGCTGCAGTATGTCAGAGAAGAGAGGAAAGATGAGTCTCTCACAGAAACAGAGGTAAGACTGAGTCTGTTTTCAGAGAATCATTTCAACACTTTCTGTGAAGAATAAAACCCCATCAATAATGTAGTCTTTTTCTTGCTGTTGCCATGAATGAAATGTAGTTTCTCCAAGATACTCTCTTTAAACAACCACATCTGTGTAAAGAAAAGAGCACCATGTTTGTATGTTTCTCAATTATCTGTAATGTTAACCTCTCAGAGCCTGTAGAAATCAACAAATCATCCATAATTTATCATATAAAGTTGATTGCATTACACGTTTGGTGTTTCATATTTAGTGGGTATATAATGTAAATAATGGGCACACTAGATATCATTTAAATTAATACAAATATACATCTAAACTCTTACAATGGATATTTTTAAAGGGAAATTTAAAAGACTTTTGTCTCTTTCTCAGACTCGTTCACTGCACACAGGCCATTGTTCATTATATTCATTGAAATAGATACAAGATATTGTATGAGCCAGTTGTGTTTCTTAGTGAAGTAGAAATTGTGCAGGATGAGAAAGCAGCGCTTCACTTGACTGTTAGATGATTCCTTTATAGCAGACCTGATGAGTTAGTGAACTAGTTTGTGTTCAACTGGACTAAACAAACTCCCATTTGACACACAAAACCTCTTCAAATGAGACTGAAGTATCTGTTACAGTGTTCTCTGTTCTTTGTGTCATTAGCGTAAGATCAGACTCACATGTGTCCAGCTCTGTGTCTGTGAAGAGTGACCAGTCAAAAGAGGATCCACCGAACTTCAGTGAGAAAAAAACACCATCTACCAAAAGGTATGACGTTTGGTTGCACATGGACTGCTAGAAAATATGACGTATTAAGCTATTAGCTAATTTTGTCACTGTGGTTTTTTTGTGATCGATGTTGATTGAATAAAAATAATTCACTAAACACAACACAATGTATGGTGACTTTTATTGAACTCTGGAGCTTATTTCCAGTAATACAATTATACAAGCAGCCAATACGAGGCATAAATTCAGCATTATACAAACAGTAGGTTCAGGTTCACTTTATTTGTACCCATGGGTAGACTAGGTTTGCAGTGTTGAGTTCTCACATCTTTCACATTTTACAGACACCACAAACATTTAACAACATGTATGATAAAAGTGCTTTAAGGTTCTCATCATCACTAAAAACCGCTTTGACTAAAATAATAATAATAATAATAATAATAATGTTCCTAAGACCTATCCTTATTCAACTGAGTGATAGCTGCTGGCACAAAGCTGTTTTTATACCGCTTAGTTCTACAATACGTAAATACAAATCTACGTCTAGATGGCAGAGTAGATCATGCAACCAAACATTTATAGGCATAGGAGAACAAATGCACAGCTATATCTCTGTTTTAATAACCATTTACAACATTAAAACTTCATGAATTAGACTGAAGTGCACTGTGTAATATTGTTCTTTGTGTCATTAGTGTAAGATCAGACTCACATGTGTCCAGCTCTGTGTCTGTGAAGAGTGACTGGTCAAAAGATGGTGTGCCACCGAACTTAAGTGAGAAAAAAGCATCATCTACCAAAAGGTATTTAATGTTTTTCTTATTGTTGGTTGCACATGGACTGCTAGAAAATATTTCATTGAATATGTATCATGAATCTATAATTGTTTAAATATTTATCAGAGTTTTCATTAAGATGCTAAAAGCATCAGCAAAGAAATTTTAACTGATTTGATGTGAAGTATATATTTTTGTAAATTTTGGTGCACTAACATAACTTTATTAATTCACCAGCCCCTGTGTTGTTTGCTTTTAGGACAGAAAATATTACAATGAGAGACCTAATATTTACCTAAATTTATACTTAAATAGATCCTATACTTTAACAGTGTGAACTTAAACAGCTATTGCTTTCTGTCTTTGTTAAAAAATATTTGCAAACTGTTTCTTTAATAGTGTCCCTGAAAATGCAGTACTTCATTTTATTCACTAATAGAGTTCAGTATGAGACATTAGATTCAGACGTCCAGACTCACAGGAACTACAAGAATTTCAAAGACAATCTCCTGCAGATCTTCCAGGTAGAAAAACACATTTTCAATAATATTAACCTTTTATCGGGCTAATAGTTTTTTCTTTTAGGATTTCTGACACATAAAAATGTAAAAGGAAGGAAAATTTCATTTTTGTATTAATTCTTTCTTTAGGATCTTGAAAGCAAAATTATCACATTTCTGAAGAATGAGCTGCAAAAGTTTAAGAAAATATTACAAAAAGAAGACTTAGACTACTTTGTGAAGGATTTTAATGAGAAAAGATGCAGAAACAAAGAAGCAGCTCTTGATCTCACGCTCTGCTTCCTGAGAGAGATGAAGCAAGATGAAGCTGCTGATACTCTAGAAGGTAAGAGACTCATGATCATCTGTCACCTTGTCTTATAAATGTATTGGAGAAAATAGTTTAACTAAAAGGCTAAAAGAAAAGTTTTTTTCATCCCTGGTGTATTTTATTCAGTTCTTCATTCATCAGCTAAAGTGTAGCCTAAAGAAGAAGTATCAATGTGTGTTTGAAGGAATTGCAAAGCAAGGTGACTCTACACTTCTGAAGAACATCTACACAGATCTCTATATCACTCAGGGTTGTAGTGAACAGGTCAATACTGAACATGAGGTGAGACAGATTGAAGTTGTTTCCAGACAACATGAATCACAGGAGATACAGGTTGAGTGCAAAAATTTGTTTGAAGCACCTGAAGAAGACAAGCAGATCAGAACTGTACTGACAAAAGGAGTTGCTGGCATCGGAAAATCAGTCTCTGTGCAGAAGTTTGTTCTGGATTGGGCCGAAGGAAAAGAAAGTCAAGATATCAGTTTATATTTCCTCTTCCATTTAGAGAGATGAACTTAAAGGAGCAAGAAAAACTAAGTTTGATGGACCTTATAACTCAGTTTTTTCCCAGAGACAAAAGGACTGGACCTTACAAGAAGAAATCAATTCAAAGTCTTGTTCATTCTTGATGGATTGGATGAATGTCGTCTTCCTGTAAACTTTAAGGATAATGAGACGTGGTCTGATGTTTCATCAACAGCCTCTCTGGATGTCCTCCTGACGAACCTCATCAAGGGAAATCTGCTTCCTTCTGCTCTCATCTGGATCACCAGCAGACCAGCAGCTGCCAGTAAGATTCCTCCTGACTGTATCGACCGGCTGACAGAGATACGAGGATTCAATGATGCACAAAAGGAGGAGTATTTCAGAAAAAGAATCACGGATGAGAATCAGGCCAAAGAAATCATTGATCATGTTAAACAATCAAAGAGTCTCTTTATCATGTGCCACATCCCAGTCTTCTGCTGGATTTCAGCCACTGTTCTCCAGAACATTTTAGAGGAGAAAAAGAAATATGTTGTGAAAAACAATCAGTCTGATGATGTCTCCAAAACACTGCAGGAGTCAAATACTGAAGACACTCCTAAGACTCTGACACAAATGTACACACACTTTCTCAGATTTCAGATCCAGCAGAGCAGACGAAAGTATGATGGAGAACATACACCAGATGTTTCCTGGGATAAAGATGCCATCTTTTCACTGGGGAAACTGGCATTTGATCAGCTGGAAAGAAACAATGTGATCTTCTATGACACAGATCTGGAAGCCTGTGGTATTGACGTCTATAAGGCATCAGTGTACTCAGGCATGTGTACCCAGATCTTTAAGGAGGAAACAGGGATCGTTCTTGGTACCATGTACTGCTTCGTTCACTTGAGCATTCAAGAGTTTATTGCAGCCCTTTATGCACATCTGTTTCTAGACATAAAAAAGAAGAAAAGTATATTTGTTCGTGAGTCTACAAAACAGAAAAATAAAAGTAAAAACATGATTGATTTGCTCAAGACTGCAGTGGACAAGGCACTAGAGAGTGATAATGGACACCTGGATCTTTTTCTACGATTCCTCCTTGGTTTGTCACTCCAGTCCAATCAGAGACTCTTACAGGGTCTGTTGACGCAGAAAAAAAGAAAATGAGCAGAGCAAAAAAAAAATAGTTCAGTACATCAAGCAGAAATTAGAATCTAATCTGTCTCCAGAGAGATCCATCAATCTGTTCTACTGTCTGAATGAACTGAACGACCAAACTCTGGTGAAAGACATTCAGACCCACCTTAGCAAAGGAAGTCTCTCATCTGCTGATCTTTCACCTGCCCAGTGGTCTGCTTTGGTCTTTGTGTTGTTGACATCAGAGGAGGAGCTGGAGGAGTTTGAGCTTCAGAAATTCAAGAAATCAGACGAGTGTCTCATTAGAGGATCAGCAGTCATCAAAACCTCTAAAAGAGCTCTGTAAGTTATTTAATATATTTTTTGTTATGTTTTGTTCTCATCTTAAAATTACATTAATCTACATTGATACTAGGGGTGAAACGGTTCCAACTTTTTCACGGTTCGGTTTGTATCACGTTTTATGGTCATGGTTTCGGTACAGTTCGGTATGTGCTATGTTTATGGAAAAACTATACTTTCAAACAAAAGTAAAGAAAATAAGAATATTCTAACTACAAGAAACAGCAAAAATAAATACAATGAAGATACGAATAAAAGATTTGTATAAGATTTGTAAAAGATTTGTAAAAGATGCAAATAAAATAAACAGTAATTTCAGTTTTTTTTGTAGGTCAGGTCTATCATAGTTTTTTAAGGTACAGAAATGGAAATAAAGTAATCAAAAGTAAAACAGCATTGCATATTTGACTGTATATAATTAAAGATTAATCTTTTATTAAAGTTACAAAAGCTACTTAATTAAGAGCAGTGAGTGATTTCTCTGTTGTTGCTGTTCGATTAATATTAAGAGAATGCACTGATACAGTACGTTCAGCCGGCTATGTCTGCTGTAGGATACTTACCAAGACGTGCATTTTGACATAATTTTGTGTGAATTCATCCATTCAAACACAATACTTCAGAGAGAGCTTAATATTTGCGCGCTTCGGATGAGCGCACGCACAAATCTTCTCACTGCACGCGCGAGCTCGTGTCCTCTGGCTCTTAAATGTTTAAACTGGCAAAGCTTACATGAGTTTAGTTTAAACACAGATATCAACGTGTGCTGTTCAGGTCTCACCTGTTTGCGCGCTATCAGCATCCGGGTGATGAATGACTGCTCATAGTCAAGCATACGGCATTCCCATTGAACAAGAGTGAATGGTTTGTACAGTTTTTGTTTTTTTTGTTTTGTTTTTTTTCATGGCTGTTGTTGTAATGTACTGGGAAGCCAGAATCCATCAGCAGAAACATACATTAGCCGAACCCCTGTATATTACAAGAAGCATTGTCAGATTTAAGTTGAACCGCGGGTCCTAGCGCATGCGAAGCGTTTGTGGAGAGAACCGAACAGTTCAATTTTTTTCAGTGAACCGTCCCACCCCTAACTAAAAAAACTGCAACTTAAAGTGCAATGCTATGTTTATTAGATTTACATGGGTTTTATGTAAAAATGTCTATTTTCAGCAAAACAAGCTGTTTAGTTAGCTGCAGAAGAACACATCATGATATTATAAAAAACACATTGTTCCATAATTATTTCTACTCCAATATGCAGTTCAACTTCTACAACTTCTGCTATAAAGGAGATCTACTCTTGCATAACCTCAATGCATAGATTATTAACCTCCAGTTTCTCCACCTCAAAGACACTCATCCAGATAATAGAGCAGCACTTTTAAAATATACAATCATCGCTATTATATGATCCTATTAACATATTTTGTTTTATTTACATATTTGTTATATAAGTTTTATTCAAGCATTCTACTTTGTTTTATATAGGAAATTTGAATAATACAATTCTGTTCATGTAAAAATAATTGCCATAAATGTATTTTTTGTATTTAACAAATGTATTACATGTATCTAACTCTGTGATTTGATTTATTTCTCTTGTAGGCTAAATGATTGTGACTTAACAGACAAAAGCTGTCCAGCTCTGGCTACAGTTCTTGGATCAGATACTAATCTGAAAGAGCTGAACATGAACAATAATAATCTGCAGGATTCAGGAATGGAGCTCCTCTGCACTGGCCTGAAGAATATTAATTGCAAACTAGAGATACTGAGGTAAGTTTTGTGACAATCATTAGTGTTTGGTTAGAATTCAGATCCATCTGTTAACATGGACCTAGATCATTTGCCACAGAATTGAGGACAAGATAAGAACTGCTTCAGCTCAGTGAAATTTGCAGGCTTTAATTCCAGCATGAACTCTACATTACAGGGGCCCTCATTTATCAACAGTGCATACACACAGATGTGTGTGTAATGAGTGCATAAGAACAGTTTCACGCAAATATTTAGATATTTAGTCTTGTCCCCCCCAGGAAACAAGACTAAATATCTTTTTGCTTATATAGTAAATGCATCTTGATTTAAGAATTTTTTGATATTTTAACTAGAAACAAGACAAAAATAGTAAGTAAGATAAGCCTTTTTTTATTTGCCGTGCAGCTGGGAAGTAATTTGAAATGTAGCTATAGTGTCATTGATCTTGCTTTGCTGGAAGATTAGACAAACCATGCGCTGTGCAGAGAACGTGTTTTCAAAGAGCGCTGACTCTGTTTGAAAATGTACAGTGTAGACTGGAAAAGCTGAAGTAAGTATTTTAAAAGTTATCTCTTAATTACCCATTACCCAGACTCTAGTGACCCACCACAGTTTCATAAATATGAAAATATTTTACACTTCTCATCAGGACTGCACAACTAATCAAAATAAACTCAAAATTGTGATATGACTTAGTGCACTTATCAAATCACAAAAGTCTGCAATTATTTAAAAATACAGTCTGCAGTGCCCACATGCTTAAGAGTGAAGTGCATTTACATGTGAGCAGATCATGAGTTAGTGTCAATAAATCTTGTTCTTCAAACAGTACCCCTCCAACATTTAGCAGCAGCACACTGGAGAAGAAGCACCATGGCTTTAAAATTCATATCTATTGTTTTCTATGTTTTTTCAAACACTGGTGAGTTTTAATTTGTAAATTGTGCAGTCCCGGAACAAAGCTAGGTAACGGATCTGGCATGTGATTAGAGGAGGAAGAGGTAACGGAGCATTCGTGCATCACATTAGTGACCAGTTTAAGTGATAAGTGTGGATCAGTTGCTTTTATTGGGGTTCGTATGCTCATAAAAAACCTGGGAAAGCCATGAATTTTAAACCAGCAATTTTAATTTCACAAATCTATGTATAATAGTTATATTTAATCAGGTCCTAAATTTCAGTAGGGGATTGTGTGTATATCGCACAGGGGCGCCTGCAGGATTTCTTCCGAGTTTACCAGTTATTTTCTTATTTTATTTTTTTCTTCTGAGGACCAAATGATCAGTGAGAGCAGAACGAATGTCACACGTTTTAAATTTAACAAAATGGGAAAATATATCAATCAAGTGCATGGCTCACAGAGGAAAACAACAGAGAACAAAACAGTGTGTGCCCGGTTTTTATCTGACAGTTTATCCGAATTACCGGCCCGAGTCCGACCTGAGCCCGTCTTTTTCCCTCTTCTCCCAAAACAGCTATTTTTTTCAGCTATTAAAATTGTTCAGTTTTGTGTGTAATGGAAAAGTGATTATAATTAATTTAAAAAAAAAATTTATAAGGTTATTTAGAAAAACATTTGGAGCATTTTTTTGTTCGTTAAATGTAAGTTTTTTTTTTTTTTTATAAAGTAATAAGTAATGACCAAGCGTCCTGCAACAGACAGTGAGATGATCATAGCCTATGTTTGATCAATTTAGCCTTCTCAAATCACCACGACTTGCCTAAAATAAAATCTGAAGATATAAAAGTTCAATATCACAATGCTAGTTTAAACACCTTTATCCTAGATAAATGTTGCACTGTTGGGCACTTTCAATTCATGTTGTTATTTTTTGTAGACTTTCAGACTGCAGTATCAGTGAAGAAGGTTATAAAGCTCTGTCTTCAGCTCTGAGATCAAACCCTTCACACCTGATAGAGCTGGATCTTACAGGAAATGATCCTGGACCATCAGGAGTGAAGCAGCTCAGTGATTTACTACAGGATGGACTCTGTTCATTAAAGACCATCAGGTGAAAAAAAAACCTTAAAATATTTAAATAATCATCTGTATGAAAATACATAGTAGGGTCAAATGCACCATTGTTGAATAGGAATGACATGAACTGGAATTAAAGGGGTCCTAGTATACACTTTTACAAGGTCTGGATTTTGTTTTGGGGGTGTACTAGAACAGGCTCTAATACTAGGTTGTTCAAAAAACACATTATTTTTCACATATTTCACATTATTACAACACCTCTCTCCCCAGTCTGACATGAACGCTTGAATAGTTCCTGTATCAAATGAAGGCCCACCTTCTGAAATACGAAATGTGCTGTGATTGGTTAGCTGGGCCAGTGTGTGTTGTGATTGGCTACACTCTGCACCTGGTCAGGAAATGTCACGCCCCTTACACGCCTGTGAGCTTCAGTGTAAATATTGTGTCAAAATCAAATCAATTTGAGCGTGATTTAAACCCGGATGATTGTAAGGTCTGTGTACTTTTGCATACATTTCTTTTTAGTTTTTTAACCATGACGGAAAAAAATAAAAAAAGAACGGTTATTGCATCTTTAAATGCTATGTTGAAAACCAAAATTGAAATTAGAACTGTAGAAGTGTAATATTGACTTCTTTTCAGATTTTTTTTAATGATTTTTCGCACTTTTAATGAACATTTGAAAAATGCACAAATTAATATAGAAAAATTTCTATTTTAACAAGTTTTCTTTGGCCAAATTTAGTAATGCTTCTCCCGCACATTCAGTTGAGAACTAGAGCCGTCTTTGGAACAATTTAAAAGACTTGATACAAATATTATTTTAAAAAAATAGACATTGCAGAATCCTGGGAAATCTATCATGAAATTATATATTGGGATATAATTTTGTCACAACTTTGTGTGCTATATCGGTACGTTATTGGAGAGGACCCATGTATGGTCGCTCAATTCACATACAGTAGGCTAAACATACCTTCTACATCTTGACATATATTTTGCTCTGTTCACTGATAGTGGCATCCGCATAATGCAGCGTTTAGGCTACAGGGCTCTAGACTCATTCTTCCCACTGGTTGCTGTTTTTTGACTTTCTCAGTTGATCACAGGAGCACATCATTTGGTCGGGGTTGTTTTTTTTTTTTTGGCTACAATATTGCATTAATCAATGCATGCTGATGCATACACCTGTCTTCTTACGATGCACTTAGGGCTTTACGATTACTCCAGAGCACTCGTAGATCTACGATGATTTTCAAGTGCTACTTAAGTTACGATGCTTTGGGAAACAGACCTTAATATTAAGATCAGTTGTACGATCGTTTTTACGAACTTCTTAGGTTTACGAAGCTTTGGGGAAATGCAGCCGTGTTCTTTTTCATCAATATTATTTGTTTTAAATTTTGTGAATGGGAATTCCTCTTTTGTTGTGTTATAAGCCGGACTTTGGACACTTTTCACTTCGAATTTGTGTTCTTGGTGTCACGTTTTACAAGAAAAGATAAGTGCCTGTTTTGCTTCTAAACACTTTTCACTTTTTAAGGACTAAAACAAAAGTTTGATTCATTGTTATACTTAAAAAGCACACACAACAAACAATGACAAACTAGATAATGTTTATTAACAAAACTAATAAGATGAAGCATGACTCCACATGCTGTTGTATACACAGACTAATAAATTACAGAATGTTAAGCAAACAGTGAGGAATCAAATAAATAAATAAAAGAAAATAAAGAAAGCCTCCATGGCATAACGTGAGGTAAACAGCAGATGAAGATGATGAGCTTTTTGAAAACAAAAAAGAAAAGTAAAACTTAACCGGCTGTCGGTGACAGGACTTGCAAGGATTTTTTTTTTTTACAAGAATACAACCTTCTCTG
This sequence comes from Cyprinus carpio, assembly GCF_018340385.1. Taxonomy (NCBI): domain Eukaryota; kingdom Metazoa; phylum Chordata; class Actinopteri; order Cypriniformes; family Cyprinidae; genus Cyprinus; species Cyprinus carpio. Next base: position 4,795,013 of record NC_056618.1, on the reverse strand, counting down.
GTTTATGAAGCGGTCTTTTATTTTATTTTAGTGTGAAATATAAATCCGCCATATTCCGTTATTTCCTCAATATTTGGGTAGTTTTTGCCAAGCACTGTGCACACCTTCGCGCTCGTGCTGACAAGGCAAATATAAAATAGGTTTTGAAAGCGCCTCTCTTCACATGATCAGTGAAATCTGACTCCTGTTACAGTGTGCTTTGGATCAGGGCAGACCATGCACTTGCACAAAAGCGACCACGTCAAATCTGAACTCGCACATTCTTACAAAATGTGAAAAATGTGACCATTTTGGTTGCAGTCTACATGTAGATCTTTGCAGCGTGCTGCTGTCACTGGTCCAGCAGCACAATGAAAAACTAAATTTACTGAAATTCTGAATTAATTGGCCAAGAAAGCGTGCTCTGCGCTCCCTATAATAATTATAAAGCTGTCATTAATTTGTTTCTCGATCTCACAAAAATCAGTTATAATCAATGAGGCTTGACCATAGGAGCTATGGGTTTAGAGAGACTGAATCTTAGAACTGCTTCAAACAAATAGTTTGAGAATCGTTGGAAATGTGTTGATATTAAATGCATATTCTGAGAAAACGAAAGGGTTGTTTGACCTTGCATGCATGTATATTTTAGAAGACTCCCAAAACAATATTAGGAACCTTAGAAATGGCATAATAGGGGCACTTTAAGATCATAGAAGCTAAAAGTTTTCATAAAGCAGGTATGATGGCCACGTCAGTAGTGCGAGAGGGCCTTAGCATCTGTATAAATACACTAAAAATGGTATAAATTAAATTCAGCATTTATATACACATAAAAACAAGCTTTATATATTTTTACGATTGTGTTTAATGAAATACAAATTTTGAATAATGAAAATTAGTTTGTGTCTGTTTATTCTATTCATCTGTGTTTGAACCATTAAAGAAGAAACCGCATTTTCCGTATTTCATTTCTGGGTTAAAAAATGAAAAACGAATGGACGCCAAAGTACACGGTCCGTGTACCTTTTTGATAGTTTGTTTTTTTGTTTGAAACACAAAACAAAATAACGAGAAACCACCTGTTTTTCGTTTGTCGTTTCAAACCAAAAACAAAGAAACCGTAAAAAAGAAGCCGTTCTCCCGTTTTTGGTTCTGAATCCAAAAACGAAAAATGACAAAACCAAAATCAAATAACGGTCCGATTTTGGTTTTTTGAAATTCCTTTTTCCATTTTTCGTTTGAAGATCTACATTGAAATACAGACAGGTTGGCCACGTGACCCGGAAGTAATAGTAAAATATGGTCTATCAAAATAAAAGCCAAGTTTTTTAGAACGGTGCAGCGCTAACGTTATACCAGAGTAACGTTAGAAGAAGAAAAATCTATTAATAAATAGCCTTATATAAACCTGGACCGGAATAAATATGTTAGCAACAGTAGTTTATTACTGCTATTTAATATCGTGCCTATCCAGACATCACCAGTCACGTTTAATGAGCGCATTGGTGTTTGGCTCAATACAGTGGGTAATATAGGTTAACCTAAGAACTTATTGTGTGTTGCAGAGTTGTTACTGTTAGCGCTATATTATATAATTAAATTTATATTTAATTTGGTTTTCCACCGTAATGGACAGCGAACTGACAGCGATTCAACGTGAATTCCCACGTGACGTCATGCGTTAGGCCTAATAACGTTACTAATAATGAGGGAGATTGGGATTCCGCCATCAAAATATCAGTCCCTATATCGTCTTTGCCATTCGATTGACACCTCGTAAAACTTGTGTTGGTCCTCAAATATAATTTTATCCTAACGCATCATATCTATTTTCAAAAAAAGCCCAGGACACGCTGTTACCTCGCTCACGTTATACAGTGTTAATAGAATGTATTGAACAGGCTATTAACTAATAGTGATAGTAGTTTGTTTATAATACAATCAAAAACGACATATGTGAAGGTTCTCAGTCCATCATGTAACGTTAATATCCAACGAAGTTTAAAATCAAGGGCAGTTCAAAACGATTACAGACACCAGTAGGTTTAGAACTGTGTCTGCTTTGTGCGAGCTACAGTCATGGAGATATTGATTTATGTTCTGTAAATTAAAAACACTTCCCATTATTTTCATTACAACTGTGCTTTCACAAATCACGTTTCTTAGCACAGCTGCTTAAGGCATTAGCCTACTCAATAAAATGAGCTCTTAGCTCTTGCTTCTATATTAGCCTGATAATGTCTGCTATGTACCAGAAGGGAGTTACAAACTCAATTTATACTTTATACTATTATATATATTATATTGTGACAAAATATACCCACCTACCTTAAAGAAGAATAAGTGAATCTTTTGGAAAGGCAGAGTCAAAAGTTATGAGCTTAAAATGATTGAAATGTTGTGGAGGGATGAGGAAGCAAGCAGCTCTGTGAGGAAACCCCACCAACATCCAAGAGCTGAAGCTGTTCTGTACAGAGGAATGGGCAAAGATTTGTCCAAGTCAATAAGCAGGACGTATCAAAAGTTACTGGAAACGTTTTGTTGCAGTTATTGCTGATGTAATCAGCGTTGACTGCCTGTTTTTAGTAATGTAATTATGTTTTTGGGTTTTCTTTTGAGGACCTTGTAAAATGTTCTTACCTTAGGGCTTAACAAATGTTCTGCAGCCATTGATTGTACATGCATTATATAAAGTTTCAAGACTTGTATGGATTCTCTTCACTTGCATGACACAATCGGAGTTTTGTATGTTATACAAACTGGAATGTGTATAGAGAAGAAAGATTCACACAGTAATATAGCACACTGGTAAATCATTCTTTTGGCCCAGATGGCCTACATTAGGATTAGGACATGTCTGATGTGAGTTGTTGTCTGAGCTGCGCTATAAGAAGCTGATAGCAGTGTTATAATCAGGTTAAAACAGAAGCAGTTTAACTCTGGGCTTGGGTGAATGATGATGATGATAACTAGGCAAATAAAATCAAAAACAAAAATAAATGAACCAACAATAAATACATCTGTATCAGTAATCTTGCTTTAAAACAGTTACCAAAGACACCATAGTCAGTCATTTAAATACTGCCACCTGCTGGTAGAAAGGGGGAACAGTTATCCATTACGGTGGAAACCACATTAAATATAAATTTAATTATATAATATAGCGCTAACAGTAACAACTCTGCACACACAATAAGTTCTTAGGGTTAACCTATATTACCAACTGTATTGAGCCAAACAATGCGCTCATTAAACGTGACTGGTGATGCTCTGGATAGGCACGATATTAAATAGCTGTAATAAACTACTGTTGCTAACATATTATTATTCGGTCCAGGTTTTATATAAGGCTATTTATTAATTGATTTTTTTCTTCTTCTAACGTTACTCTGGTCAAAACGTTAGCGCTGCACCGTTCTAAAAAACTTGGCTTTTATTTTGATAGACCATATTTACTATTACTTCCGGGTCACGTGGCCAACCTGTCTGTATTTCAATGTAGATCTTCAAACGAAAAAATAATGGAAAAAAGGAATTTCAAAAAACCAAAATCGGAACCGTTATTTGATTTTGGTTTTGTCATTTTTCGTTTTTTGGATTCAGAACCAAAAACGGAGGGCAGAGAACGGCTCTTTTTTTTTTTTTACCGTTCTTTGTTTTTGGTTTGAAACGACTAACGAAAAACAGGTGGTTTCTCGTTATTTTGTTTTGTGTTTTCAAATGAAAAAAAAAACAAACTATCAAAACGTACACGGACCTACACGGACGGTCCCTTTTGTACTTTTGCGTCCATTCGTTTTTTTTTCATTTTTTAACCATGACGGAAAAAACGAAAAATGAACGGTTATTGTATTTTTAAATGCTATGCTGAAAACCAAAATTGAAATTAGAAACCGTACACACACAAAATGCTGCCCGAAAACGTAAAATATTGACTTCTTTTCAGATTTTTGTTAATGATTTTTTTTGCACTTTTAATGAACATTTGAAAAATGCACAAATTAATATAGAAAATGTTGATTTTTAACAAGTTTTCTTTGGCCAAATTTAGTGATGCTTCTCCCGCACATTCAGTTGAGAACTAGAGCCGTCTTTGGAACAATGCAAAGACTTGATACAGATATTATTTTTAAAATAGACATTGCAGAATCCTGGGAAATCTATCATCATAAAATTATATATTGGGATATAATTTTGTCATAACTTTGTGTGCTGTATGGTTTATGGGAGGGGACCCATGCATGGTCGCTCAATGCACGTACAGTAGGCTACAATGTGTAGGCTACACATACCTTATACATTTTGACATATTTTTTGCCCTGTTCACTGATAGTGGCATTCGCATAATGCCGTGTTTAGGCCACAGGGCTCTAGACTCATTCTTCCCACTGGTATCTGTTTTTTTCGACTTTCTCAGTTGGTCGCAGGAGCACATCATTTGGTCGCAGGTTTTTTTTGTTTTGTTTTTTTGCTACAGCATGGCATTAATCAATGCATGCTGATTAACTTTTATCATAGTTTATAGTTATGGTAACGAGTGTTCAACATTCAACCCGTTCTTTTTCATCAGTATCATTTGTGATTTAAATTTTGTGAATGGGAGATTCCTCTTTTGCTGTGTTATAAGTCAGACTTTGGACGCTTTCACTTCGAATTAGTGGTATTTGTGTCTGGTTTTTAGGATAAAATGTCAGGACACCGGGCTTCATGCGCTTCCACTTTCATATAACCGTAGTAGGACAATCTGACAAAGTTTGATTAATTGTTATACTTAATTTAAAAAGCACAACAACAATAAAAACTATAATATATATATATAAGCTATAATGACAAACGAGATAGCCTAACGTTTTTAATTAAAAACTAGTAAGATGAGGCATGGCTCCACATGCTATTATATACACAGACAAATAAATTACAGAATGTTTAGCAAACAGCGAGGAATCAAATAAATAAAAAACAAACACACAACAAAAAAATAATAAAGAAAGCCTCCATGGCGTAACGTGAGGTAAACAGCAAAGATAACAAGCTTTTTGAAAACAAAAAGAAAGTGAAACTAAACTGGCTGTCGCTGACAGACTTGACTTTTTTTTTTGTTGTGTTTTTGCTGCAAGTATGTTCACCTTCTCTGGTTTATGAAGCAGTCTTTTATTTTATTTTAGTGTGAAATCCAAATCCGCCTCTCTTCATCATTTCCTTAATATTTGCGTCATTTTTGCCGAGCGTTGCTCGCACTCCTCGCGCTCGTGCTGATGCTGCAGTATAAACCATACCAGTCACTGAAAGCGCCTCTCTTCATGTGATCAGTGAAATCTGACTCAGGGCAGCAGACCAGGGCAGACCATGCACTAGCACAAATGCGACCACGTCAAATCTAAACTCGCACATTCTCAAAAAAATTGTGAAAAATGCGACCATTTTGGTTGCAGTCTATATGCAGATGTTTGCAGCGTGCAGCTGTCACTAGTCCCAACAGCATCATGAAAAACTAAATTTATTGAAATTCTGAATAAATTGGCCAAGAAAGCGCGCTCTGCGCTCCCTATAATAATTATAAAGCTGTCATTCATTTCAGTTTATCCCGATCTCAAAAATCCGTTATAATCAATGAGGCTCGACTATAGGAGCTATGGGTTTAGAGAGACTGAATCTTAGAACTGCTTCGAACAAATCGTTTGAGAATCGTTGGAAAATGAGGTGATATTAAATGCATATTCTGAGAAAACGAAAGGGTTGTTTGACCTTGAATGCATGTAAAACTATTGTAGAAGACTCAAAAAAAAACACTAGGAACCTTAGAAATGGCATAATAGGGGCACTTTAAGGTTCATTTACATTTACATTTATGCATTTAGCATACAATTTTATCCAAAGCGACATACAGTGCATTCAGGCTATACGGTTTTTATTTTTTATTATTTTTTTTTTTATTTTTTTTTTTTTTTTTACCAGTATGTGTACAGTATGTTTAAGATCATAAAAATATTGACGCTAAAAATTTTTTATAAAAACAGTTATGGTAGCTACGTCAGTAGAGCGAGAGGGCGCTAGCGTTTGTATAAAGACAGTAAAAATGGTAGAAATTAAATTTAGCATTTATATACATTAAAAAACAAGCTTTATATCATTTTTACGATTTTTTATGAAATACGAATTTGAATAATGAAAATTAGTTTGTGTCTGCTTATTCTATTCATCATAGTTTGAACCATTAAAGAAGAAACCGCATTTTCCGTATTTCATTTCTGGGTTAAAAAAAACGAAAAAACGAATGGACGCCAAAAGTACACGGACCATGGACCTTGTAACCACTAAGTTCATCTGCCTTGTTTTTTAATTTAATATTAAATTCTGAAAAAATTAAAGAAATGGCACATTTTTCGTTTTTCATTTGTTCAAACAAAATGAAAAATCAAGAATTCTGCTTAATTTTTTGTTTTTACGTTCAGGGACAGAAAATGAATAAACAACTCGAATATTTGATCTCTACATGTGGGTGGGAATTGAGCTTTGCAGATCTTTTTATTCTCAAACAGCAACATTACAGACTAACTAAAGTTGAAAATGTGAAAAAGCATAATAGCACCCCTTTAAATAGCAGTTCAGAGAAATTCAACAGATACCAACAGAATTTGTGGCAAAAATAATGTAAAAATATAAATGATCTGATATCCTTGTCTGCTTCCTGTAGGTTTTTGAAAAGTCCTGCTGCAGAGGAAGCATGTGAGTATCTCACTGGAGTTCTGGGTAAAAGTCCATTATTACTGAAAGAACTGGATCTGAGTGGAGATAAATTAGGAGATCTGGATGGAGAGAAACTCTCTGCTCTTTTGATGGACTCTCACAGCAAACTGGAGAAAATAATGTGAGTGAACATGATTTATACACTGAAACCTCTTTGATTATTCATTATTAAAGACTGTCAGTCACATGTGTGATCAGATATGAAGAGCTGGTGATCTGATGTGTGTTGAATATGTGCTGAATAATAATAATCAAGCATGGTGTTAGTTCAGACAGAACACGTCAGTCAAGCTCACACCAATCCAGTCTTGACACTTATCACAGCGCTTCATTTAATTCTATTCTTTCAGCATCTCTTCTATCGCATCGCTGCTCACAATCAAACTCCCTCCTTCAACCCCAACACTAACAGTATGCAATATAACTGTCATAAATACACTTGAGGAAAGTGGTCCTGACTGAAATGCTGTTTTTTGTGTTCAGACTGAATAACTGTGAGCTGACAGAGAAAAGCTGTTCAGTTCTAGCTACTGTTCTCTCCTCCAAAACCATCCTGAAAGAGATGAACCTGAACAACAGTCGTCTGCTGGACTCAGGAGTCAAAGAGATCTGTGAGGGACTGAAGAACCCTGTGTGTGAGCTGAAGATACTGAAGTGAGTACATTTCACCAGCAGCTGCACTCAACACCACAGCAATCACTGGAATATTATTACTTTATCTGTTCACCTCCAGTAGTAAAAATAATTGAACAATACCATAATAATAATAATAACGTATTGTTTTTGTTGTAGACAGTGGTTTTCATTCACTAAACTTGTGTAGACAAACAAAAGTCATTATTATCTTCACAACAATAATAAAATAGCTATAACGTGTTCACAATTATATTTTTTCCTAGGTTATGGATGAATTATACACAAAGCAGGGTTGAAAATTAAATTAAATTTAATCAATTTAATTAAATTGAGGGCTTTGGGCAAAAATGGCATACCAAATTCACAGTAAGGGGGCAAAATATTTAATTTAGACCTGCTGATGTTATATCAGATTTCATTTTTATGCATGTTTCCTAAAAAGCATGTAGCATTTTAACCAGTCACACACATTTCTGTTGAGCATATGAATGTAGTGGAGAATCCAGAAGTGTTTAGATTAGGCAGCACTGGAAAAACCAGAGTTTTGTGCAGTGCACGACACACACTCACTGACTCATCAAACCAAAGAAAAAAAAAAAAAAATGTTGAGATACGATGCAAACAAGATTGTTTTTGCAGTCTAGACAGCTTCATTGATTAGAATGGTTTTTGCAAGAGGACATAACTCACACTAGTCACTGATGACAAAAAAAGTGTTTGTTTTTTTCATGCTACTAAAATAACTAATTAATTGATCTTGATTTTAGAATATGATTGTGCAGTGGATGAATGGATGAATTTGAACCAAATTGTTGCTTTCAATTCATGATTTAATTTTTTGTAGACTTTCAGACTGCAGTATCAGTGAAGAAGGTTATAAAGCTCTGTCTTCAGCTCTGAGATCAAACCCTTCACACCTGATAGAGCTGGATCTCACAGGAAATGATCCTGGACCATCAGGAGTGAAGCAGCTCAGTGATTTACTACAGCATCCAAACTGTCAACTCAAGACACTGAGGTGAGACGTGATGAAATAATGATAAATAAATGATACACATTTGAAATATTTGTATTATATATAAATTTTATTATATTATAGTGTATTGTAGAATATTATATTTTTCACTAATTCAGTAAGGTACACAATTTGTTGTTGAAAATGTTCTAACATAAAAGATCAGATGCTGTAGCTGCTGTTGTTTTGATGCTAAATGTCAGCACAGTTTAGTTGTGTTAAAAGTTACAGGTTAATCAGACATTTTGGGTCACTAGATATGCTGGTGTTCAGTAGATTGGTGCCTCAGTTAACATTTATGATTGTGTTGTTGTTGACATTTCTCATGAAAAACATATTCAGTGTGACTTATTATCCTGGTTGTTTAAATGTTACTGAATGCACTGTACATTAATTTCCATCAAGCTCAGATTCACAACACTGTAGATCTACTACAGCAGATCTATCACAGACCACAAACATGTGATGTGTGTCAGGAGAGGAGTGATTTCATCTGCTTGTTTTAAGCTGCGGTTAATGAAGCACACACACAGACACGTCTGAACCTGCCGTTCCTCTCATAATGAGCAGAATTACTGTTGCATTAACACAGACATTAAACACAGACAGTTAAATAAAACTATCCAGAGATGGTCTGAACCCAGATCATGTTCTCTGTTAGTGGATCAGCAATCCAGTGTTTGGTGAATTCTGCTACATAATAATAGGATGAGCCGGCATCAAAAGATCAACTAAATATATCACTATGAATGCTTAGCTGTCTCAAGCTAGTTATCTTTTTGCTAGCTTTCCTCATCTCCTGCTTAAAAACCTGAAAGACCTTCAGATTTTTGAGAATCGTGATCTAGTGAGCTTTTGCCCCTGAGTTTCTTTTAAATAATTGACTTTTGTCTTTTTGAAAAATGATTTGTATATTTAAATGTTCAACTGTTTAAACTTGAACTAGAGCTTTTCATTAAAAACAATGTTTGATAATATTTAAATGTTTTGTGATGCAATGCACATTGAATTGATTCCAGCTTCATCTTCTCTTCTGCAGGTTTTTGGGTCCTGCTGCAGATGAAGGCTGTCAGTATGTGACTGGAATTGTGGGTAAAAACCCGTTACTCTTGAGAGAGCTGGATCTGAGTGAACATGAACTAGGAGACACAGGAGTGAATCAGATCTCTGCTCTACTGCAGGATAAATACTGTACACTCAACACACTGAAGTGAGTATCTTACATCATTTCACATGTTACATGACTAGTAATGTTAATGTCGTCTATTTTAATTCTCATTTGAGTCTGACCCCACGTTATAAAGCTTGGAAGAGCCAGAACATTTTTTAATATAGCTCTGATTATATTTGTCTGAAAGAAGACATTCATATACATCTAGGATGGCTTGAGGTTGAGCAAATCATGGGGTAATTTTCATTTTTGGGTGAACTATCCCTTTAAGTGCACAGGGGTTGGAGAAAATAATGTGAACACATTAGAAATAGCCAGTATTTTATTAATGTGTTTACCATCGTTTGTCTTTAATACAGCTTCCAACCTTCTTAGAATAGATTCAGACAACTTTTGAATAGAATTCAGTTAAATTTAGTCTCTAACTTCTGCTGTGACTGCTGAATGTGATCATGTTTACTGACTACAAACTGAGGATTGAAGACTAATTTAAAAACATTGACCACCAACCAGTAACACCTCCCTCACAGATGAACTGAAGCCCTTTAATGCTTGCTTTGATCGTATAAACACAGAAGAACATCAAAGCTGCACAGCAAAAAAGCCAAAACCCAATACGAGTCAAATTTAACACTCCTGAAAAGTATATATTACTCCCTCCATTTTGGAGTTAAAATAACATTTTCGAAGGTGTGAAATATGTACATTACTCATGGAGTACATTTTAACACTGAAAGAGTTTGTCATTCCAGCAGATGTTACACACTTCTGTTGGATTACAAATAAACTCTTATTAAAGGTGCCATAGAATGCATTGATACAATATTTTTAATTGTGTGTATGTTAAGTTTTATCTCAAAATACCCCACATATAATTTTTTATAGCTTGTTGAAATTGCCACATTTAGGGTATGAGCCAAAACGTGCTGATTTTTGTGTTTGTCCCTTTTAAATGAAAATGAGCTGGTGCTCCCGCCTCCCTTCTCAGAAGAGTGCGGAGCTTCAAGAGCTCATGCTCGCGGGAACATACCAGTGTTACGGTTTAACTGGTGGTGACCGTGTTACTGACATCACATTGCTAACAAACGCAGTTTTTAACGACCACATTACTATTCACGATCATTCTGGCAGCAGGTGAAGGCAGCACTAGTGAAAACCAGGCAGAGACAATGGTAGCTTTAGCAATATTAACCTTACAGAGAGCCAGGAAGCCAGGAGCTCTGTCACACGACACTTTTAATGTCTCTTTGGTGTTGACATTGTTTCTCCAGCAGCTACAGCAAGAGAACAGTAATGGCGGACCGCAGCTTCTCACTCAGGGATGTGTATATGCTAATAGGGCAGAGATTGTTACAAATGGGCGGGACTTTTCCAGAGTATGATGTCATAGTCTAGAACTGCTCGTGTGGAGAGACTGTTTATGATTTTTTGGGATTATAAAACATTGAGTTAGTGTTTTTTTTACCATTATACGCTGGTTGTTTTCACACACTGCGGCCACACAACTGTGTTCAAACACCTTATAAAAGTGATTTTTGCATTCTATCGCACCTTTAAGTTAAAATTATCACAGAGTGGTCCCATGTGAGATGTGCCGTATATTCAAAGTGTTCTGGGTATATATGATAGGGTCTGGTGAGAAACAAACTCAACATATTATTGACTGTTGGTCTCTGTGCATGAATGTGTTCATGAGACTCTGTTAGCACAGCAGTTCAGTCTAACTCAACCACTGTCCTCTGAGGTAAATATATCTGCTGTGCTCGTTGAAACAGGAAGTTATCACGTTCATCTGTCAGCTGTCCACCGAAGCCCAGGTCCAGAGTCAGTGAAGAAGATTCAACTCGCAGTGAAGAAAGTACACAGATACTCTTTGGGGGATTTCTATACCATTGTTGTTTTTTTATCCCATTTTTATTAATCTTGATTTTTTTTTTTTGAAACACAACTTGTGTGCAATTCCGAAAACACATGAACACACAGTCATGCACAGAGACCAACAATCAAGAAGGATATTTGTTAAATATGTAAAATTTAAATTTGTTTCTCACCAAACTTTATTGTATACCCACAGAACACTTGGAATATACAGCACATGACACATAAGACCACTCTATCATACTTTTGCTTCTATTTTAAAAGCTTGATGTTAATCGCCATAGACTAACATTATATGGACAAGCACATTTGGGACATTTTATTTTAATCTCCTTACGTGGTCCGAAAAAGAAAGAAGGACATATGACATTAGACAAACCCAAGGGTGAGTAAATGATTATTTTCATTTTTGGGTGAACTATCCCTTTAAGGAAAAGCATTTAACTCACTGTAAATGTGTATATATATATTTTGTAAAAAGAAAATCAGTCTTAATGAAAAATGGGTCGCAATTCCTGAATTCCATGCTGATCTCACTGCGCTGAGACAGGGCTTCATCTATCAAAATGAATGCACATAAATGGGACAGCACATAAATAAATGACAGAACAAGCAAACCAAAAACTCATATCTGATCTGTAGTTCATGCTATTCATGTGTCATATTCCAAGCAGGGTTCGTACAAGGTGCTTAAAGTGCTTGAAGTACTTGAATTTGACTTTTTTTAAATGTAAGTCCTGGAAGACCCTTGAAAACAGCCATATTTCTGAGAAGGTACTTAAAGTTAAAGAAGGTACTTGATTTTTAAAGGGCAGTATATATGAAATAAGTGTTATTTTTCCCCTCGATAAAACAATCTTTTTACGCATAATTAATGATGCCGAGCGTCTGATATAAATACAGAGCCGTTTTGCCTGGCTTTTAGCAACACACGAGATCTCGCGATATTACTCCTTGATGTGAAAAGCGGTCTCGCGATATCAATATAAATTGTGTTTGTGGTAAAACTTTTGATAGTTCTTGCATTATATTGTTCGGTCTTTTACTGCATCTGCTGTTTGTTTGGGTTTAGGGTTTGGGAACGCACCATAAAAGTCTGACGCGTTTTGTGTTGCACTGTTATTTTTACAAGCGTGGAGCGTCTCCATCTCGAGTTGGAACCGTTAATAATACGCAATCGTCCTCTGCCATTTGGTCGCTCGTATGAAAGCGGGACGGAACGCGTTTGGTATTTAAGGTATATGCGTATTCGACTGACCACTTTAGACCATGTTTTATTCTTTTTGACAAGTGTTTGATTTGTGACTCATTCTTTGGTAGGCTTTAAGAAAAAGTATAAAGAACAGAACATTCAAAATAAAATGTTTGTGTTAAATATACAATCGAAAGCTTTATATATTGAAATCTAATTTTCAAATAAGTTTGGTTAAATATACAGTACATTTTAAAGAAACTTTTAGAATACTTTTATTACAGCAAGGAGAATAAGGTGTTAAATGGTGGGAGAAAAAAAAAAAAAATCTATTTTTGAATAAATTCAGTTGTTTTTAACTTTTTATTTTATTTATGGAACACAGGTTCCAACAAATATTAAAGCATCACAACAGTTGATAATATTATCAGCACTGATAATAACGCAGCATATTAGAATGATTTCTAAAGGATCATGTGACACTGAAGACTGGAGTACTGATGCTGAAAATACAGTGCTATCACAGAAATAAATGAATAAAAATAATATTTTTAAAGTAAATAAGATAGGAAACCAATATTAGAAATTGCAATAATATTTCACAATATTACTGTTTTCCTGTATTTTTTTTGATCAACTAAATACAGCCTTGAAGAGCATAAGTGACTTCATAAAAAAAAACATTACAGATCTAAAAGATATATGTATATATAAATATATAGGCCTGTGTGTGTCCCCCTTATTCTGTCCCTTATTTTTCTATGAAAAACCATGATTGTCCCTTATTTTCCTTTTCTGAAGTTGGCAACCCTAATCTCAGCCTGCTCGGGACTCAAACTCTTCCTCTGCATATGCTGTGAGTTTGTTTTGCTTAACATTCATCTGGGAAAACAGTGCGTGTTATCTCATTCGATTTATAACGTAAATCATTTTATTAACCTATGCCAACACAGGAGAATTCATCGACATATTTCTAAATGTGCGATTTGTTGTACATCGCGATATCAAAATAAAAGTTCTAACCCTTGCTCTGAGTTTGCACGTGGCCAAATATTAAAATTACATGGATTTAAACGTCCTTGAATCACGCGCAAAGTAAAGCATCGCCATGCCATTGGTGCCCTCTACAGGTGTTTGTTATAATACATAATAAACTTAAGTTGGTTATGTTCATATTTTGTGTAGGCATATTACATTATGTAGGCCTATTTTATCAGGGTTGTTGTATAAAATCATGTAATTACTTGGTTTTGATACTTTATTTGAACCAATTATTATTGCCTCATCGTTAGTTTATATATAAATAGTCATACTGAAGCCTGTTTTTCACTTAGGTCTATTTGTATTACTAAAAAATATCAGATTACTCAATTGTCAAAATAATATGTAGATTACTTGATTACCAAAACAATTATTAGTTACAGCCCTTGATTAGTTAAAATATTTACTAATACATATTCATGAGAAAAAAAATCAGTTGGAATAAGGAAATGAGTTGAAAACCAAAAAAAACTAGTGCTTGAAAAGTCCTTGAAAGTCCTGGAATTTCATTTTTGCAGTTTCTGTACGAACCCTGCTTAAAATGTCTTGAAAGAAATGATTTGATTTATGAACAGACTTTTCTTGATTTGGTACATTTAAACTCAATTTAGATTTTTTTTTTATGTTATTGTAAAGTGGTTCTATAGTTGATCCTGTATCTTAATTACATTACAAATCACAAACTTTTTTTTTTTTGGTCTGACTAAAGATTCTCCAGACTTGAAATGTAACTAATATCCTCAAATCCTAGTTTTGTTTTTGTTTTAGTTTAATTATTTATTTACTAATATTGTTTTCAGGTTTTGGCAACATTTTATTATTGCACTGGATGGTGTTAACACATGATGAATTACTCACACATGAACATAACGTGTCTGATTCATTGTGTTGTTTTGTTTCTGTCTTCAGTCTGTGTGAATGCAGTATTACAGAGAAACAGTGTCTCATCCTGACTTCAGCTCTGAAATCAAACCCATCACACCTGAGAGAACTGAACCTGAGCTGGAATGAACTACTAGGAGACTCTGGAGTGAAAAACCTCAGTGATCTACTGATGAACACACAATTCAAGCTGGAGAAACTAGAGTTAGTATCATTATATATTACACACACACACACACAACACACACACACACACAAAATCACTTTGTTTAACACACAGTCCGGTGAGAGAGAACAAGGTCAATAGTTGTTGAACTCCAGGGCTGTCAAGACTTTTTATTCACTTAAACGTCAGATGAAATGATTATTTTCTCTGTAATTTCAGATGATGACAATGTATTTCTGATGAGTCTGCTATGTTAGTGAAGTAAGTTACGTTTTTCAGCCTGGATCTCTTCTGAAAACCTGGAGATTTGGTTTGGTCCTCACAGAACACATAAATTGGATCAAATATAACAATAAACAATAAATGTGTAATAGTGATAAAATTATGGAACTTTTAGTTGTTTTTTTTTAATAAAATAAATTACATAATAAATGTTGATAATACTATTCTGTGATTAAAAAAGGGAGTATTAAATAGAAATAAACTTTTATATTAAACTTAAAAATAAAGTGCTAATATTATTATTATTTGAAACTTAATTATATTTTTTAATTTTAACTATTTTAATTTTTTCATCTTCAAACTTAAAATCAGCAAGCTTTTATTTTGGCGGGTTTGCCCGGCAAGTAAGTCTATGTGCTTTGGTTTAGTCTAAAGAGCGTCAGTGAATGAAATTTTACAGTTTTACATACTCATATAATAATAATAAACAAAAAACTCGTATAATAATAATATGTACTGTGCTAAGCTAACTGAGACTTGTTATAGCACTTGTGTATCATTGTTCTTTTGTTGATTTTGATTGCTTCCATTGTCTTCATTTGAAAGTCACTTGATAAAAGCGTCTGCTAAGTGACTAAATGTAATGTAAATGTAAGGTTTTGGCAATTTTTTATTTGTATTTTTTTTATTATTATTATTATTATTACACTGTATGGTGTTAACACATGATGAATTACTCACACATGAAAATAACGTGTCTGATTCATTTGTGTTTTCTCTTTCTCTGTCTTCAGTCTGTTGGATGCAGTATTTACAGAGAAACAGTGTCTCATCCTGACTTCAGCTCTGAATCATCAAACCCATCACACCTGAGAGAACTGGACCTGAGCGGGAATGAACTACTAGGAGACTCTGGAGTGAAAAACCTCAGTGATCTACTGATGAACACACAATTCAAGCTGGAGAAACTAGAGTTAGTATCACATTATACTCTACAGCAGTTACACTGAGATTGATTTCAGGGGTAGATAATTTATTTCCAAAAATGAATGTACCCTTGTGATCTTTAAAATGAAAATAAACTATCCCTTTCTCTCACAAAAAAACATCTTCTCTCGTCTGATGAGTTGAAGGCGGGAAAAACCTGTCAGTACCACATAGAGAGAAACAGCAATAGCAAACAATTATCAGCTTTTCATCTAAAATAAATTCCCAACTCGCATTTAAAAAAAAAAGCTGTTTCACTCAGACATGCAACA
>NC_056618.1:4761322-4773822 GCF_018340385.1 Cyprinus carpio | reverse complement strand
TGCCGGTTCATCGCGCAATACGACGCAGCTTAACCGATCTTCATCTAAATAACTTTCTTCTTCCCTCATCGTCGTCATGCATTCCCGCTCATGCCTCCTGTAGTCTAATAGATCAATACTCACAGACGTTATGTGTCACCTCGACCATTCATTCATCGCATCGCTATTCATTCGTTATTATGAACGCGACAGCGATCAGTGAACCGCTGTGCCTGCGTACGCCGTCACCAGTCAAATCACTTCGAGTACTCCCCGGCATGATTAAAACCGCGCCGCGTGGAAAATGTAAACAAGCAGTTTTCATACTTTAAATAATAGCGTAAAGTGAGCCGTCAACAAGTACTGAATGGAAAAATGCGTTAAGCTCATGAATACTTGAAGCTCCCCTCCTTTCGAAGCTGTTCAAATGCATGCTTTCACGATCGTTCGCACACAATGCATTACTGCTCGTCACTGAACACAGAACACACACTGACAATACTGAACAATAATTACCGAGCCACATGTATCACCACGAATATTAATAAACGAAGAACACACACACACACACAGCCACACAATAGCCGAATGAATACATAATAATACTACTGACACCTGCGGCTGAATAATGGACTTCATCGGTCATCAGCCTCTGTCATCACAATACTGTCAATACCAAAGCTCGTCAATAGCTGAATACATTATCATCATACACACACACATAATACCGTGCAGCAGCAACAGTCATAGTTGCGGGAACGCCCTTTATTCACCTCATCAAAGAGAAAGACATTTTCTCTGCACCGCATATTTACCGCTGACGAAACTGCCATGCCAGCGCAGTTACGTTTTCAGCGCCCGACTCTTCTTTGAAAAGTCCCGGAGCATTTGCTTCGTCCTTCACATGACACAGTGCATCCATCGAGCATCAATAAACAATGCTCAATAATAGTGACAAAATGAACTTTTAGTTGCTGTTTTATTTTTAATGTCAAAATACACAGCAAACATAATAATATTTTTGTTTAAAAAGGAAAGTTATTAAATACAACAAAAATGATTTTTTATAGTAAACTTCAAAAATAAAGTGCTAATATTATTATTACTGAACTCAATATTTTTACTCTTTACCATTTTTGGCTCTTTCATCTTCAAAGCTAAACAAGGTTATTGCCAAGTTCACTAGTTCAATAAAGAAATGTCACAGTTTTCGCATATTCACAGGCCACGCACCTGTTACATTAAACTGTGTTAAGTTGGTCCGGAGACTAAAATATAAGCACTCAGAGCCATTACTGATTTTGATTTCAGCTTTCCACGTCTTCATTTCGATGTGCCGCCTGCCGCGACAATGTAATGTAAATGGGGTATTTTTGCCATCTTTATTTGCGCTTCCTTTTTGCCATTATTATTATTAGCCAACAACACGATTTATCAATACACAGTCGAAAACGCAGCCGCTGTGCTTTCTTTCGTGCTCAGTTCAGCGACGGGTATTGTGCCAGAGAAACAGTGTTCATCTCGACTTCAGCTTCAAATCAAACTCATCAATACCCGGCAATGAACCCGAGCCGGAATACTGGAACACCAGCGACGCTGGTCGATGAACATTGCCTGCCGGGCGAAACCAGTTAATGTCAGATTAAAGATTACTGTAAATTCAAAGCCGACAGCCAGCTTACGGAATAGTTGCAGTGCCGCCTGCGCATCTAATGGCTTCATCCCGATCTTCATCTAAATAACTTTTCTTCTTCCCCACACCGTCATGGTTCCAGCCCGCGTCAGTCAAGCCATCAGAAGCCTCTGAATATAGCTGGACTCACTGGTTCTTCAGCCGGTTTCACCGTCACTTATTCGAAGCCATTATCTTCGCATCGATAATCATACTGGAGAGCTGGCGAATGATATTGCCAGCTGACAGTTCCCCGTGCAGTTAAATGCCGCTCCGAAACATCAAATCACATCACCATTCGGTGAGTCACCCCTGCGCCATGATTATGTCAACAACCAAATGGTCAGCGTGATGAATACACTGGTTTTATGCTTTTTCAGTTTCAGCTTCTATGCCCATTATCACGCGTACTAACACGCCGCTTCGCTTCCCTCATTTTGAAACAGCCGTCAAGCGGGCCGAGATTATCGGCCTCGTGCGCGCGACAGCAAAACCCGCCGAGTTCGCCGCTTCAGCGCGCCTAAACAATGGTGTTGTTCACAGCCTTCTTTCAGCCTGATGATCGTTATATATTAGCGAAGAGTGTTGCCTTCGACAAAACGAAATTATGTCAGCAGTGTGTTCGGGCGCCATAGTAGCGTTTTCTCAAATGCTTACCTTTCGTACCAGGTCGCGCCCACCCCAGTCGTTGAGCTGTTCACGAAGCAGTCAACATTTTACTGTTGCAATCTCGTTATTGCCAGCCAGATCGCCGACTTCCGAGCGGTCGCAGCGAACGATTTGCTTATTCTCCATCTTCTGAGTTCCATAAAATACTTCGAGCATTATCAATGTACCAGTCAGCCTTCGAATCAGAACAGGCTATTGCCGTGCCCATCGGGCCCGACAACTACTTCATGCTTCACACCGCACGCTCAGCTGAACACAAACGTTCCCGAGTCTGGCCGAAGCATCCTCAACACAACAACGCACTGATAAAAATGTGAATAACAGTTAACCGGAAAGTCAAGTCTCTCTGGCTTGGTCATTGGCTTCTGCGCACACATGCCGTCAGTTTAAAATCAACACCTAATAATGCAGATGCAGTGTCACAATATTACTAATAACAGCCACGATGGTCCAAAACAAGCCCCACGAGCAGTTATGCACGGGACGAAAGCCATCATTTGCCTCGTTTCGACATACCACCGCATATTTTTTTCGGCAATATCAGTCATCATCTATTACGATACTTATTACTGAACCAAACTTCTTTTAAATTGGCGAAATTCGTCAGTTCAATAGCGGGTTGTACCGGGTACTCAACTTCGTTTAAAATGCATTTAACATGCAGCACGCTCATTGCACACTGTTATATTTTTTGCTATCATTACATGTTTTGTTAATATTTATTCAAAAAACTGCTGCCGGCCAGCCGAAGGCTATACCTTTGTTCACGGTTCATTTTCGGTGATCGACACGCAGCCAGTACGCATAAATGCAACCTTTTTATCTTCGACGCGATTTCTACAACAGCTGGCAGCAGCGAGTAACACATCACGCCAGCTGCCGTGCGCAAAATTTAGGCATAGCGCCTTTTTCACGTACCAGGCGCTCAAAAGCACGCTTTCGGCCTTTGGGAAGCGCACTTCAGTTTCGAATGCACTGTCAGAAGTAGTGACGCTTCAGACGATTGTTCTGTTCAACATTTTCCGCAACCAGATGAAAGCGAGAAAAACAGCTCATCCCCACATCACTGTCAGCAACACAGTTGTCGTCACCACCAGCATTGTACTTCATACTTTTTGTTAAATAAACACCGGTAACAAACACTCCAGACGGCTTGCTTCCGAGCATCTACGCCGAGCATCGCCGTCAGCACGACATATTCAGCATTTCGAGAGCATGCCTTCCTGCCAGAACCAGCGAGAACGCAAAACCAACCGAATTGTAACCGCCATCATTTAATTAAATCAACCAGACTGCCAAAGCCAACCTGAGCGGCAATGACGCGCTCTCGAAAGTGTCGCCCGAACATGGCGGGGATTTATCAATATAACCGTCAAATATTTATATTTTTTTTATTATTATTATTTATTATATTATTGTCAAAAGCGGTGCCGTTATCTAATTCTCGTTCATACTATTCATATAATGCGCCCCGTAACATGCCTCTGTGTTAAAGCAACTGAGACTGTTATATCTTCGCGCATCACGTTCATTCGCCGTTTCATTGTTCATTTCGTGCGTCACTTTGATAAAGCGCCTGTCGTACGTATCGGTGTTTCTTGATGGAAAAAAACATTTTTTGCTTTTTAATAGCTGCACTGTATAGTTAACATACGCCATTTCATTGCTTAAACATATAACGCAGCCCGATTCGCCAGTTTCAGTTACGCAGTATTACACAGCAGCCCATCTCTTCGAACAAAATCATCACACTCGAGAATCGACTCCGAAAGCAGGAATCACAAACACAGGAGCGGCGTGACGCACGAGATTCACGCCAACCGGAGATTGAAGTCATTCACAGACAGCACGATGAAAATCACTTCGTTTCAACTTATGTTGTTCAACTATTTTGGAGACCAGATGCCTGCCGAAATAAAAAACAAAATGTCATGGTTAAAATGCCAATGAAAATTAAATGGATTGATACTCGGTTGCAAGTCAGTGAAAGTCAATCAATATTTAGGAATTATTCCGAAATGAAAATCGCTTCAATTTATCAACAAAATCGTCGATCATATCGCATCATTTAAAATACGCAGCAACTCCTTCTCCACACGCACAATCAATATCATCATCATCATATCACCTCACCCTCAAAACAATTACAAGACATCAACGGGAGACGCAAAATGCTGATTTTTGCTTTTTAGAAATGTGAATAACAATGCAGAGAATCATCAAAGTTTTCGAGTTAGGACACTGAAAGTGAAAATATCATCAACGCCATGACATTGCACCAGCAATGCGGGTCTATAGTGAATTTTGGCTGAAGGTGCCCTTGCAGCAAAAACTCATTTGCATCATATTTTCACTTATTATAAATTAAAAAACTGACACAAATGCGGGAGTAAAACTACGGTACTCGTAGATCATGAAACAGTTTCAGTCAGTGGGGTCAATGGCATTCAGGGGAACGTCATATTGTCTTCGGTGGAACGCTTCTGTCGCAGTTCGGCGTTAGGGAACTATTGCCGCGGGTCGAAAGCCACGCGACTTTACGCAGCCAGATCAGTCGGTGCTGACGGGCTATGTCTCAACAGTCTGCTTAGCCCCCTTAAAGCCATTAAATGAAAGGTCATTTGGCTTTTCATTCGACAGCTTGAGAAAGATGCAATGAGCGCGTTGCGTTTCATACTACAAATGAATCTATTTATTCATTCATTATAACACTATCATTCACCTATTTATTCGATGATAAACATTTCTGACATCACAGCACAAAGTCCCGCAGCCGCCGCACATGGCCATTACAATACCCCAATAAATGAAACATTTTCTACACAAATACCATAAATGATTTTGCACCAAAAATAAAAAATATGAATGAAATACATCTCCGATAACCCGGCCGTTATGAACACGCAGGCTCTGTTTACGACAAACCTCGCGGCCACTTAAGAAACACCGCCCCCCTCAACATAGCATCTCAGGCCATGACAAAACCGCGAACCCACCATGTCCACCGGCACGAAAACATCCATAAAATTACTGTTTGCGCCCAGCATTTCAGCCACAAAACACATAGTCTGGAGACCAAAGACGGCGTGTTCTCTCAAACCAACAGCATAGAGCAATAAAACACTTTATACCACACATGATGAATGTTCACACAGTAGCTTGTGAAAGATTCTTCATCTGACGATTTGCAGCTTCACTTTCGCTTCGTCTTCTTTCTCTCAGTTCCCGTGGTACACAGATGCTCTTCTTTCTTTGCCTGACAAACACAAAGTTTGCAGTTTCGATTGAGAAGTCATGCCGATGCCACGAGACCAAACTGTGAACGACACTTTGCGATACAAGTTTACCGATAGCGTGAACAAATATAGCTTCAGAAAGCATCAGTCGATCATCGCTTCAAAGGAGCGAAAGCCGATGTGGCCGAATCACGTGCGAAGTGAAAGAGTAGCCAGTTAATGCTTAGCCAGCAACAAAGCCGACGACATCAGCGGTCAGTGAATATCGGCTGCTTGAAATATTTGTTCAGATTGTAGGAAAATGTCGCCCAGCATCACATGCCGTCTCTGCGTTTACTTACGCCAACGTCACATTACTTTCACACTACTTTCGCAAGAGATACGCTCGTGCTATCACAGAATAAAACTCCCCATTGTGGACTGTGTCCTCTCGAAGAGTACCATTCCCGTGATAACATCCGGAAACATACCAGGGCGCTGAACAGCAGCGAAATTGTGACACCAGACCAGCGACGTCAGTTGCCACCCTTAACAAACAAAGAATACTGTCTTTGAACAATACCAGTTCACTACATCACCTCGCGTTCGATTGTTTACCTAATGCACCCCAAAAAGCGATCGAGTCACAAAATTCTGACTCTGCATTGTTCACGCTTCGTTCACCTGCAGCAACAGAGAGCGCATCATCAAAGCCGATAAATGCGACGCGACGTGAGTGTTCTGAGTAGTCGCCAATTACCGGTGTCTTTCATGAAGCCAAATGCGTGTAAAATGCGACATTGCGCATACACGAAATAATGCAGTTACGTGCAGCCAGGAAACACATATCGACACGCCGTGCTTAAAGTAGCTCGCTGTTATTTGATCATTGCGTTTGACGTAAAAAGCCGGAACAAGTAGTGAAGTTTGCGCTCAAACCGCCTCTGCTATCATCATTTGCATTAAACTCATTCATACGACGACGTTTCATGCCATCTCAATGCATCAAAAGATGCCAAGATCTACAATGCGCAGGGCCTCACGTTGAGCCAAAATCACTACATCTTCCTCTCATTTTCACTCACAGCCAGCCTGTTTTGCCCCTGCCATACTGTTCGCCGCCAACAACACAAATGCTTCATTGCCAACAAACAAAAGAAACACAAAAATGCTGGATTGCGCAGCTTTCGACAGACACCGATTAAAAACGAAAGCCACGCCATCGCCTGCGCTCAGTTTCATCACCATTTCGAAAGAAAAGCTCGTTTTCATCGACTTTCGCGCCATCAGCACAGCCTCTCTCATTGGCCACTCTCAACAAGTATAAACAAAGCACTTTAAAAATAAAGTTATTAAACAGTTTGTTAAAAACAGTATTTTCTGCGTGAATATTTTCTGGCTTAAACAGCTAGTGTTGTCAGCTGTGCAGTGCTGACAGTTAAAACTCTGGGCTCGAGAAAGCACCATAACCCAAACAAGGATTTTTCTTTTACTTTTCATCACTCCTCTTTTCAGAATAAATATCATCAAACGTCAAATAAAATACTTTCTTTATCATAAGCTGGGGAATAGCGGTTTTCTCACAATCGAAAGTTTTCACGAGCTGGAGTAACATCCTTCTTTTGCTTCCTTGTGTCATGACGCCGATGCAACATTTTGTGTACTAGCAATTTGAAATGCCATGCATTTGCCGGGCTCAAAAAAAAGCTATCTTCATCCAGTGCTTTCGGCAAAGTGATTTTCCGTCCAGAATCCATAAATCACTAATGGGCGTTAAAGTGTTCAGTGTAGTGGGTTTCACTGACCGTCTATTTAACTCCGGTTAAAATATTTACTTTCAGCCATCCGGTGTTATAAGTTCATTCGCACAGCAATGCGAACTTTATAAACATTATTTTGTCATTAACTTTTAAATGCATCATTACGAAGCAAAGACAGAAAGTTTCCAAATGACGGGTCTAAATGTGGAGATGCACTGTTGTTACGCCGATTGCGTCAAATAAAAGCATAAGCCTCACGCACAGTGACGAAAAGTCTCCAAAGTTCGGCCTCTTTCTACGCCATCAATACCTTTCCCTGCAGATGAGCGGTCGAATACCCGCTCACTGTCGCCTGTTATCGCTGGCTGTTTAAAATAAAGTTACTTCACTGCTGGTTCGTTCGCGAAAGTGACTTTCGCAGCAGCCAGCGTCTAAAGCGGTACCAAATACCATCCCGCACAACTGCTTCAGAGACGGAAACACAACGACTGGTTAGAGAAGCGCCGCGCCTGCCACCACTCGGGCAGACAGCGTTCGAAGAAGTATCATCGTCATCTGGCTTCGCCGCCGACACAAGACGAAAGTTAGAAAGAATGCTAAACAACCGCACAGCAGAGTATTTTCCAAAGCTGAATTCACGCAAAGAACAGCAGCTGGAGAAAATGGTCATCGTTACCGTCGACGGGAAAGCGTAGCTTCCGATTTCGCCAAAGAAGATGGAAATCTCTCGACAACGCACGAAAGGAGCAGTTCGAGATCGCTAGTGAAAGCGATTGATCGATTACCGCCGATTTCGACAAGCAGCAAAGTTATCGACGCAAGAAAGAATCAAAAATATCAACAGATGATTAAGTTCCGCCAGACGAAATCAATCAACGAAATATTCGCCGCCACCGGGGAGTCAGATTGCATTGCAACGCCGTGCCGTTTAAAGCCAAGCACGTAAAGAAAGGAAGTATTGCTGCGTCCGTCGGTACATTGAAAGTTTGTTACTCCACATCCTTTCATTCGCAGTAGATGGTGAAAGATGCGATATTTCGGCAGTCGTTGTAAAGTCGCGAGATATACCGGCTGGTTCGTCAGTCCGCTTCAGCGGCTGTTACTCGATGCAATTGCGCCTTTTTCGTTTTATTTTTTATTTCAGTACTGCAGCGCCTGCTGCAGTCGCTCGTTTCTCTCGTGCTTCGGGGCACCAGTCAAAGCCGTGTTTTTACTTGCAAAGAATTGCTCGCATTTTTCAGTAAAGAGATGCACTTCAACATACTGATGCCGTCGAACAATAGAAGATAAACAGCGCGTCCATTTACCATTCCCGTGACCGCATTTTTTATTAACACCGTTCAGGTGTTGCCAGCCCTCGATGCCACGGACAGTTGTCATATTTTTGCTGGTCGGTATAGCGGTCATAATAATGCAAAACAAAATCAACAAGCTTAAGCCGAAGTCTTTCTTCTGCGGGCCTCTGTACTTCTCAAGAGCTGACCCCTGCGGACGCCAGCCATCAGCATTTGTTTCGACAGGCATCCACCCGTGCAGTTCCTCAACCGCCTGCAACACCCAAAGATGTGAAAAGAGATATTTTGGCCCTCTATCGATCGGGGCCTTTCCCGGTTTAGACCCACGCCAGTCGAGGACGATTATTGCCAATCTCGATGTTCAGCCGCCAGCCGCCAGCCCATCTTCAACAGATCACCAGCTGCGCCAAGTCAAAGAGCAAGATTTCTCATAGCAAAAATTCTGGTCTCGATTTCAAGCTTCTTGAAAAGTGATTCCCAGCAAAGATTTACCAAAAGTACTGAGTCAGTAACATTTCTCAAAGCCTCATAAATTTGCACTTGTTATGTTATAGTAAAATGCCTATCAACATGAATACAAAGATTAGTATTTTGAAATTACAGGCTGCAGCAAAAATGCATAGTAAGCATTGAAAGTACTTATTTCTCAAACATTACTGAGCACCATATCGAAAGTTAGCAGCCAGTGTCAGTGATAGAGGGAGAAAGCACGTCCCATTTTTGCAGGGATCAGTAATTTCAGTATTATTCACCATTAGGGAAATAATACTGTTTTTAGACTGTCGTCTTTTTTCTAATCTACAAAAATAGGACGTGCTTTTCGTCTCCCTCCTCTATCCATTTGGCCTTTGAGCGAATGTATGCACCTTTAGCTTTCTTGATGTATGTTATCCAATCAGTTTGAAGAGAAATAAATTACTTTTTTTCAATGCTACTAATGCATTTTTGCTACAGTAATTGGCTAATTTCAAATATAATCTTGTATTCATGTTGTTCACTGGCAAGCATTTTACTATAGCTTATAGAAAATTCACAAATTTTAAATTTAAGAAATTCCCATCTGGCTTTTATAGAACGGAAATCATTACTATTCTCAAATTACTTAATTAAATCTTTAATCTTTGCACAAAGTCCTGCATTTTCAAGCAAATCCTCAGAATTAAATTTCAGTATCCCTTTATAAATCTTACCTTTGGCTTAACAACCAAGACAATAGCGCAGTGGATCTGTTAGAGGTGTTGCTGAAATAGAGCAATCCTTTGACAAAATGCAACAAGTTATCTGAGATTAACCAATAATCGATCCTCGATTTGTTAGGAGGCATTAGGGTCTAAAACCAGGAAAATTCTATTGATGTTAGGGTTAAGATGTCTCCATACATCCAATACTTCTTAAGATTGTTGCAACAGATGAGTAATCATAGAGTTTGGTTGAGGGAACTACTTTTAGGTGGATGCCTGTCAAGAGTTTCCATCTGGTGTAACATTAAAGTCTCCACCTATAACAATATTATCTGGTTAAACAACCTCTTGAAATTACAAATTACAGAAGAGACCCCAGCAAAAAGCTGTTTGATTTTGTTTTGCATTATTATGACCATATACATTAACCAAAATAAAAAAGATAGGATTCAATATCCAGAACACTTGCAAACCCAATGTCCATTAGCATCAGTTTTAACAGAAATCGCTTTACCTGGACGGTTGTTAAATGCAAAATCGCAGTCCCTGCAGAGTGGGAGGATCCGTGGTTTAATAACATTTATCTCCCCCATTGATCTAGGCCAAAGAGCAGCATCAGTTATGTGGTAGAAGTGCATCTCTTGCAAAAATAAATACAATGCGAACCAGTTCCTTGCATAAAATAAAAACACAGCCTTTCTTTTGACCTTATTTTGAATGCCCGAACATTTAAAGAGAGAGAAATGAAAAACGTAAGCTTAACTGGAAACATCTGAAGAGAACAAATAAAAATAAAAACAGAAAAAAAACAAACACAGATTGCGAACTTCCGAATCAGATATGTACTAAATGGATGACAATTAACCGTGAGTACATATCTCGTAACCTATAGCATTTCTCCAAAATATCAACATCTCACACCATCCCTACCAGTAAAACAGTTCTAGTGAAGGATTTCAGCGGTCAATGCCTTCCTTCACGTAACCAAACGGACCTCTGTAATACGCTTTTTTTCCTCTTTATTACGTGTTTTACACCCAGCGCCACAGAACGCACGAAAGGCATTTGGTCTTCCTTCGTGAAGTCTTCCACAAATCTGACTCTCGTTAAGGCAAACAGATGAGTTTTCTCGCTGATTTCCACTGGCCCCTGTATTGGACAATCATCTGTCTTATCTTCTGATTCTTTTCACCGATCCGTAAAAACCAGTCAATATTATCAGTTTAACTTCTGTATCAAGTGCGAGCAATTTCAGCAATCAGGTCAATCACTTCCCTGCGGGATCCTCTTCAGACTTCTCCTTCATGCCGTAATCCGGAGATTCCATCTTCTTTTATATCGTTCAAGATCAGATGTTCTGCTTTCCAAGTCATTGTGTGCTGTGGTAAAACCCATGACCGATTTCCTCAACTCTTTGCACTTTCTTTGCAGTCTTTAATTTCAGCCGAGTTCAATTCAACAGCTTTGGAAATCTCTGCAATCATGATGCAGTTGTTTCGCCAATTCTTCTAACTTTTCATCTTGTGAATCGAAGCGAGCAGTTAGGGAAGTAATGGCTTGCAGCAGAGTAGCGTTGGTGATGTCCTCTTCTTGAGGTTTTAGCTTTTTCGACATATGTACTTTAGTGGGTGTAAAGTGAAGAGGAATCACGGCGTTTCTCTAAATGAATCAGTTGTTGTTTCCATCTCTGAAACTGCAGTTTGAGCCAAGCGATGGTCCGAAGGAATAATACAGTAATTTTGGGATGAGTTGTTTGGTGAGATTTTCGCATGTTCTAGGTCAACAACAATAGCACGAAATCTTTAAAGTCACTCTGGGTAGGTGTAATTGAGAAACAAGCTTAATTTTCGTAATAGAAAATGGGAGATAACTAGGCCGCTTAGTGAGAGCGCGTGTTCAGCCCGCCATCTTGCCGGAAAGAGTGTGTAGTAGAAGAGTAGGCAAGCTTTGGGACACACTATCATGATTCATGTCACACAATTGCGTCTTTAAAGGAGCGCTCTGTCGCACCTGTTACACGCACCTCACTGTAAACTGACCTGTCATCATCTTGTAACAATTAACATCCTCCACATTTCATTTAATTTGACTTCCTACTGTACTGGAGAGAAAAGAAGAAGCTCGTTGATCTTTCATGCGGAGAACTCTGCTCATATTTTCTGCATAATGATGCATTTAAAAGTTAATGACCAAATGGATGTTTAAAAAAGTTCACATTGCTGTTGCAGATGAACTATAACAAAGATAACAAGAAATAAATATTTTTTACCAGGTTAAATGTTGATTATTAGTAACGCGAACCCCTTTTTGTAAACCTCTCTAACTAGTCGATCGCGCGCATCCGCCATGTTTGTAGTTTTTCTAACGCGTTTAATTCGTGTTTGTAGTTCTGGACCGAGACTTCGCCAAAGCGCAATGGATTGGGGGAAATAAGTTTTTTTTTTTTTAAACCTTAAACCGCATAAACACATTTCATTACACTAAATACACAAAATGTTGTTTTATCAGCATCACATGACCCCTTTAAAGGAGAAGCAAAGGAGGATCGGTTGCCAACCAGTAAAGCTCATTAATACTCAAAAACCATCATTCAACAGCTGACCGTCCCAGAGTAATGTCTAAAAAATTATTTATTTATTGTTTGTGTGATATTTATTCCAAATAAAAAAGGAGTGTGGAGAAATGTTTAAAAAAAATCAAACAGCAGGTTAAATGTGTTTTCCTGAACA
>NC_056618.1:4760258-4760323 GCF_018340385.1 Cyprinus carpio | reverse complement strand
AGAACGTTTACGCACACTGGGGATTACTAATATGGCGGCGCGGTGGCTTCACATTCATGACGTCC
>NC_056618.1:4759577-4759703 GCF_018340385.1 Cyprinus carpio | reverse complement strand
TTAAACTGTAACTTTTAACACAACTAAACTGTGCTGACATTTATCATCAAAACAACAGCAGCTGCAGCATCTCATCTTTCATCTTTGATCTTTTTCAACAACAAATTGTGTACATTACTGAATTAA
>NC_056618.1:4757711-4757824 GCF_018340385.1 Cyprinus carpio | reverse complement strand
CTGCTTAAGCATGCTCAGAGATGTGCTTTTATTTACACCCATTCCTACGTTTAAGTACAAGTTAGTACAGTAGATCCCACACTTTGCATGAAACTGTTCTTTTATTTACACCC
>NC_056618.1:4757237-4757304 GCF_018340385.1 Cyprinus carpio | reverse complement strand
AACAGGGCTCTAGACTAACTTTTTGCACTGGTTGCACTGGTGCGCCTAACTTTTTTCTTAGGTACAC
>NC_056618.1:4757096-4757177 GCF_018340385.1 Cyprinus carpio | reverse complement strand
TCCAGTTCTCTATTCTAGATCAGTGATCTACAGTGTTGTGAATCTGAGCTTGATGGAAATTAACGTACAGTGCATTCAGTG
>NC_056618.1:4756856-4756928 GCF_018340385.1 Cyprinus carpio | reverse complement strand
CGGATGAATAAAAGAATAAAAAGTTTTATAATAAAAGTTTTGAATAAAAGTTTTAATTTCTTTAAAAAAAAA
>NC_056618.1:4726737-4754746 GCF_018340385.1 Cyprinus carpio | reverse complement strand
ACAAAGTGAAAATACCTCATTCATCAGTATATGATCGCTTTAAAGACAGAGCCAGCTGGTTTGTCTGTGGCCTTGTGACAGATGCCGACTGAACAAAAGAATGTCAAAGAAAGCCCAAGAGGCAGTGATCTCTTACTGAACTCAGCCCAGAGCTCATTCCAGCAAAAATTAAACAGAGCAGTTCAGGCCTCATCTGAGCCTGTACCACAGACTGGCCCAGCATGTAGCTCACGCTCCCCTGCCATCTGTGCCAGACACCACAAAACAACATGCATGACGTGCGCTTGCT
This sequence comes from Cyprinus carpio, assembly GCF_018340385.1. Taxonomy (NCBI): domain Eukaryota; kingdom Metazoa; phylum Chordata; class Actinopteri; order Cypriniformes; family Cyprinidae; genus Cyprinus; species Cyprinus carpio. Next base: position 4,754,457 of record NC_056618.1, on the reverse strand, counting down.
GTCTTCAGCCATCATTAAAATCACTTTCAGACAAAATAATAATTATACACACACGGGCCTGTCATTGTCATCCAGGCATGTCGTGGCCACAAAGCTGCTTTTTATAAACATCACAAAATTCATCGCTCAGACGGCAGCAGACGCAAACCAAACAGCCTGAGCAGTGAAATGGTCAAAGAGTCTCTGTGCCTTAAATCATTTGCCAGCCTCTTACAGGCCACAGGATTGAAGCAATCGGCAACAGCCTTTCTCACCTTCCCCTGCCCTTTCTTGCAGTGTCACAGTGCAAGCATCAGATCACATGTGCGTCCGTGCCTCGTGGGCCTCTGCCAGTGCAGGAGCGACTGTCAAAGCAGCGTCCAGCCACCTGACTTAAGTGAGAAACACCACCTGTCAGTGGAGCTCACGCCTTTCTTATTGCTGTCGACTGCCAGAAAAATTTCAATTGAATGTCATGAATCGTTTCAACAGGCTTGGTCAGAGCTGTCAGAGAGCTAGCTGCTGTCAGCCAGCAGTGCCTTGCATTTGATGCGAAGCATATAGCCGTGGCCTTACACCACAACACACACTCACCAGCCTGTGCTGCCTGCTTTTGCACGCACAATACACGAGACTCATTTTACCACTCAAGACAACAGAGTCCTGGCCTTTGTCAAAGTGCAACTTAAACAGCTTTTGCTGTCTTTCAAAAAAAAAAACAGCCTGCAGACCGCTTCCCTTTAGCATTTCATTCTATTCACTGGTCAAAGTCAGTGATGAGACACTGATTCAGACTCACTTTGATTTTTTTTTCCTTGGGCCCAATCCAGAACAAACTTCTGCACAGAGACTGATTTTCCGATGCCAGCAACTCCTTTTGTCAGTACAGTTCTGATCTGCTTGTCTTGTTCAGGTGCTTTCAAACACATTTTTGCACTCAACCTGGATCTCCTGTGATTCATGACGTCTGAAGCAACTTCAATCTGTCTTACCTCATGTTCAGTATTGACCTGTTCACTACAACCCCTGAGTGATATAGAGACTCTGTGTAGATGTTCTTCAGAAGTGTAGAGTCACCTTGCTTTGCAATTCCTTCAAACACACATTTATACTTCTTCTTTAGGCTACACTTTAGCTGATGAATGAAGAACAGCTCATCTAAACACAGGGATGAAAAAAACTTTTCTTTTAGCCTTTTAGTTAAACTATTTTCTCCAATATACCTTTATAAGACAAGGTGACAGATGATCATGAGTCTCTTACCTTCTAGAGTATGAGCAGCTTCATCTTGCTTCATCTCTCTCAGGAAGTTGAGCGTGAGGTCAAGAGCTGCTTCTTTGTTTCTGCATCTTTTCTCATTAAAATCCTTCACAAAGTAGTCTAAGTTTTCTTTTTGTAATATTTTTCTTAAACTTTTGCAGCTCATGGCATTTCTTCAGAAATTTGATAATTTTGCTTTCAAGATCCTAACCTAATACAAAAAAAATAAGTTTTTCCTTTTACATTTTTGTGTGTTCCTAAAGAAAAAACTAATTAGCACGATAAATCAGGTTAACATTATTGAAAATGTGTTTTTCTACCTGGAAGATCTGCAGGAGAGTGTCTTTGAAGTTCTTGTAGTTCCTGTGAGTCTGGGCGTCTGAATCTAATGTCTCATATTGAACTCTATTAGTGAATAAAATGAAGTACTGCATTTTCAGGGACACTATTAAAGAAACAGTCTGCAAATATTTTTTTTAAGAAAGACAGAAAGCAAAAGCTGTTTAAGTTCACACTGTTAAAGTATAGGATCTATTTAAGTGTAAATTTAGGTAAATATTAGGTCTCTCATTGTAATATTTTCTGTCCTAAAAGCAAACAACACAAGGGCTGGTGAATTAATAAAGTTATGTTAGTGCACCAAAATTTACAAAATATATACTTCACATCAAATCATTTAAATTTTCTTTGCTGATGCTTTTAGCATTTTAATGAAAACTCTGATGAATATTTAAACAATTATAGATCCATGACACATATTCAGTTAAGTATTTTCTAGCAGTCCATGTGGAACCAACAATAAGAAAAACATTAAATACCTTTTGGTAGATGATGCTTTTTTTCTCACTGAAGTTCGGGTTGCCAAATGTCTTTTGGTCGGTGCTGTTTTCTCACTGAAGTTTGGTAGGTATGTGAGCCTGATCTTACACTAATGACAACAAAGAACAATATAACACAGTGCACTTCAGTCTAATTCATGAAGTTTTTAATGTTGTAAATGGTTATTAAAACAGAGATATAGCTGTGCATTTGTTCTCCTATGCCTATAAATGTTTGGTTGCATGATCTACTCTGCCATCTAGACGTAGATTTGTATTTCCGTATTGTAGAACTAAGTGGTATAAAAACAGCTTTGTGCCAGCAGCTATCACTCAGTTGAATAAGGATAGGTCTTAGGAACATTATTATTATTATTATTTTAGTCTAAGAGGTTTTTAGTGATGCTGAGAACCTTAAAGCACTTTTATCATAATGGTTAAATGTTTGTGGTGTCTGTAAAATGTGAAAGATGTGAGAACTCAACACTGCAAACCTAGTCTACCCATGGGTACAAATAAAGTGAACCTGAATCTGTATAATGCTGAATTTATGCATAGTAATGGCTGCTTGTATAATTGTATTACTGGAAATAAGCTCCAGAGTTCAATAAAAGTCACCATACATTGTGTTGTGTTTAGTGAATTATGTTTTTATTCAATCAACATCGATCACAAAAACCACAGTGACAAAATTAGCTAATATAATGCTAAAACGTCATATTTTCTAGCAGTCCATGTGCAACCAACGATAAGAAAAACATTAAATACCTTTTGGTAGATGATGCTTTTTTCTCACTGAATCTCGGTGGCAGACCTTCTTTTGACCGGTCACTCTTCACAGACACAGAGCTGGACACATGTGAGTCTGATCTTACACTAATGACACAAAGAACAGAGAGAACTATAACAGATACTTCAGTCTCATTTGAAGAGATTTTGTGTGCCAAATGGGAGTTTGTTTAGTCCAGTTGAACACAAACTAGTTCACTAACTCATCAGGTCTGCTATAAAGGAATCATCTAACAGTCAAGTGAAGCGCTGCTTTCTCATCCTGCACAATTTCTATTTTAAGAAACACAGCTGGCTCATACAATATCTTGTATCTATAGCAATGAATATAATGAACAATGACCTGTGTGCAGTGAATGAGTCTGAGAAAGAGACAAAAATCTTTTACATTTCCCTTTAAAAATATCCACTAATTTACACTGTAAGAGTTTGATGTATATTTGTATTAATTCTAAATGATATCTAGTTTGCCCATTATTTACATTTATTACCTACTTAATATGAAACACCAAACGCGTAATGCAATAAGCTTTATATGATAAATTATGGATGATCTGTTGATTTCTACAGGCACTGAGAGGTTAACAGTACAGATAATTCAGAAACATACAAACATGGTGCTCTTTTCTTTACACAGATGTGGTTGTTTAAAGAGAGTATCTTGGAGAAACTAAATGTCATTCATGGCAAAAGCAAGAAAAAGACTTAATTATTGATGGGGTTTTAATCTTCACAGAAAGTGTTTAAATGATTCTCCGAGAACAGACTCAGTCTTACCTCTGTTTCTGTGAGAGACTCATCTTTCCTCTCTTCTCTGACATACTGCAGATAAACTGTCATTGATCAGCACTGGCTTGAGGACAACAACAATCTGCTGTTCAGTGTGACCTGGAGATGATGATGTTCATGAGATGAAGAAATATGTTGAGTTAGCAGCAACAGCAACAAAAACACTATATAAAATAAAGTGAGTTACAAACAGATGCACTGGTCTTATTCGGTTGTTAAGTGATGAAGTAATTAAAGCTGTTTCCAGGTCCAAGCCTCAACTCGCTTCACTTGAGAATACGACCTCAGCAGCCGTTTATTAGCACTGTTTATTCATATTTAACATTTAAGATAACCCTTTTCAAACTCACGGTGTACACTACAGTCTCCGTGCTTACAGCGTCCCAAACACAAATCCTTTTTATATTAATTTATTTATATTTTCATTGTCTGGTTATCTGTGATTTCGGTATGGATTTAAAGGTTATGATTATATTTTTTTGGTAGTATTATATCACATTGTGAGTGTATATTAGCACCTTTTGTTGTTTTCTCGTGAGATCTGATTGGACACGGAAGCGGTGACGTCACACTCAACAAGCGGAGAAATGTCTAAAAAATACTTTCGATTTCACATCACAAAACAATAGCATAACACAGAGGCAGAAATACGAAAAACACTTTCAGAAACAGATTCGTGTTTAATAACCCCTCTTTGAAAACATACTTGCGGTCTTGTCCACTATAAAAGAGAATTTATAAGTATCTGAAACGCTCATTTTTCTGTGCTTTAGGCCTGTCGCGTGTCAGCAATTAATTCTCATATCTCTCAGACGGATCGGATTGGATTAAATATATTAAAAATAATGTCCGCGAGTGTTAAAATTAGTAGAGTCTGTGCTGAAGTTATAGCCTACCTGTACAAATGTTTTCTAGGACATAAAACGGATCAAATCCAGCGAGCTACGCTTTCTCTCTTTCTATCTGCGTAGTGTCCTCGCTGAAGGGCTGGGAAATGTGGGAATGTGGGAATGTTGGAAATTCCGAGGCGTTGGGAATCGAGAGTCGAATCCAAAGGAATCGATTCCATCAAGGAGAATAATCAACTCCTGATTCAGAGCCTTTTTTTCAGTTCAACAAATCTTATCTATGGGTGTCTCTCAAACGGAACAATTCACAACTTCAATGGATGTGTCTTGAACACATACTATAGAAAATTAAACCAATACATAATTTAGTTTAAAATAAATACAATCTTCTACCTCAGCTTCAAAGGCTGTCTTGTTACAGATTTCTTTAAGAACATTTTGCTACGTATTTAATATATATATATATTTTTTTGACGTTATAAATTCGTTTTTTCACAACGTTGTAGAAACGTTTTTATCACGTTCGTATATCTCCTTCCAACGTTTTAAATTATTGTTTTGTTTTTGACATTATAAATTTGTATTTTCACAGCGTTGTAGGCTTTCTTTACAGTGTTAAATATGAATATTCATCTTATTACCAGCCTCCTTTTACATTTCACCTTTTATTACTTGTAGCGTTTCTGTTTGTTTTCCATTTTATAAGCCTATGTTAACATATGAAGGCTTAATCATTTATAATACACACAAATTTAGTCACTCATCGTATTATTCACAAAATATGAAAAGTAATATATGGGTAGTTCACACTCATACACACACACACACACACACACACACACACACACACACACATCTAAACAAGCCAAAAGCATAAATATATACCAATAAATCAAAATGTAAATAAAGTACAACACATGAAAACTATGCAATGACTGGCAAATTTGAATATGAGCACATTAACAAAGTCCAAGAAATTTCAGTGCATAGATATTTTAACAGAGAAAAAAAACAGCATTCAATTTGTGAAATGTAAAGTATTTACACTAGTTACAAATTATTTTATTGCAGTTATAACAATAATTATATTGCAATCTTATTACTTGTTTGCACTAAACATACTGCTTATAATTTAGGATTTTGTTTTTCAACAAATTATATGGCATCCAATTTAGAACTTGTTTAAATGATATATAATAAATAGTTTATAATGGCTATTATTGTTCAATAAATAATATTTTATAATATTGGCATACCTGATTAAATATCTGTATGTTAGCAGTTTTTTAGCGCTTTCATTGCAGGTTACATTGTTATGTCAGTAGGTGGCAGCGAGGGATTGTCTTAATGAGTTAGTAAACCATTCATTCAGTGCTGATTCATTCAGTTATCGAATCTGTGACCCACCAGATTTTATGACTCTAGTACTGCTTAGCTCTTAGCTTAGATCTTAGCTCAATGCAGTACCTACAGGGTCACAGAATTCAGTGCAACACCAAAAAAGAAACAAGGTTGTAAAGAAGTAAATTGTCTAAACCAGGGGGTTCTCAACTCTCTCTCTGGCCCGAGATACACTTTCCTGCAGAGTTTAGCTCCAACCTTCATCAAACACACCTGACTCTATCTTTCTATTAGGACAGGGTGCCCAAACTCAGTCCTGGAAGGCCAGTGTCCTGCAGAGTTCAGATCCAACACACCTGCCACGAAGTTTCTAGTATGACTAGTAAGAGCTTGACTAGTTTTGTTCAGTTGTGTCAGATTGGGGTTGAAGCAAAACTCTGCAGGACACCGGCCTTCCAGGACCAAGTTTGTGCACCCCTATATTAGAACCTAAACACAATGATTACCTTGTTCAGGGTGTGTTTGATAAGGGCTGCAACTGAATTGGTGCAGGAACGTGGATCACGCAGGTCAGAGTTGAGAACCCCTGTTCTAAACTCTGAACAAAACCAACAAACAATGCTGTGTCTTACCTACACTTCATTTTATAGAGATCAATGCATTGACCAGCGCTGCCGCCCTGTCATGTGAAATCCCCTAAACCTCTGAAAGAATACTTTGACAAATACATCGGTTAATGGATATACAGCAAATGTGGGGGTATTGTGCACTTAATTAGATGTATTATAGCAAACAAGGTTTAACGAATCTCACACCTAACATACAATATTATGGTCAATTCACACTTCTGTCCAGGTTGTTACAAAATTTTCTTGTTTATCCGTCTTCACAAACTGCCCTGAAATACAATTCAAACATTAACGATTGTTATAAATAAAACATGAGTCTCTAACATTCACAGTGCTCAGTACTTTTTTATCATCTGTGTCTCGTTTTCTCATTATGTTGGAGCCCTTTGTAGGTTGCTGTATAGTGTCCTCAACGCAGAGTTAAACAAGATGCAGCTGAGGCTCCCTGTCAGAGGAGAAACTGTGCACACCTGTGTTGGAGGAGCTATCCCTGGTCCTGAACATCAAAGGGTGGCACTGATGGTGCTTTCCATGGTGCTGAACGTCACCTGCTTACTTGCGGTCACCACAATATTTAATATACAGTGTCAGGTTTATTAGAAATAAACTAATTATAACAGAGAGGTGAAATGCAGAATAGAGAGAATAATATACCAATTTTATTAACTTAATCCTCATATGGTGGCATTACAGTATGTTTTGAAGTCAAAGCCTTCTTAAAATAACTAATAAATAATACATACATAACACACACAGACGTGTCATTTGAGTTGAATTACTGAAATAAATGAACTTTTTTTAATGAATGCAATCCCCCACTATTAAAAGTTTATCATATTTTAAACATATATCGCCCAAAATGTCTGTAAAATCCCTTATTTGGCTTATTGAATTTTGGAGGACGATAGACCATAGCACAGAGTATTGAGGAGTTCAACTGAAACAACTTAAACCTAGCATAATGTGTAATGTGCGGAGTCCGACAATTCAAGCTCATTTTAAAAATAGTTGCCACACCACCTCTGCCACCAGAGGCTCGCGGGGAAAAAAAAAAACCCACCGTTAGACGGTAGCAACTCAGAAAGTGAACTTGGATCACTAGTACTGTATGTAACCAGGTCTCTGTTAAAAATAAAATGTCCAAATTCTGAGAATCAAAGAAATCCTTTAAGATAAAAGTTTTGCTTGCAGGTGACGGCACATTAGTCAGAGCAAATTTTAACTCTGTGGAAACTTCCAGCTCACCCAATCCGTGATGCAGGGAATGAAGACTTTACAAGTACATTTCCCAAGGGGAGTAAGTTTATTACCCATGAGCAAAGTTGTGGGAGACACCGCAGCGGGAGTTCACTGCAGGTGCCATGGAACACAGGAATAATCCACTGATATGGTATCCCCATAGAGCGCTAGACGATAGAACAGTCCTTTCCCTTTGTGATGTCAGTCAGGGAAAAACATTGCATCAGCAGCTGCGAGGATAGACTTGCCTTTATCTTGACTAAAAATCCACCTCAAGTTCTGCGTCTTCTTCGACACCTTTTCCAGCGAGGAATGAAGAGCGTCATGTAGCCTACACCCATGAAACGTTTATACTTAAAGCTTTACCCTGATTTAATCGTGTTTTATAATTCATTTTTAGATGCTGCTATGTTCAGTTTCAATTTTCTTCTTTCTTTTTTTGCCATGGGATACCATGAAAATTAAATTTAGTTAATAATATAAATAATATACAGGTTTCACCTCTGATATTGTAACAGTGATTAAGAATTAAATTTACGTACTGACTCAGAAGTATGCAGATGTCTTTTTGTCGGTGCTGTTGCCATGGTGAATCATAATAAAGACAGAGCTCCATTGATCATGTCTTATTATTGTTGTGGTGGATGAGCTAAGAGTCAACCTGCTCAGAGTCGACTGAACACACGATTTAGCTGTTCTGAAACCGAACACTCAAGAGTTTCCCATCTCAGGGTAAGACAACTCTGAGTTTGTTGAACCTCCTTTCTGGAATACACCCCTGAAGATGAACTACTTATTGTGATTGTTTATTTTATGACTTTGTAGAGAAAACAACTGAGTGAAACTCTTCCCACATGCAGAGCAGTGATACGGTTTCTCTCCAGTGTGAATCCTCTCATGTTTTTTCAGGTTCCTGACCGACTGAATCTCATATCACAGAGTGAACACTTGTAAGGTTTCTCTCCAGTGTGAATCCTCTGGTGACGTTTCAAATCTTCAGCTGTAATAAAAGTCTTCTCTCACTCAAAGTACATATGATCTCTCACACCAGTGTGTATCTTCTGATGAACTTTTAAAGTATGCAGATGTGAAAAACTATTTCCACAGAAAGAACATGAATGTGGTTTCTACTTTTGAATGTAAGGTGACCCTTCAGGTGTGAAGCTCTTAAAAAGGTTTTTCCGCACTGATCACAGATGTGCAGTTTCTCTCCAGTGTGGATGTTCACGTGTCTCTTAAAGTGTCCTTTGCGTGTGAATCTCTTCCCGCACTGATCACATGTGAACAGTTTCTCTCCAGTGTGGATCCTCATGTGAACACTGAGATTCTGTTTGCATGTGAAACTCTTTCCACACTGAGTGCAGGTGAAACTTTTCTTGTCTCTTCTCTTCAGTAAAGAAACTCTTTCAGTCTCTGAGAGATTTTTCTCCAGTTTTGACATGTTTCTTCTCTATTGGATCTAAAATAAAGTTAAAATAGTTACAATATAAATAAATGTAAAAAAAGTTGTAGAAATATTATGCAGAAGTTGACGACGGATACACAACATTATATAATTTTTCACACACTTTTACAAAATGATTCAATGATCAATATCCAAATCGTATATACAGTGTTTCTGTAGTGACAACTATTTGATGTTTGATCAACTACACAAATATAAACATCATATTAGAAATACAATATTAACACTAATATACTATACTAAAAACTTATTAGATAAAGCTGCAGTCTGTAACTTTTGGGGCTCGCGTCTGGCGGAAGAACATGTATAGCCGGAGCTACTTCTCTCCAATATAAGCAAAATCCACCGCTCCCGGCTCTTCTGGTCCAATCAGCGCAGGGCTGTGCCACAGTTTTGTTTGTGTTTAAAATGTAAAAAAATATATATAATGAGCGAGTATATCATGAATCTTTTTCCAAACCGTGTTTTTGTCTTATCCTGAATCACTACGGTACACCTATAATAAGTGTTTATATTCGGACTATTTTAGTCTGGTTGGTGTCGGCAACGCTGCAGAGTAGCACAGTACCTAATGACTCGCCATAGATGTAAACAGAGAGAAGTAGCTCCGGCTACAATGTTCTTCCGCCAGACGCGAGCCCCAAAAGTTACCAACTGCAGCTATAATTAATAACCATTTTAAACTAATTAACTGACCAATATTTTTCACTTAACAACACTCAGGATATAATTTGAACAATTGCGTTTCAGTCCCTATTTTGTATCCTGAGATAGAAAGTATCGCCTATATTATTTATTGGTTTAAGTTTTTTTTTTTTTTTTACAACTCTTGAGGTATTTCAACTGCAAACACTAAATCTGATGATCTGCTGGTAACTTTAAATGTTCTTCAGCCTCATCACTAATCATACAGAATAAACACAACCTGTTTGTTCTTCAGTGTGTTTGATTCTGCAGGGTTCTGGATCTTCATGTTCTCTCTGTCCTTCAATAAACTCTGTCTCTGCAGATTTATCTTCATCATGATGCTCTGATGCTTGCACTTGTGAGCTGAAAAACACATACAATTAAAAGATATCAAATATAAACAATCTAAGAATTTAAAAAGTGAAAGAATAAACACACAAATACTTTTTACAAATTTGCAAGGTACACATAAATCACCAATGAATTTCATTTAACTGAATGTGTTTTAGTTTTGTGTTTTATCTGAAACGTGGTTTATCACAGACTAATGAATAAATGCTGTTGTGATAGTTTCATCTTGTAATGTCACAATAACTGATCGTGTTGTTTTCTGGTCTTGACAGCAATAAAATGATCTTAATGTGTCAATGAACAGATCTGAAGTCATCAGTATAATGAATGAGGTGAAAACAGGATCTATTATCATGAAATAAAGAGGATTTTCATCAGCTGATAATATTGATGAGTCTCAGACTATAAACACTCATTAAACAAGACATTGAGGATCAGCAGCAGATCATCTCACTTTATTCTGAGTGTTTGCTGATAGAAACTGATTATTTGCGTTAGGGTATTTGTTGAAAGACTAAAAAGTGCTCTATTAAAACATAATACAATTATATAGTATATCCAGAAACTGACAAATTATTTTCCCTCACATGCTCGTCGCCTGCTGTGATAATGTCTTAGTCCGCAGACGCAGAAAGAAAACAAATCACAAATTACCTCTTTGAATGATGCTTAAATAAACGGTTAAGAGTGTTTTACAATAAAACACGTGAAGTACCGCGAACTGCTCGCCTCACGAGACTCTGGCTGTTGTTGTGAGCGCGCGGGTGATGACGTCATCGCCGCGACGTGAGGCGAAATCTTTTTTTTTTTTTTTTCATCCACAGTGTTTCCTCCTCCTGACATGGAGAGTTTTGTTTAGCTTGCGATGTCAGATTAGACAAACATTTTTATAGTGGTTTTAGCCACATAAATATAATTGAACACATACTATAGAAAATTAAACCAATACATAATTGAGTTTAAAATAAATACATTCTTCTACCTCAGCTTCAAAAACTGTCTTGTTACAGATTTCTTTAAGAACATGTTGCATTTTGCTACGTATTAAATACGACAAATGTCTTTTTTCTTTATTTTTCACAACGTTGTAGAAACGTTTTTATCACGTTTTATCTCCTTCCAACGTTTTAAAAACGTGTTTACCACGTCCAAACTAGTAATTTACATGCTCCAATCAAAATGCTTTCTTTACAGTGTTAAATATGAATATTCATCTTATTACCAGCCCCTTTTTTACATTTCTTGTAGCGTTGCAGACCTCTGGTTGTTTTCCATTTTATAAGCCTGTGTTAACATATGAAGGCTTAATAATTTATAATACACACAAATTTAGTGTCACTCATCGTATTTATTCACAAAATATGAAAAGTGATATGATATGGGTAGTTCACACACACACACACACACACACACACACACACACACACACACACACACACACACACACACTACACAACAACACATCTAAACAAGCCAAAAGCATAAATACATACCAATAAAACAAAATTCTTAAATAAAGTACAACACATGAAAACTAATTTGAATATGAGCACATTAACAAAGTCCAAGAAATTTCAGTGCATAGATATTTTAACAGAGAAAAAACAGCATTTAATTTGTGAAATGTAAAGTATTTAATTTCAACTAGTTACAAATTATTTTATTGCAGTTATAATAGTAATCATATTGCAATTTTAATACTTGTTTGCACTAAATGTAATGCTTATATTTTAAGGATTTTGCATCAACACAAATTACAGGTACATGTACTGTACATTATTGTTTCTCCTCTATGCCCCGCCTCCTAAAACACGACGATTTTTACAAAGCTCATCGGTCTGAAAAGTGAGGTGTGCTCTGATTGGCCAGCTATCCAGTGCGTTGTGATTGGCCGAATACCTCAAGTGTGTGACGGAAATGTTACGCCCCTTAACATATTGTGATGCCCTGTGTGGCCGGAGCGATGAGACATAAACATTAAAACCCATTAAAAACATGATTTCTAGTCGTGTCCTCTTTTGGATGGCCAAACAAAGTAGTTTCGCTTTCTCAATGAAAATGCATCACACACCGCAGAGTGTGAGCAGAGGCCAGCGGATTCTACGAAGGAGCGTACCTTGTGCTTGCGTCAACCACATGTGAAGACTCCGGGCTGGACTCCTCTTCGTCCACGGTGAAAGCCGATCCGGTGATTCACAGTGCGAAGCTGCTGTATTTCCTCAGCGACCAGCAGAGATCAGCTCCAGGCATGACGAAGCGGATATCATCCTCTTTTGGAAGGCCAAACAAAGTAGTTTCACTTTCTCAATGAAAAAGCGTCACACACCGCAGAGTGTAAACAGAGGCGGGCGGATTCTACGAAGGAGCGTACCTTGGTCTTGCAGCAACCACATGTGATGACCACGGGCTGGACTCTTCTTCGACCACGGTGAAAGCCGATCCGGTGATTCACAGTGCGAAGTTGCTGTATTTCCTCAGCGACCAGCAGAGATCAGCTCCAGGCATGACGAAGCGGATATCATCCTCTTTTGGAAGGCCAAACAAAGTAGTTTCACTTTCACAACCAAACACACAGCGTCTATACGACATGGCGGCAGCAGCAACAATACTACAACAAGAATAAAAGGAACGCCTTCTTTCTTTGCGTGAATATTTGGGCAGTGTTATGCAAATCTTCCCACATTATGATGTAGATATGTGGGGGGTGGGGGGTGTTAGAACGAGCCGTTTTAGGAGAGCATTTAGTCTTAACTTTGATAAAGAATATTTATATTTTTTTGATTTTTTAGTTTTTTTTTTTTTACAGATCTTCTTTATGCACCAAGAGCTTGTAACAATCCAAAGAGAAAGAAAAATTGAAATCGCATCATATGACCTCTTTAAATATCAATATAATAATTAAATATTACATATAATTTGGTAGATTTTTTTTTTAATTGAAATCACATGCAACGATGAGTAGTGGTGATATTTATTTTGTACAATATTTGCAACTGCTTTTTGTCACTTAATTAGAAGCAACACAAATTAAAATTATGTCATGTTATAGGGACTACTGTACAGACATTTAGAAGTTGATTTTAAAATGCAAAGTATTTAAAAATGAAAAAATAAAGCTATGTAAACACTTGCATTTTTACAACACTATAAGTGTGTCCCATCAGGTAATGAAGTTCGACACACATGTGTGGTCTGCATCCTCACTTGAACACTTGGGGCATATACAGTAAATACGTCATATTAGTCGTCAGGTGGTCAAGTGCAAAGACCGCAAGTGTGGATATTTGGACAAGGCAAGAGTCCCTCCAAGCTAACAATTTTTGGTTCCCAAAATTAGGTTAGGTTCTGGGGATGTTCTATTTACTCTCCTAGAAGGCAGGACCGTACCCACCATTGAGCTTCATATCAGCTGACTCAGTATTTACATTCTTCAGCACAGACGACAGTCAAAGAGAAAGAGACTGTGATGAAGAGAAAGAGAGATGGTGATGGAAGTAATCCTTGAAATATTTCCTGTTTGGGATTTATTATTGTGTATTGTCAAAAATACACAAATCTTCTCTTTTTCCAGTTTGTAGTGTGGATCACTGCTACATTTAATCTGATTCTCATGTTTAAGAATCTGTTATCTTGACAAATCATTTATGCGCCCACTGACTTGGTTTTAAACCTGTATTGTTTTTCCAATTTATGGGACTTAAAACATTTTAAAATGCACACATGTAGGTCAGAAAAATCTACATTTTCTCGGGGAGCATGCCCCTGAACCCCAGACTGATCTCCATTTAGGGAGCTCTGTATTTATAAAAGTCTGCACACGGTCTGCTAGAAGGTCCCCAAAACATTCTCCTAACCTCTTTACTCGGACACCGCTGCTGTACGTCAGTAATCATCCAGCACTCATGTGTCCCATCGAGTAATGGGTCTGTTTACTAACCTGAGCGTAGATTTCCAGTGTAATAGACTTAACATAATTACTCTGAGATTACTGACTCTAGTTAAGTCAGAATCAATTCAAATGTAACAATTTATTATCAGTCAGGTAAATGTATTATGCCAATTCAGAGATATCAAATCAATACAAATCATCACATTCTCAAAGACAGATCTAAGAGTGAGTATGGAGTGTATATGAACACACTGCACACTACGAGCTCATCTGGATACAGAAGGACCCTGATCTTCTTACAACATTTCCTTAAGTACTTCAGACTAAAGCAAACATCGATGCATTGATCACGTGATTGTTTACACATTTTTGGGGACAGATGGTAACTCACATTAAAGACCCTGGGACCTGACACACCCTCTACAGAGAGCAAAATATCTCTAAACTCTTAGGATCTGTATTTACGTTTTTTATATTAATCGTAAGATTGAGACCATTGTAGCAGTCGCCCTGAGAGAATTCAAATCATACCAGACATGACTGTGAATATTACTTGCATTCATGTAGAACATCGCAATACTATAATAAAAAATAAAAAAAAATATGTATTTCATAAGATCGACAGAACTAGAAAGATGAGATTTTGTGTTATAATAAAAGCGACAAAGCATAAAGCGTATCACAATTATTGAGTGACTGGTGCACTACAAATAATGAATGTACTTAAACTTATATTTTTTCTAAGCATTTATAGCAGCAATCAAACGGCTTATGAATAGTCACAATGTTTTACCTTAGAAAAGACAATAAGTTTTTTTTTTTAGATTAATTTATTTATGAAGCATGTTGGGTTGTGTTTTTACTTATTTGTTTTTTGTATTTCTATGTGATCTCTTGTGTTTGTTATATGATGCTACTACATTAATTGTCACTTGTGGGATTAATAAAGTTGTTAACTTGAGCTGGATCTGAAGATGATCTACTTACTCTAAATGTTTTTTGTATGTTTGTGTAGTAGATGTTTGAGTGAAACAGTGTGGATCCTCTGGTGTTTTAAATGTGTAGCTGTAATAAAAGTCTTCTCACACTCAAAGAACATATGATCTCTCACACCAGTGTGTCTCTTCTGATGAACTTTTAAACTATGTGTGAAACTCTCTCCACACAAAGTATATGAATGTGGTTCCTACTTCGAATGAACTTTCAGGTGACTCTTCAGGTGTGAAGCTCTTAAAAATGTTTTTTCACACAGATCACATGGGTGCAGCTTCTCTCCAGTGTGGATGTTCACAGTGTGTTCTTAAAATTTCCGTTGTGTGTGTGTGAAACTCTTCCCGCAATGATCACACTTGTATGGTTTCTCTCCAGTGTGGATCCTCTCGTGTGATTTCAGGTCTCCTGACCGACTGAATCTCTTGTCGCAGTGTGAACACTTGTACGGTTTCTCTCCAGTGTGAATCCTCTCGTGTGTTTTCAGGTCTCCTGACCGACTGAATCTCTTGTCGCAGTGTGAACACTTGTAAGGTTTTCTCCAGTGTGGATCCTCTGGTGCAGTTTTAAGATGTTGAGTTGTAATAAAAGTCTTCTCACACTCAAAGCACATATGATCTCTCACACCAGTGTGTCTCTTCTGATGAAGTTTTAAATTCCCCAGTTCTGAAAAGTTCTTTCCACATAAAGAACATGAATGTGGTTTCTCTTTTGAATGAACTTTCAGGTGATTCTTCAGGTGTGAAGCCATAACAAATGTTTTTCCACATTGATCACATGGGTGCAGTTTCTCTCTGGTGTGGATGTTCTCGTGATTCTTCAGGCTTCCTAAATCTGTGAAGCTCTTCTCGCACTGATCACAATGTGAACGGTTGAACGGTCCAGTGTGGATCCTCATGTGAACACTGAGGGTAAAGTTGGTTGTCAAACTCTTTCCACACTGAGTGCAGGTGAAACTTTTCTTGTTTCTTCTTTTCAGTAAAGAAACTCTTTCGGTCTGTGAGCGAGTGTTTTCGCTGGTTTTGCTGTGACGATGTTTCTGCTCTTCACTCTCCTCCATCAGATCTGAAATGAAAGTAAAATCAAACCCATGTTTCTGTAGTGAGAACTATTCAATGTTTGATCAACTCCACAATTGGTTTGGTGTAGAGCCCTGCACGGGCCTCAAATTTAGGCCCGAGCCCGGCCCGTGTCTGACAGCTTATCAGAATTACCGGCACAAGCCCGACCCCAGCCCGCCTTTTTTCCCCCCTTCTCCCAAAACAGCTTATAGCCTACTACTGTTTCAGCTATTTTAACTTAGATTAATGTACGCTATATCCAATAGTTTGTGCAGAGAGTGGAAGCTATGTGCGCTTTGCAGGACATGGAGGCGCCAGCGCAATCACTTGCATGAAATTACTTAAGAGTTATTCATCATTTGTAACTGTAAAGGGGGTCTACTTTTATTTTTGCTCACTCACAATATCAACAAAACGTTGTGCTTTTATAAAATAAAGAAAACAAACATGAAGCGCTTTCTGCCGTCTGGTCTTGAAAAGGAGTGATTCACAAAAATGAACCGAAACTCAGCGAAAACATGCCTCACAGACATAAATATATCTATAGAAAGCTTTAATTTACTACTTAACGAAATAAAACAAACAAAAACTCTTTTATTATGATCATAATCTGTATAGAATCATGTCTAATGAGGAGATGGCAAGCACTGCACATGAACAATTGGCTTGTTGTTTGTCGTGGTAATCAAAGCTAAACTCTTTCAAAATGCAGCTTTTCCTGAAGCATTGGGAACTTTTAATAAGTCCCTTACGCTCCAACTTCTCCCCGACGCTCTGCATGGTCAACTGTCACCTGTATGCTAATGCGTGTGTTACAGATGTTCATTTTGGTTATTTTTCCCAACCGACAACCGACGCTTGTTAACAGATTATTAACTATTAACTGACAAGATTGTTTTAAATTAGAATTGAATTAAATTAGAAAGGATAAGTGTCTGTGACCCATTAAAAATACTAACATTTGTTTCCCGGGAATTCATTTTACATGCGCAAAAAGGAGCAAACAACAGGATTCACATGGTCTTCATATCACATCACACACCTGCAGCGCTTCTGTGAGCAGAGAAAAACTTAATAAAGCTAGGATATATATATATATATATATATATATACACTGTATATATATATATACATACATATATATATACACAGACATATATATATATATATATATATATATATATATACACACACATACATATATATATATATTATATATATATATATATATATAAAACGAATAAATAGGCCTATACGAGAAATACATTTTTACTTAATAAATTAAGAAAATAAACAAAAAACTGTGCAACAAGTAGCCTAGTATGTGCTGCGCAAAAGGAAACCAGATGGCAGAAAGAGGCATCCTATTTTTCTTTAGGCTTATCTTAAGATTTGTTTTTTATTGTGAATGTGCACAAATAAAGGCAAACCGTTTACAATTACGATGATCTTTTTGACTAAAATGAGAAGTTGCTTCCACAGTTCCACTGGAAAAAAAAAAAAAAAAAAAAAATCAAGTGATTGTGCTGGTGCAGCACGCACACAGTTACTTTGACAATGCAGTCTCTTCATTATCATAATAAAATACAGTCAGTCAAACATGAAAAAAAACACTGCGCAGTTTAAATATGTAGTAAAAATCTGTGCCATTAAGTGTTATCACTGTACCACTGTGATGTTATGCAAAACATTTTGTTTTACGTAGATATTTGAACGTGAGTGAAGTACATAATAAATATAAAATTGGCATTCAAATACATCGCAAATACGGAAACATTTGATTTTGTGTCGAATGAGAGACCCAATGTTGGTTTCAGTTTCGTTTTGGCTTAAATTAATTTGTTTTGGCTTGTCGTTTGTATTGCTATAGCTTCTTATATTTTTAATTCTTGTTCTTTTCTAAATACTGTTAATTGAAAGGATTGTTGTGGAGTGAGGGGAACTAAAATAGCCTAGCTATGTAAACTGTAATCCGGTACTGATTCCAAATTACATGACAAAAATTATAGTTAGTAACATAATCCATTACATTACACATTTTAGGTAATCTAATCAGAATACTTTTAGATTACTTTTGACCTAACTTGATTTAAATAGGATAATATTCTACCATGTTGACACAACAAAAATACAAAGAGTATTATAATATATATATATATATATATATATATATATATATATATATATATATATATATATATATATATATATATATGTGTGGCATGGGCCGATTACCGGTTTCACGGTATACCACGATATGAAAATTTCACGGTATCAAAGCCACTAATATTTTCCATTATACCGTTCCTGCGGTATGCACTGTTTTCCATGTCTCCTCAAAGACTGCAAGAGTAGGAATCCCTCAGACTGAGTGCAGTGTAGAGAGTAACACTGACTCCTCCTGTTGGTGCGAGCGAGCGGTCAGTCACGTGTGTAGGATGGCGGAGATTAAGGCCTGGGTTCACTTCACATTCAGCGTTCCTTTCAGTCTCGCGCACAGCTTTCAAAAGTATACTTAACCGCAGATGAGCGCGGACGGATGAGCTCGACACATGCGCAGTACCACGGGGTGTGTGGCTGTCCGCGAGCCCTCTTGATGATGAAAATAACGTAATGCCGACGGTGCGCGGATGGCTGAAAAATACTTTGGCCTTTACGCGATCAGCAACCGGCCGTTTTTTGCCTTATTGCAAAGCTCTGTTGTGGACTTGCAGAAACTGTGTTGCAATGCAATTATTTTCCAAAATGTAATTTATGTGAAAATATGAAGTCTGTTAACGCCCGTTAAAACAGGCCAGAGACGCTGAAGACGGACGCACAGAGAAAAGTATTGTAGCAGGCAGATCACTCACTGTTCATGATGCACAAACTATTGGAAGAAAATCCTCAGTATTGATTTGGGTGTTTATATGAATGTATTTCTGAGGGGATCTGGCTGTCTTCTGAAAAGTTTACGTGGTATAATTTCACAAAGCTTGTCAGAACATTCTGTTTTTGCTTCAAATTGGGTTATTATTAAATCAAATTATGTGTTTGATTATTATTATATAACTAAATGATATGAAATGATAAAAATTTCAGATTTCACATTTCAGAGCTGTAACAACAATACCGTGATACCGTGAAATGTTTGCTTAAGGTTATCATACCATCAAAAACTCATACCGGCCCATGCCTAATATATATATACATATATATATATACACATATATTCAATTTGTTGTTATTAACATGAAGTGCATTAAACATTACATTACATCAAGGTTTCCCAAACTAGGGTTTGTGACTTTAATAAAAAGCTAATTAATTAAATCATAAAAATGATACATTAAAATAAATAATTTTAAAACCAATCAAAATAAAATAAAATAAATCTTACTAAAAAAGTTTAACATTTCCTTTGTTTACCTGCATGTCATGTGGACATAACCAACATCAGAGGGTACTTCAAGTAAATATATTTGGTGAAAGAGGATCAGATGACAAAAGTTTATGAATTTGTGCGTTTTAATGTGTTTGAAAGACAAACGCACAGTAATACAAGGTTAAATAAGCTACAGAGTGATGATTCAAATAAAAATCAATGTGTTCATCAGTAGTTGATGCAATGTTGAAACACTTCTTAAACCTGAAATGATTTTTATAAATCATTCGTCAAATGCTGTTGCTGACTAATGACTGATCTCTGTGTGAATGTCCACAAAACTGGACGACTTTCTGAGTGTACATCAGCGGTAGCCTATTTTAGAAAGGAACATTTAAAAGATGGAAAATAGGGATTAGGGAGAATCAATAAATTATGAATAATTACATGTAAATAATATGTAATCATGTAGTCCATAAAAAGGTAACTGCAGTCGGATTACAAGTATTTTAAAGTGGAATTTAATCTAATTACAAGTTTTTAATTTTTGAATCTGATAACATAATCCAGATTACATATAATCAGTTACTACAGCTCTGTCTACACGCCTCTAATACACGAGCTTTCATGAGTGCGGTTGCCAGATATCCCTGAATCAGAGCTTCGCTGTTACAAGGACACATTTTCTGCCCAGTGTTATGCTTATTTTAAGCAATCTGGCAACCATGTGCACGAGCTCGCTCCTCATTACAGAAGCACCGCCGCTGAGGATCTGAAAACACTGACAAACAAGCTGGAGTTTATCGATCTAAATGAAAGCATCATGAGATCTTGAATATACTGTTTGTGATTGTGGAAGCTGAATAAATGCACTTACTCAACCGCTGCTGTTTTAATACAGAAATAGGCTACTGCAATTTGGAATTAGTGGAATCACTATTAGGAATTTCACTTTTATAATATTATTCTTTGTTTCACCAGTTTTCATATTATATACAGACTGAGTGCATAAGTCTTTGGTGTTATTTTATATAATAAAAAGCCTAATAAATCAGCACACTACATGAGATAAAATAAACCACGTGTGCATGAGTCCACATTCTATTGCTTTGTGTTTACTGGTGAAAGAGCAATACCTGAAACACAAAAGTAAATTTCTCAAATAACAACAAACATTACGATTATCAGTTTAACCATTATACAGCATGACGAAAATGTGACTAAGATTTCATTGACTATAACCTGACTAAAATGCTCATACATTTCATTGACTTAAACTTGACTAAACAAAAACAGGACAGGGATGACTAAATATGATAACTAAAATGTACATTTGAGTAAAACTAAGACTAAATTAAAAATGGCTGCCAAAATTAATACTGCTGTGCGGTTAATTAATAATAATCTTATTGCTAAAATGTCAAGTTTTCATTGACTAAAACTAGACTAAAATGTTGAGACTTTTAGTCGACTAAAACTAAATAGGATAAGGTTGACTAAATATGATAAAAACTAACAAGGACATTTAACTGGTTCCTACATTATATTTCTATACACATTCTAATCTCACATACTATTTAGGATGGATAGTATGAACATTGAGACACAGGGCATGTCTTTATGAATGAACCACTGAATCATTGACTCAAATGATTCAAAATTCACAAACACGAATCCTTCAGTAACGAAACACTGCTGTGTGCTGCTCAGAGAAGCGCGACTGTGATCTTTGTTTGGAACCATTTTCATTAACCAAATGGAGCAAAAACAGTCAACTTTGACAATATATCAAATATTGAACTAAAATGTATATGAACTACTCATTTTAACGCTTTAAAACGTCAAATTTTCATTCGTGGTTTCCAGGAAAAACTTCACACTCTCGGTCGTGTCATGTTGCTTAACTAGACTGTATGTTATAAATGAGAACTAAGTTACATTTTTATGTTTCTTCTGTGTGCAGTTGTGTTCATTTGTTTTGATTTCTCCATGAGATTCTCTCACAGAAGGCTGTGTGAGCTTCAACTGACACGACCTTGTTGTTACTGATCCATTATCAATCGCCGTTTACACAGAATGTAATAAAATCAGAATCATTCTCACCAAAATTTAGGTGCTTCCCTTATTAGATGTTTTAATCAGATTAGTTGTCCGGTTGGGCAAGAGTAAAATTCTCTTCTTTCACTTTTTGTCCTGGACAAGCATTAATTATGAGCTCTGTTACTGTATATAAACTTCAACCCGCCAGAGTGACTAGCAGGAGTGAACATGTTACCCGCCACTGATGAAATCCACACACATACACACACACACACACACACACACACACACACACACACACACACACACACACACACACACACACACACACACACACACACACATATATATATTAAAATCCACACAAACATTTTTCAGCCTCATTACTGAAGGATGAAGAATAAACACAACCTGTTTGTTCTTCAGTGTGTTTGATTCTGCAGGGTTCTGGATCTCTCATGTTCTCTCAGTCCTTCAATAAACTTTGTCTCTGCAGATTTATCTTCTTCCTGATGCTCTGATGCTTGCACTTGTGAGCTGAAATAAAAATAATAATAACAAATAAGTCCATTATCTATTATTATTCATCTTCTCTCCCATTAACACACAGGCACAGAAATATATAAGAAACATATAATTAAAAGATGCCAAATATAAACAATGTAAGAATGTAAAAAGTGAAAGAATAAACATAGAAATATAATTTTACAAATTTGCAAGGTACAAATAAACCACCAATGAATTGAGTTTAACTGGATGTGTTTTAGTTTTGTGTTTTATATGAAACATGGTTTATCACAGACTAATGAATAAATGCTGTTGTGATAGTTTCATCTTGTAATGTCACAATAACTGATCTGTTGTTTTCTGGTCTTGACAGCAATAAAATGATCTTAATGTGTCAATGAACAGATCTGAAGTCATCAGTATAATGAATGAGGTGAAAACAGGATCTTTTATCATGAAATAAAGAGGATTTTCATCAGCTGATAATATTGATGAGTCTCAGACTATAAACACTCATTAAACAAGACATTCAGGATCAGCAGCAGATCATCTCACTTTATTCTGAGTGTTTGCTGATAGAAACCCTTCTTTATCAAACATTGTGATTTGTCCTTATGAATCTGAATACATTTCTAATGTTATTTAGCGCATTCAAAACAACAGAGTATTTCCACATCTTACAGTTTTCTATGTGAAGAGGGAAAAATTGTCAATTGATGATGAAAATCGATTTAAATCATAAAACTCTTTAAATATAAGTGTTAGCAGACACACACAGCACCGAGCCTGATGAAAATGATGCAGATATGATTGTGTAAAAGTGTTGCTCAAACAAACGGTGTAAAAAGAGTATTTTACAACTTCGTGAAAATAATGAACTATTCACCTCAGAAAACCGCCACACTGAAGCGCGCGCGAGTGCTGACATCATCAGCTCTTCTTTTTCTTCTTTGGTGTTTATTGGCGGGTGGCAATCTAACTGGAATAAAGTATGCATCAGGATTTTGCTTGTAGGACAAAATAAACCATAAAAATCACAAACTAGAAATTAAAATAAAACAAACTAATAATAATAAAAAAAAAAATCAAAAAGACTATATTCTTTTATATAAGTCGATTTAACCAAATTATGATGACCAATTGTCGCAGTGTCATTAATCCGGACTATGATCCCCTGTCTTGTTTTTGGGTTTTCTTCTTCTTTTTCTTCTTCTTCTTTTGATTTGATTGGTGGCTGACAACCAGTTTTAAAGGTGCATTAATGCCACATACGAGACTGGAGTGTGGAGCAGTATATGACAAACTAGGACATTTAGAAATTAATTATATTCTTTCCATCAATCCTGTATTTTTTAGGTAAATCATGATATGTTTGACCACATTACAAGTACTTCCTTCTAAAAGCTTCTGAACATTAATGTTTACAATGTCTGTCTTTAGCATTTGAATCATTTCCCTTCTTTCCTCCTCATATTTCCTGCACTCCAATAACACACGTAACACTGACTCTCCTGAATATTATAAATGATTATAAAAATAAATTTTATACACCATCATTTTTGTTTCTATAACGTGTGAATCAGTGACAGCTGGTGCTAAAAAAAAATGCTGGGGTTGCGCAAACAAACTGAAAAATTAAACTGTTAGTAATGCAGGACTGTAAATAGCCATTTATCAGGTGATTATGTATCATTACTGCTAGATAAAATATTGAACTGTTAAAGAATGCAATAAATGTACCAAAGAATGCAGTGAATTTGAGTTCAATGGGTTTTATTATCAGTAGTGTTTGAATTTTGAGTATCAGTTGTGGGTAGTATTATCAGTAGTAGTTAAGTTATCAAGGTAATCAGTTCAACAGTAGTACACACATGACACACGCACCACACATCACAGGTAACACACACACAACACATACACACACACACACACACACACACACACACTATGAAGTTGCCTAATCACTGGCCAGTAGCACTATTTGAATATATTTTGCTCTCCTTTCTTTCTGGCTTGCAGATTTCTCCCTGGTTTTCTTTCTGGTTGAAATCAGTCATCTCAGTCCCAGTCCTCTTCTCCAGTGACAGCATGAACAATGCATTCAGCCTCTCCTGGGTGCTGCTGTTTCTCAGAGAAGTCTTCATTCTTTTCAAGGTTGAGAAGCAGCTCTCAGATCACTTCTGCTGTGGTCATGGGTGTGCTGATGAGGATCCTGTGTTCCTGTGGCTCAGTGGTAGAGCATTGCGTTAGCAGCGCAAAATGTTGTGGGTTTGATTCCCAGGGAACACATGTTAGGTAAAAAAAATGTTAGCCTGAATGCACTGTAAGTCGCTTTGGATAAAAGCGTCTGCTAAATGCATAAAATGTAAATGTAAATCTTGAGGAGAGTGACAGTCTCTGAAAAGACTTCCTCAAGATTGTCCTCCATAAACAGCTGGAGAAGGTCCACAGCACCACGATAGCTTCTGAACTCTTCCTTGCAATAGATGAGACTACGCTCTGTCTTCAGCTTACTCCCACTGAGCACTGGATAGACCTTCAAAGTCCTGCTCAGTGCATCTTCAGGAAATACCACTGTGTACTGTTCAAACCTGTCTGCTTGAAGCAAAGTGGCACTAACAAGGTGTTTGTGAAGGAGAACTGTTCCATGGTGTGTGAGAGTATGGTATCACAGACCTATAGAGTGAAGGATGAAAACAAACATTATGTAGTGATGACAAAATGTCAATTTCAGCTGCAACAATTAAAAATGACCAGTTTTAAGTTATAAAGGGAGATCAGTTTCAGTGTTTGAATCCATAATTTCTCAGAAATTCATACACATGGACAAGACATTCTGAGTAAATAAGTCAAGTTTCATGAATTTCTGCTGCTCAGGGAGCTAACAGAGATGAAGGCCGTAATACTAATGTTGTCCACTAGAGGAAATCACACAACAAATTATTTTAGATCACAATTTATAGATTGTGAAAATGGTAAATAGTTCACTTGTAGTAAAAAATGCATACAAATATTTATCTCCAAATTATAATATATTAATCTCAAAAATACATACTATCATTAATATTTTTATATCCTAATGATATTGAAAACACATGTCGCCAACTATGACTGAATATATGCCCAATTGAACGAAAGTGAATATAAAATTTGATTAATTTTAATGTATTAAATGGAATAATATTTCTAAAACGAGTTTAATGTTTCATAACATTAATATTACGACTTGAGAACTTGTCTTTGTGTCTCTGAATGAACTCCTTTTGTGGAAGCGTTCTTCACGCAACAACGTGCAGAAACACGGCAACTAAACTCTAAACATTCACAGCGTTTTATTATAATAGTGTCCTCATTATAATGTTATGTTTATGACAGTCCCAGTCATAGTTGTTTGTCCTGCTCGCTATCTGAAGAGATAATCACCGGACAATCAAGAGCTTTACTGCAGCGCAACTCAAACAAATGCGTCTTATACGAGATAAATAATATATACACGATATATAGAAACCAGATGAAATGGTTTGAAATCACGGTGGCCTGGTCCTGTTTTTTTGTTTTGTTTTGTTTTGTTTTGTTTTGTTTTGTTTTTTGTTTTGTTTTGTTTTTTGTTTTGTCGTTTTGTTGTTGTTGTTTTTTTGTGTAGTTTTTTTGTAGCACTTTATTTTACAGTCCTGTTCCTCATGTACATACTATGTACTTATTTTAGTAATTACAATAACTATGTAATAACTAGGTACTAAACCTGAACCTACCCCTAAACCTACCCCTACCCCATGTAGTTACCTTGTATTACCAGAACTTTCTTAGATAAATACACTGTAAGTACACTATAAGTACATGTAAGTACACGTACTGTAAAATAAAGTGCAACCATTAATATTTTATATTTATGCCTTCTCAATGTACCAAAGTGATCATTACTAATTGTGACATTTAGGCACTTTAGAAATTGTGTTTTAATACACTACCAGTCAAAAGGTTTTTAAAATGTTTTTAAAGACGTATGTTTTTGTTAAGTGGGATTGTTTTTTTTTTTTTGAAATACGTTTATTATGGTAATATTGTGAAATATTTTTATTAAAATGTAATTTATTTCTATGATCAAAGCTGTATTTTCTGCATTATTACTCCAAATCATACTAATATGCTGATTTGCTTCTCAAGAAACATTTATTATTATTATTATTATGCTGAAAACAGATTCGATTTTTTTTTTTTTTTCAGGTTTCTTTGATTTTTTTTATCTTAATGTCTCAGCTGACAGTCATGAAATGAGTTTTAAGTGTCAGTTTACAGGTGATCTGAAGACATCAGCACAATGAATGAGGTGAAAACAGCAACTATATATGAAATCAAATCCTTTCATAATTTCCCCAAATAACAGTAATCATAGAAGTATTCAAACTTACTTACAGTAGTTCATTTGTTGACCATTAGACACTTTCATTTTGATTCATTAATAAAGCTAAATGGCCATTGTTTGGATTTAATTTATATCCAAATTAAATCCTAAATGACACGCTACACACTGTGCATGCATACTTTGCGCTAGGTACTCAATTGTCTGGTGTATGAATATTATAAGGTTATTTTGTCAACATCTGAGTCTGAGTCCTCTGTTGTGAGGAAAGCTGACAGTTGACTCATGAAGTGTTTGTCTCTTTAAGTAGAGCATTATCCAGAGAAGATCTTGACTTCACTGATGATTAGCTGTTGTTCTTACACCCTCACCAGAGAAAACATCTGGACTCAGACAACTAGACTTGAAGAACAACAAGCAGAAAACAGAGATGATAACACCGAATACCTCAAACCCCTCACCAATTAAAGTACAGGAGTAGACCTCTGTAGAAATGAGGAGTTTGTAGACCTGGGCTTCATCATTAGACATGATGGAGGACAGACAATGACATCAAGAGATGCATTAGCAAGACCAGCAACAGCTTTATAACACTGAACAATATGTGAGGTCCAACACTAGAATGACCCTGTATCAGAGCTGTGTCCTTTCCACCTTACTTTACAGCTCTGAATGTTAGAGAATGACACAAGCACTTTACCTAACTATCAGCTTTCCACATGATGAACCTCCAGAATCCTGTAGATCTTCTGATCCAAAACATCTCTGACCAACAACTACTCATGCGGTGCAATTAAGAAAGTATGGATAGCATCATCATAAGAAGCTGATGGAGATGGACTGGGCACATCATCCAAGATTACAAGACAACTTTAACCAGAACTCAATTTCTTCTGAACATCAGAGGGAAACATAAGAGAGAAAGACCAAACAACATCATCCATCAAACAGTGGAAGCAGAACTAAAACACTAAATCACAGCTGATAATATTAAATTATATATGTACACTGAGATGAAATAATTTCAGAGCTTCCTTCAGAAAAAGGAAAGCCATGTTTATAGATAAAGACTCAAACAGAACACATATGATCTCAAACGGGATGAGGGTCAAGTGACCGAAGACTTACTGTATGGATATGGATCTTGGATATGGATAATGACATTGTTATTTATCTGTTTAAATGTTCTGTTTGTTGCTTGTTTTAAGGTTAATATGGTTTGATATAAAAATGTTTGCACTTGCAGCACTTGTTTGTTAGGATGAATAAGTCAGATGTTTATTTGTTTAAATGTTCTGTTTGTTGCTTGTTTTA
>NC_056618.1:4721635-4725971 GCF_018340385.1 Cyprinus carpio | reverse complement strand
ACAGAAAAAAACTGAGGCTGCCCACATAGCGACAGAAAAACGGTACAACCTGCAAGTTCATGATGGCCCCGTTAGATGCCCGTACTCTACTCTTGCCTTCGAATGTGGCGGTTAAATGCGGAGGGGAAAACATTCGAACGCATTCAAAAACTTAGTCTTTGAACTTGATTTTGGTGTGGAATGCAACACGTTAATATAATAATGCATGACACATGCAAACGATGCATAATAAACGTAGCCTACAGTTTAATTTGTAAGGGCACGGTATACATCTATGTACAGTAAGATTTCATTAATGTTAGCTAATGTACACTAACCAGAACGTACAATGAACCAATACACAGGAGCCCTATTTACAGTATTTATTCATCTTTGGTTAATGCGAAAATAACCAGATGCGTAGTCAGTGTTGTAGTTCATTTAGTTCACAGAGGCATTAATTACTGACAACAAACACAGCTTGATTTTAATTATGCAATTAGTAAATGTTGAAAGTATTGTTATTATTAGGCTAGATCCTACTTGTCCTTCTTTGTGCTCCCTGTAGCTCAAGCTCGGTGTAGAGGCATTGCTGTTAACAATGGCAAAGGTTGGGGGTTCGATTACACATGATAGGTAAAACTTGATAGCCTGAACTGCACTGTAACGTCGCTTTTGGATAAAAGATCAATCTGCTAAATGCATAAATTTAATTTAATTAATTTAATTTAATTCTTCGTTCGTGTTACCACTCATATTAACTAATGTTTAACTAAATGAACCTTATTGATGCAAGGGTTACCATTTACATTTAGAGTCTATTTAGCAGGGACACTTTTATCCAACGCAACGACAACTGGCGTCCTTAAATGAGGCACCAATGAAGAAAAGAAATCCAAACTCAACAAAAGAGCAATGATATATAAGTGCTACTAAAAAGTCTCAGTTAGCTTAACGCAGCGAGCGATACATTTAGTCAAGGTTTTTTTTTTTTTTTTTTTTTTTAATTTAGAGGCCTTTTTTGGCTTTTGTTAATTGTTTAATAAATTAAAATAGAAAAACAAAGATAGAATACAAAAAAGATTAGGCCAGAAGCAGTGGTTTTTTTTTTTTTTTTTTTATAAGAAAACAAGCAGTTTTAGTAAATAAATAGTTTTTAGAGTGCAAGCCTTTTATTTCCTATGATTCTTGAGATGGTTTAAGACTGATTGGTTTGTTGCCAAATTGATTGGAACAAGCACTGCTTGAAATAAACCAACTAAAACTGAAACTATTAATGCCTGTTCATGGCTGCTTTGACTGACAGTTTGTATTGAATCACTGAGAGAGCAGTTGACTTGGTATGATGTTGGTTTCAATATAAAAAATGATTTTTTTTTTTTTAAATGTTCTTAGATGTAGTTAAACTAAACATTTTGGCATGTTGTTGTAGCTTAG
This sequence comes from Cyprinus carpio, assembly GCF_018340385.1. Taxonomy (NCBI): domain Eukaryota; kingdom Metazoa; phylum Chordata; class Actinopteri; order Cypriniformes; family Cyprinidae; genus Cyprinus; species Cyprinus carpio. The sequence goes on along the minus strand of NC_056618.1, from coordinate 4,724,555 downwards.
CTTGCTACATTTCCACAGGGCTGTAGCGTTTAGTGTAGTGAAGCTTCATTGAATGAAGAGTAATTGTTTAGCCTTCCGCTTACCTACATTTTCCAAGGAGCTTGCCCAAGGGCACTGCCATGTGTGAGAGTTATGGTATCACAAGACCACTTTTAGCACAGCTACGCCTGTAGTAAGGATGAAATAACTAAACAACATATGTCGTGATGACAAAATGTCAATTTCAGCTTGCAACAATTAACAATGACCCAGTTGATTAAGTTAGTATAAGGGAGATCAGTACTCAGTGGTTTGAATCCTATAATTTCTCAGAAATTCATACACATGGACAAGAACAATTCTGAGTAAATAAGGTAAAGTTTTCATGAATTTCTGCTGCTCAGAGGCTGAAGGACTTACAGATATTAAGAGTCCATAATACTAATGTTGTCCACTAGAGGGAAATCACACAACAAATTCTTTTAGCTGTCACAATTTTAAAGACTGTGAAAATGGGTAAAATAGTTCACTTGTAGTAATAAAACTGGGTCATATAAAATATTTATCTCCACAAATCGGAAGGTTATCATTACTATCTTCAAAAATACATTACTCCTCATTAATATTATTTATATCCTAAGTGATATTGAAAACGATATGTCGCCAACTATGACTGAATATGATGGCCAATTGAAGGAAGTGAATAATAAAATTTTAATAATTTTAATGTATAAAATGGAATATTATTTCTAAAGGGCGAAGATTCACCAAGATTCTTATTTGAACAAGAGACATGGCCATTGCTATAACTGTAAATTATCTAGCAAAAGGGGCCGATTGTTGCTTGGGACCCTGTATTATTGCCAAACAAAATAAGTGGAATGAGATGGGGTAGACATTCTTATAAGAGGGAGCTACCACAAAAATATAAATTCATAAAAATATTGGGGCAAGCAAGTTTAGCTGTATTTGTTTCAATTTACCTTGCAATGGGTAATGTGTAAATGTCTTCCTCATGCCTTTGATGGACTTTACAATATGTTTTCTGGGGGGGGGGGAAATATGTTCATGTAACCGTAAGATATACTCCTCGCCATTAATCTCCACATACTAGAATATCGACAAGCGTGTCTACAGATATACAACACGGTAGCATTTTTCTCGTTATGCAACGGCAGGGAAGATGGAGAGCATTTCTGCAAAGGAGGAGTTAAGAAATGTATGACTAATAATAATAATAATAAGCAAATGCCCAAAAGAGGAATACAGCTGTGACGGCGTGCATCTTCTGTATGTCCTGCTGGAACTGGGCTGTGATGGCTCCTCTTAATGTGAACTGAATGCTATGTCCTTCTTCTGGAGGTTATGGGCAAAGTAGGGAGCGTCCACATGTGTGCATGATGTTGTGGAAAAAGTTGGCAGAATATATATTTTTTGTATATAAGTTTATTGTATATTATTATGTGAAGTAGTAGGTATTATACGTCTTATAAATGTAGATATAATAGTTATTATATATTCGAGTTTGTCTGGAACCACAGCATTAGATTAACATGTATTCAAGTAAATGAGAGTGTAGCTAGCAATCACGAGTTCATTCTATAAGATGAGCATTTCAAGCACTTGACAACGACGGCCCAGCGACACTCTCGCTTAAAACAGCTCTTAAAGCACTGCATTTTTTGAGGGGAAACTACTTCAGTCGTGAAACAGTAACGAATGGCGATCGTAAAAGTGACTCACAGCAAACACGCTACGTTAACACTCTACAGATCAATCGTTGTCGAGAAAACCGTCGGCCACTAATGAGCAATCTTGATAGGCAGGTTTTTAATAAATGGGATTGAACTCATCATTTTATCTCATATTATACAGCTTCGTATATTTATAGGGTGCAGCATAATAACCGTTAATATTACGACTTGAGGCAGCGTGTCTGTGTGTCTCTAGAATGAACTGGAACTCCTTCTTGTGGAAGGCGTCCTTACGCTTACGACGTCATATCACTGTGCAGAAAACACGGGCAACTAAACTCTTACAATCATTCACAGCGTTTTATTATAATAGTGTCCTCATTATAATGTTATGTATAATGACAGTCCATCCGTCATTAGTTGTTTGTCTCTGTTCGCTAATCTGAAGAGATAATCACCGCAGGGGAGCAATCAAGCGCTGTCTGCAGGTCCCAACTCCACTCAACCAAATGCATCTATATACGAGATCAATAATAAATACATATAGAAACCAGATGAAATTTTTTTGAAAAGGGCAGCGGTGGCCTGGTCCTGTTTTTTTGTTTTTTTGGTTTTGTTTTTTGTTTTTTTTTTTTTTTTGTTTTGTTTTCGTTTTGTGGCTTGTTGTTGTTACTTACATATGGTATTATGTATGCCTTCTCAAATGTAACGCAAAGTGATCATTACGATTGTTACATTTAGGGCACTTTGAAATTGTGTTTTAAATACACACCATCAGAAAGTTTTTTTTTGCTCTTGCTGCTTACGCAAGCCTTTCATTTATTTGGATTGGGGGGGGGACAAAATACAGCAAAAACATTAATAAATTGTAGTAAATAGTTTTTATTTAAAATGTAATTTGTTGCTATGATCAAAGCCTGTATTTTCTGCATTATTACTCTCCATTCTTCAGTGTTCTTCAGGCATGATCTTCAGAAATCATCTAATATGGCTGGATTTGGGCATCCAACAAAAAGCATTTATTATTATTATTATATGTTGAAAACCAGATTCGATTTTTTTTTTTTTCAGGTTTCTTTGATTTTTTTTTTTTTATCTAATGTCTGTTCAGGCTGACAGTCATGAAATGAGTTTTAAAGTGTCAGTTTAGCAGGTGATCTGAACACATCAGCACAAAGACTGAGGTGGAAATACAGCTATATATGAAAACTACATCTCTAATTCCCCAAATAACAGTAATCATAGAT
>NC_056618.1:4662266-4721268 GCF_018340385.1 Cyprinus carpio | reverse complement strand
GGGGTATACAATAAAGTTTTGGGTGAGAAACAAAATTTAAATTGTTTTTACATATTTAACAAATATCCTTCTTGATTGTTGGTCTCTGTGCATGACTGTGTGTTCATGTGTTCTCGGAATTGCACACAAGTTGTGAAAAAAAAAAAAAAAAAAATCAAGATTAATAAAAATGTGACATAAAAAACAACAATGTATAGAAATCCCCCAAAGAGTATCTGTGTACTTTCTTCACTGAGTTGAATCTTCTTTACTGACTCTGGACCGGAGCTTAGGTTGACAGATGAACGTGATAACTTCCTGATGCAATGAGCACAGCAGATATATTTACCTCAGAGGAAAAAAAGCACATAGATTGTATTTCATGTTGTGTTTTTATTAATCTTGATTGTTCACAACTTGTGTGGTTTTGAGTTGAGTTAGACTGAACTGCTGTGCTAACAGTCTCTCGAACACCCATTCATGCACAGAGACCAACAGTCAATAATATGTTGAGTTTGTTTCTCACCAGAACCTATCGTATATACCCAGAACACTTTGAATATATGGCACGTGTCACATGGGACCACTCTGTGATAATTTTAACTTAAAGGTGCCATAGAATGCAAAAATAATTTTTATAAGGTGTTTGAACACAGCGGTGTGACCGCAGTGTGTGAAAACAACCAGCCTATAATGGTAAAAAAAAAACTCACTCAATGTTTTATAATCCCAAAATATCAAACAGTCTCTCCACACAAGCAGTTCCAGACAATAACATCATACTCTGCGAAAGTCTTGCCCATTTGTGACGCTCTCTGTCCTATTAGCATATACACATCTCTGAGTGAGCAGCAGTGGTTCATCATTACTGTTCTCTTGCTGTAGCTGCTGGAGAAACAATGTCAACACCAAAGAGCCACTAAAAGTGTCGTGTGTTGGAATGCACCAACGAACATAGAAGTCTCCATAGACCGCTGAGGACACGGTGGTTACATTTCATTTTCGTAGGAATTGACTGAAAAAATTGAAAAATCCTATACTTTGTGCTAATCATTTTAAGCTAGACTGCCTCACAAACGAGGGTCAGTTCAGCGCTGGAGATGTGCAAAGATTGCTTCTGAAAGAGGGATCAATACAAACGCTTCATGCGCAAATGTCCAGACTCCAGACAAAGTAAACATCACGCATCATAATTTTTTTCCAAAACAGATTCCTGGCTCTCTGTAAGGTTAATATTGCTAAAGCTACCATTGTCTCTGCCTTTTGTCACTAGTGCTGCCTTCACCTGCTACCAGAATGATCGTGAATAGGAATGTGGTCGTTAAAAACTACGTTTGTTAGCAATGTGATGTCAGTAACACGGTCCCCACCAGTTAAACCGTAACACTGGTATGTGCCCTCTAGCATGTGCTCTTGAAGCTCCGCACTCTTCTGAGAAGGGAGGCGGGAGCACCAGCTCATTTTCATTTAAAAGGGACAAAACACAATAATCAGATTCTTCTGAGATGGGAGGCAAGAGCACCAGCTCATTTCACGTTTTGGCTCATTACATGTGGGGTATTTTGAGATAAAACTTAACATACACACAATTAAAAATATTGTTTCAATGCATTCTATGGCACCTTTAATAAGAGTTTATTTGTAATCCAACAGAAGTGTGTAACATCTGCTGGAATGACAAACTCTTTCAGTGTTAAAATGTACTCTGTGAGTAATGTACATATTTCACACCTTCGAAAATTTTATTTTAGCTCCAAAATGGAGGGAGTAATATATACTTTTCAGGAGTGTCAAATTTGACTCGTATTGGGTTTTGGCTTTTTTGCTGTGCAGCTTTGATGTTCTTCTGTGTTTATACGATCAAAGCAAGCATTAAAGGGCTTCAGTTCATCTGTGAGGGGAGGTGTTACTGGTTGGTGGTCAATGTTTTTAAATTAGTCTTCAATCCTCAGTTTGTAGTCAGTAAACGATCACATTCAGCAGTCACAGCAGAAGTTAGAGACTAAAGTTAACTGAAGTCTATTCAAAAGTTGTTATAAATATATTCTAAGAAGGTTGGAATCTGTATTAAAGGCAAACAATGGTAAACACATTAATAAAATTCTGGCTATTTCTAATGTGTTCACATTTTTTTCTCCAACCCCTGTGCACTTAAAGGGATAGTTCAAAAAAAAAATGAAAATTACCCCATGATTTTAGTCACTCTCAAGCCCTCCTAGGTGTATATGACATTCTTCTTTCAGACAAATATAATCAGAGTTATATTAAGAAAATGTCCTGGCTCTTCCAAGCTTTATAACTTGGGGTCGGACTCAAATGAGAATTAAAATAGACGACTGTAACATTACTAGTCATGTAACATGTGAAATGATGTAAGATACTCACATCAGTGTGTTGAGTGTACAGTGTTTATCCTGCAGTAGAGCAGAGATCTGATTCACTCCTGTGTCTCCTAGTTTACATCCACTCAGAATCAGCTCTCTCAGGAGTAACGGGTTTTTACCCACAATTCCAGTCACATACTGACAGCCTTCATCTGCAGGATTAAGCTATAAGAGGAGTAGAAGAGAAGATGAAGCTGGAATCAATTCAATGTGCATTATATCACAAAACATTTAAAGATCATCAAACATTGTTTGTAACGAAAAACTCTAGTTCAAGTTTAAACAGTTGAACATTTCAAATATTTTTAAAAAGACAAAAGTCAAAAGTAAATTATTTAAAAAGAAACTCAGGGGCAACAGCTCACTAGATCATGATATTCTCATACATCTGAAGATCTTTCTGGCTTTTAAGCAGGAGATGAGGAAAGTTAGCAAAGATCTGAAGATCTTTCTGGCTTTTAAGCAGGAGATTGATGTATTTAGTTTAATCTTTTGATGCCTCTCTTCCACATATGTGCAGAATTCACCAAACACTGGACTAACACAAAATGACTTTTGTTTTAAACAAGTCCAAAGCTGAATGTTTTTTGTCCTCTGTGTGCAACACTATTCTACGACAGGCATTAGTAATCAAACATATAGAGCATCATAACGACCAAACTAACATAGTATTTATGGTCTGTTGTTTATTAACTTAGTTTTAGTTTATTGTTAGCAGGATATTTTTTTTTGTTACAGATCTGATGTGTTATAGTGGTTACGATGTTTAGTTTTAGTGTTTAGTCAGCAGAATATTTTGTAAGTAAATTTTTGAACAAAATATTAGACATAATAATGACCTCAACATTTGCGCTCCGTTATCAGTTGTAGCAGTTGTGTTTGTATCAATAACAGACCAACAGATGGAGCGACTGATGAATCAGAGTTGTATTGCAGGGAGTCATGTAGAAATATAAATGAACGATGCATGGTTCTGCTCTAATTGTCTACACCAGACACGAGCAGCTCGATTTGACAAAAGCAAATAGAACTCAGTGATGTTTTCTGCTGTGGATGCGGAGTGACAAATCCATGACATAAACCGATGCCCCATTCTATTTCTGACGAACCCCAGCGCTCTGACACAAAGAAGAATTTCAAAAAATATTAAGCAGCACAAATGTTTACAACATTGACAATAATCAGAAATAAAACTCAGTAGCCCCTTCCCACTGCACGTCGGACCCGGCAAATTGCCGTTACATTGTCGGGTAGACTTCTGTGTGAAAGCAAACACTTCCCAGGATTGATTCCGGGACTGAACCCAGGTCGGGGACCTAGTAACATTGCTGGGTTCAGTCCCGGAACAAGCGCTGTGTGAACAAAAGCCAGAACTAATACCATGTCGTAGTGATGACGCATGTTATTGTGCGACTCTTTTACCAGGTGTTTTGAAGGAAGATCAACGTTCGTGAAGAAAAAAATGTGCAAACTGTAACGAAGCGAGATCAGTTAGTTCCTCACTTTCCGCGCTGAAGCTAAGATCGGTTCACCAGCTTAAGTGAAAGTTAACGTGCCTAGTGTATATCGACTCGTACATTACACGTCACACCCTGATATCACGTGACCCAATTTTCACTGGACCTTTACGGGTTGTGTGTCAAATGCATGCACATATTCCGGGTAATCACTGGCAATGTGAAAGTGCAAAATCTAGCGACCCGGGTACAAATCGCAGTGTGAAAGGGGCCAGTGATGTTTTCTGCTGTGGATGCGGGCCGCGATGCAACAACAAATCTATAACAAACTGATGCCTCGTTCTATTTCTGACAAACCCCAGTGCTCTGACACAAAGAAGAATTTCAAAAATATTTAGTAGCACAAATGTTTACATTGTTGATAATCAGAAATGGTTATTTGAGCAGCAAATCAGCACATTAGTATGATATTGAATTGGATCATGTGACACTGAAGACTGGAGTAATGATGCTGAAAATACAGCTTTGATTACAGGAACACAGTAGCCTATATGTTAAAACATTCAAATAGATCATTTAAATTGACAATATTTCACAATATTATAGTGTTTACTGTAAATGTAGTCCTGGTGAGCATAAGAGACTTTCCAAAAAAAAATAAGAAGGGGGTTAGGGGGCCTTGAAAATATTTTTCTCTACAAAAAAGGGGCCTGTCAGAAAAAGTTTGGGAACCACTGGCCAACTCAAACAATATTTAATGTAATTCATACAGGCCCCACTTTTGAGAAAAACAATGGCACTATATAAAAAAAAAAAAAAACACTTGTCCAATTCCTCACTTTTTCTAGTTATGTAAGGTTAAAATATTGTGCCTGTAATTTTTTTTTTCTCATATCACAATATAATATCGATATCTCCTGGACAGTGTAAAATATTGTGATATGAAATTTAGCTCATATCGCCCCACCCCTGCTCTGGATAGTTTTATTTAATTGATGTCTGCTTTGATGCAAAAGTATTTCTGCCCATTATGAGAGGAACTGCAGGTTCAGACGTGTGTGTGTGTGTGTGTGTTATCACTGATCCTCTCCTGACACACATCACATGTTTGTGGTCTGTGATAGATCTGCTGTAGTAGATCTACAGTGTTGTGAATCTGAGCTTGATGGAAATTAATGTACAGTGCATTCAGTAAAATTTAAACAATCAGGATAATAAGTCACACTGATATGTTTTTTTCATGAGAAATGTTAACACAATCATAACACAATAACACAATCATAAATTTTAATTGAGGCACCAAACTACTGAACACCAGCACATCTAGTGACCCAAAATGTCTGATTAACCTGTAACTTTTAACAACTAAACTGTGCTGTCATTTATCATCAAAACTACAGCAGCTGCAGCATCTCATCTTTCATGTTTGAACATTTTCAGCAACAAATTGTGTACCTTACGGAATGTGAAATAGTATAATATAATATAATATAATATAATATAATATAATATAATATAATATAATATAATATAATTAAACTTTTTTATAATACAAATAATTCACATGTGTATCATTTATTTAACATTATTTCATCAGGTCTCACCTCAGTGTGTTGAGTTGACAGTTTGGATCCTGTAGTAAATCACTGAGCTGCTTCACTCCTGATGGTCCAGGATCATTTCCTGTGAGATCCAGCTCTATCAGGTGTGAAGGGTTTGATCTCAGAGCGGAAGACAGAGCTTTATAACCTTCTTCACTGATACTGCAGTCTGAAAGTCTATTGGAAAAGATGTTATTCTTCATTATAACACAGACTGTCACACAAGTACATGTTCTAGAATGAAGAAAATAAAAAGATATACTACAGGAAGTTTGGCCTGAATGGAATCTTTTAACAGTAAAGCTGGGTAAATTTATATATTTGTGAACTACAACAAATGCAATTTTTGCATTTGCCACATTATATCCTACAGTTGCAATCAAAATTACTCAACCCCTCAGAGACAGCAGTACTTTACAAATACAAGCTTTTCTGAATGTCAGCGCCAAAGAGCCATTAAAAGTGTCATGTGTTGGAATGCACCAACGAACATAGAAGTCTCCATAGACGGCCGAGGACACTGAGACTCTGTCACCTAGATATCACATTATAGAGACTGTGTCTGTTCCCCGGGCTAGAAAATACAAAAAACGCCCAAACCAATTTAAGAGCAACAATTTAATTGAGGTTCAACAAATAAAAAACAGATGCAATACGGATAAACAAATGATAAAGCTTGGCTTATTGAATATCAGGTCCCTTTCTACGAAAGCACTTTTTGTAAATATGATCACTGATCATAATCTAGATGCACTCTGTTTATTATTTTAAATGAGTCTACACCCTAAGATTGCTGTTATAAACATGAGTCACGTCCAGAAGGTAAAGGGGGAGATGTTGCTTCAATTTATAACAATGTTTTCAGGATTTCTCAGAGGGCAGGCTTCAAGTATAACTCATTCTAAGTATTGGTGCTTAATATAACATTATCCAGAGAAACAAACGTATAAATGATAAATCCCCTGTGATGTTTGTGCTGGCTACTGTATACAGGCCACCAGGGCACCATACAGACTTTATTAAAGAGTTTGCTGATTTAACATCCGAGTTAGTGCTGACTGTAGATACAGTTTTAATTGTTGGTTATTTTAATATCCATGTTGACAATGAAAAAGATGCATTGGGATCAACATTCATAGATGTGATCAACTCTATTGGGGTTAGACAACACGTCTCAGGACCTACTCATTGTCGAAATCATACTCTAGATTAAATACTGTCACATGGAATTGATGTTGATGGTGTTGAAATTATGCAGGCAAGCGATGATATCTCAGATCATTATTTAGTTTTGTGCAAACTTCATATAGCTAAAACTGTAAATTCTACTTTTTGTTACAAGTATGGTATAACCATCACTTCTACCACAAAAGACTGGTTTGTAAGTAATCTTCCTGATGTATCCGAATAACTTAGCATATCCAAAACCTCAGAACAACTTGATGATGTAACAGAAACTATGACTCTCTCTTTTCTAGCATTTTAAATACAGTTGCTCCTTTACGCTTAAGGAAGGTTAAGGAAAACAGTCTGACACTGTGGTGGTGTAATGAGCACACTCGCACCCTAAAGAGAGCAGCCCGGAAAATGGAGCGCAGCTGGAGGAAAACAAAACTAGAGGTATTTCTTATTGCTTGGAGGGAAAGTAACCTATCTTAGAGAAAAGCATTAAAAACTGCTAAATCTGATTACTTTTCTTCTCTTTTAGAAGAAAACAAACATAACCCCAGGTATTTATTCAATACAGTGGCTAAATTAACGAAAAATAAAGCATCAGCAAGTGTTGACATTTCTCAACATCACAGCAGTAATGACTTTATGAACTACTTTACTTCTAAAGTTGATACTATTAGAGATAAAATTGTAACCATGCAGCCATCAGCTACAGTATCACATCAGACAGTGCACTATAGATCCCCTGAGGAACTGTTCCACTCATTCTCTATTATAGGAGAGGAAGAATTGTATAAACATGTTAAATCATCTAAACCAACAACATGTATGTTAGACCTAATTCCATCTAAGCTCTTAAAAGAGGTGCTTCCAGAAGTCATAGATCCTCTTCTGACTATTATTACTTCCTCATTGTTATTACGGTATGTCCCCAAAACCTTCAAACTGGCTGTTATTAAGCCTCTCATCAAAAAACCACAACTTGACCCCAAAGAACTAGTTATAGACCAATCTCGAATCTCCCTTTAAATTCAAAGATACTAGAAAAGGTAGTGTCCTCATAATTATATTCCTTCTTAGAGAAAAATGGCATTTGTGAGGATTTCCAGTCAGTTTTAGACCGTATCATAGTACTGAGACTGCTCTCCTTAGAGTTACAAATGACCTGCTCTTATCATCTGATCGTGGTTGTATCTCTCTATTAGTGCTATTGGATCTTAGTGCTGCGTTCGACACTATTGACCACACTATTCTTTTGCATAGACTAGAACACTTTGTTGGCATTAATGGAAGTGCATTAGCATGGTTTAAATCATACTTATATAACCGCCATCAATTCGTAGCAGTGAATGAAGAGGTATCATATCGTTCGCAAGTGCAGTATGGAGTACCGCAAGGCTCAGTACTAGGGCCGTTACTCTTCACGCTTTACATGTTACCCTTGGGAAATATCATCAGGAAACACGGTGTTAGCTTTCACTGTTATGCTGATGATACTCAGCTCTATATTTCTTCGCGGCCTGGCGAAACATACCAATTTGAAAAACTAACGGAATGAATAGTTGATATAAAAAACTGGGTGACGAGTAATTGCTTACTGCTAAATTCTGAAAAAACAGAGGTGTTAATTATAGGGCCTAAAAGCTCTGCATGTAATAACCTAGAACGCTGTCTAAGACTTGAAGGCTGCTCTGTCAATTCTTCGTCATCAGTTAGGAACCTAGGTGTGCTATTTGATAGCAACCTTTCCTTAGAAAGCCACATTTCTAGCATTTGTAAAACTGCATTTTTCCATCTCACAAATAGATCTAAATTATGGCCTATGCTCTCAATGTCAAATGCAGAAATGTTAATCCATGCGTTTATGACCTCAAGGTTAGACTATTGTAATGCTCTATTGGGTGGTTGTTCTGCACGCTTAGTAAACAAACTCCAGTTAGTCCAAAATGCAGCAGCTAGAGTTCTTACTAGAACAAGGAAGTATGATCATATTAGCCCGGTCCTATCAACACTGCACTGGCTCCCTATCAAACATCGTATAGATTTTAAAATCTTGCTTATTACTTATAAAGCCCTGAATGGTTTAGCACCTCAGTATTTGAACGAGCTCTTGTTACATTATAGTCCTCCATGTCCGCTCCGTTCTCAAAACTCTGGCAATTTGATAATACCTAGAATATCAAAGTCAACTGTGGGCGGCAGATCTTTTTCCTATTTAGCGCCTAAACTCTGGAATAACCTACCTAACATTGTTCGGGAGCCAGATACACTCTTGCAGTTTAAATCTACATTAAAGACCCATCTCTTTAACCTGGCTTACACATAACATACTAATACACTTCTAATCCAAATCTGTTAAAGATTTTTAGGCTGCATTAATTAGGTAAACCGGAACCGGGAACACTTCCCATAACACCTGATGTACTTGCTACATCGTTAGAAGAATGGCATCTACACTCATATTAGTCTGTTTCTCTCTTATTCCAAGGTCACCGTAGGAACCAGATCCAGTATGTATCCAATTGCTACATCGTTAGAAGAATGTCATGCACCAGCCCAGATCAGCACCTAGAAAGGACCTCTACAGCCCTGAAAGACAGCGGAGACCAGGACTAGAGCCCCAGAGACAGATCCCCTGTAAAGACCTTGTCTCAGACGACCACCGGGACAAGACCCAGGAAACAGATGATTCTGCACAATCTGACTTTGCTGCAGTCTGGAATTTAACTGCTGGTTTCGTCCCAGAGGAGAACTGGCCCCCTAACTGAGCCTGGTTTCTCCCAAGGTTTTTTTTCTCCATTCTGTCACTGATGGAGTTTTGGTTCCTTGCCGCTGTTGCCTCTGGCTTGCTTAGTTGGGGACACTTCATTTACAGCGATAGCGTTGACTTGATTGCAAATTATTGCACAGATATGATTTTAAACTGAACTGAGCTGCATGATGACATCACTGAATTCAATGATGAACTGCCTTTAACTGTCATTTTGCATTATTGACACACTGTTTTCCTAATTAATGTTGTTCAGTTGCTTTGACGCAATCTGTTCTGTTAAAAGCGCTATATAAATAAAGATGAGTTAACATGGTGGTAACATTTCATTTTCGTAGGAATTGTCTGAAAAAATGGAAAAATCCTATACTTTGTGCTAATCATTTTATGTCAGACTGCCTCACAAATGAGGGTCAGTTCAGCGCTGGAGATGTGCAAAGATTGCTTCTGAAAGAGGGATCGATACCAACACTTCGTGTGCAAACGTCCAGACTCCAGACAAAGTAAACATCACGCATCATAATTTCTTTCCAAAACAGATTCCTGGCTCTCTGTAAGGTTAATATTGCTAAAGCTACCATTGTTTCTGCCTTTTTTTACTAGTGCTGCCTTCACCTGCTGCCAGAATGATCGTGAATAGGAATGTGGTCGTTAAAAACTGCGTTTGTTAGCAATGTGATGTCAGTAACACGGTCACCACCAATTAAACCGTAACATTGGTATGTGCCCGCTAGCATGTGCTCTTGAAGCTCCGCATTCTTCTGAGATGGGAGGCGGGGCACCAGCTCATTTTCATTTAAAAGGGACAAACACAATAATCAGCAGCTCATTTTTCATTCCATAAATGTGGCAATTTCAACAAGCTATAAAAAAATTACATGTGGGGTATTTTGAGATAAAACTTAACATACACACAATTAAAAATATTGTTTCAATGCATATGGCACCTTTAATAAGAGTTTATTTGTAATCCAACACAAGTGTGTAACATCTGCTGGAATGACAAATAAACTCTTTCAGTGTTAAAATGTACTCTGTGAGTAATGTACATATGTCACACCTTCGAAAATGTTATTTTAGCTCCAAAATGGAGGGAGTAATATATACCTTTCAGGAGTGTTAAATTTGACTCGTATTGGGTTTTGGCTTTTTTTGCTGTGCAGCTTTGAATGTGCTTCTGTGTTTATACGATCAAAGTAAGCATTAAAGGGCTTCAGTTCATCACCCAAAAATGAAAATTATGTCATTAATGACTCACCCTATGTCGTTCCATCCCCGTGAGAGTCCGTTCATCTTCGGAACACAGTACAGCAGATATTTTAGATTTAAAGTCCGAGAGCTTTCTGTTCCTCCATTGAGAATCTATTCTATGTACGGTATACTGTCCACGTCCATTAAAGGTAATAAAAACATCTTCAAAGTAGTCCATGTGACTCATTTCTAATCCGTTAGAATTTTTTGAAGCATCGAAAATACATTTTGGTCCAAAAATATCAAAAACTACGACTTTATTCAGCATTGACTTCTCTCCCGGGTCTGTTATGAGCGCGTTCCAACACTGCAGTTTAGTGATATCCGGTTCGCGAACGAATCACTCGATGTTATATTAAAAATCTTCTTGAACCAGTTCACCAAATCGAACTGAATCGTTTGAAACGGTTCGCGTCAACAATAAGCATTAATCCACAAATGACTTAAGCTGTTAACTTTTTTAACATGGCTGACACTCCCTCTGAGTTCAAATAAAACAATATCCCGAAATAATTCATTTACTCAAACAGTACACTGACTGAACTGCTGTGAAGAGAGAAGTGAAGATGAACACGAGCCGAGCCAGATAACGAACGAAAGATTGACTCGTTCTCGAGTCAAGAACCGTTTCTGTCGGACGCGTCCGATTCGAGAACCGAGGAGCCTGATGATACTGCGCATGGGTGATTCAGACTGACACACAGCGCGTCTGAACCGAACTGGTTCTTTTGATCCTTGATTCTGAACTGATTCTGTGCTAATGTTATGAGCGCAGGTAAACCGAAGGCTTGAATCAACATGCAACCGGTTCTTGACTCAAGAACGAGTCAATGTTTCGTTCGTTCTCTGGCTCGGTCAGCAGTTTAGTCAGTGTACTGTTTGAGTAAATGAATTACTCAGGGTGATGTTGGTTTATTTGAACTCAGAGGGAGTGTCAGCCATGTTAAAAAAGTTAACAGCTTAAGTCATTTGTGGATTAATGCTTATTGTAGACGCGAACCGTTTCAAATGATTCAGTTCGATTTGGTGAACTGGTTCAAGAAGATGCGTTTACATCGAGTGATTCGTTCGCGAACCGGATATCAATAACTGTGGTGCTGCAACGCGCTCATGTAACAGACACGGAATACAAGACAACGCTGAATAAAGTTGTAGTTTTTTGCTATTTTTGGACCAAAATGTATTTTCGATGCTTCAGAAAATTCTAACGGACCCTCTGATGTCACATGGACTACTTTGAAGATGTTTTTATTACCTTTCTGGACGTGGACAGATGCCCCGTACATACATTCTCAATGGAGGGACTGAAAGCTCTCGGACTAAAAAGAAAATATCAAAAAACTGTGTTCCGAAGATGAACGGAGGTCTTACGGGTTTGGAACGACATGAGGGTGGAGTCATTTAGCACATAATTTCAGCATTTTTTGGGTGACTATCCCTTTAAAGGGCTTCAGTTCATCTGTGAGGGAGGTGTTACTGGTTGGTGGTCAAGCTTTTTTTAATTAGTCTTCAATCCTCAGTTTTTGTAGTCAGTCAAACATGATCACATTCTGAGCAGTCACAGCAGAAGTTAGAGACTAAAGTTAACTGACGTCTACTCAAAAGTTGTATAAATCTATTCTAAGAAGGTTAGAAGCTGTATTAAAGACAAACAATGGTAAACACATTAAAAAATGCTGGCTATTTCTAATGTGTTCACATTATTTTCTCCAACCCCTGTGCACTTAAAGGGATAGTTCACCCAAAAATTACCCCATGATTTACTCACCCTCAAGCCATCCTAGATTTATGTGACTTTCTTCTTTCAGACAAATAATGAAAATTACCCCATGATTTACTCATCCTGGCTCTTCCAAGCTTTATAACGTGGGGTCAGACTCAAATGAGAATTAAAATAGACGACTGTAACATTACTAGTCATGTAACATGTGAAATGATGTAAGATACTCACATCAGTGTGTTGAGTTTACAGTGTTTATCCTGCAGTAGAGGCAGCGATCTGATTCACTCCTGTGTCTCCTAGTTTACGTCCACTCAGATTCAGCTCTCTCAGGAGTAACGGGTTTTTACCCACAATTCCAGTCACATACTGACAGCCTTCATCTGCAGCAGGACCCAAAAACCTGCAGAAGAGAAGATGAAGCTGGAATCAATTCAGTGTGCATATATCACAAAACATTTAAAGATTATCAAACATTGTTTGTAACAAAAAGCTCTGGTTCAAGTTTAAACAGTTGAACATTTAAATATACAAATACTTTTAACAAAGACAAAAGTTAAAAGAAAATTCTTTAAACGAAACTCAGGGACAAAAGCTCACTAGATCATGATTCTCTTTAATATAAAGTTATTTGTGGCTTTTAAGCAGGAGATGAGGAAAGTTAGCAAAGAGATAAGGGGCAACAGCTCACTAGATCATATTCTCAAAAATCTCAAGATCTTTTGATGCCGGCTCTTCCTATTATTATGTAGCAGAATTCACCAAACACTGGATTGCTGATCCACTAACAGAGAACATGATCTGAGTTCAGACTATCTCTGGATTAGGGGTGAGCGCTATACTGGTATGAAAGTGACGATAGTGACTAACGTTACCGGTATTATGTTGTTCCACGATAATGGAATTTGTGATACCTATTCATGAAATTTTGCATTTATATAGTTTTGTTCAATTTGGTACACAAATTTTTACATAAATGACAATAAAGAGTCAAAGCTGAATGTTTTTGTCCTCTGTGTGCAACACCATTCTACACAGGCATTAGTAATCAAACATATAGAGCATCATAACAGACCAAACTAATAGAGCACATCTGCTCCAGTGGTTCCCAAACTGAGGGATAGTGTACAGTCAGCAGAATATTTTGCAAAATAAACCTCTGCAGGGTGATAAAGACTACACTGTATAATTTCACCGCTTATCATGCGGCCATTTGCCTGATAAGTAAATAATTGAACATAAAATATTAATCTAACATTTTAATGACCTCAACATTAACGCTCAGTTATCAGTTGTAGCAGTTGTGTTTGTATCAATAACAGACCACTAGATGGAGCAACTGATGAATCAGAGTTGTTCTGCAGGGAGTCATGTAGAAATATAAATGAACGATGTATGCTTCTGCTCTAAGTGTCTACACCAGACACGAGCAGCTCATAATTTGACAAAACAAATAGAACTCAGTGATGTTTTCTGCTGTGGATGCGGAGTGACAAATCCATGACATAAACCGATGCCCCATTCTATTTCTGACGAACCCCAGCGCTCTGACACAAAGAAGAATTTCAAAAAATATTAAGCAGCACAAATGTTTACAACATTGACAATAATCAGAAATGGTTCCTGAGCAGCAAATCAGCATATTAGTATGATATCTGAAGATCATGTGACACTGAAGACTGGAGAAATTATGCTGAAAAATCAGCTTTGATTACAGGAATACAGTAGCCTATATATTATGACATTCAAATAGATCATTTAAACTGACAATATTTCACAATATTATAGTGTTTACTGTATTTTTAATAAATAAATGTAGCCTTGGTGAGCATAAGTTGTATATATTGAGTGGTTCTTATAGATCATTTAAACTGACAAGGGAGGTGGGGGGCTTTTGAAAATTTTTTTTTTTTCTACAAAAAGGGGGGCCCAACAGAAAAAGTTTGGGAACCACTGGCCAACTCAAACACACAATATTTAATTTAATTCATACAGGCCTACCTCATGTTGCACATTTGCACCTTTTGAGAAAAACAATGGCACAATAAAAAAAGACTTTTCAGGTCTATGTCCAATCCCTCACTTTTTGTAGTTATGTAAGATTAAATTATTTTGCCTGTAATTTTTTTTTCTCATATCACAATATAATATCGATATCTCCTGGACAGTGTAAAATATTGTGATATGAATTTTAGCTTATATCGCCCACCCCTACTCTGGATAGTTTTATTTAACTGATGTCTGTGTTGATGCAACAGTATTTCTGCTCATTATGAGAGAAAGTGCAGGTTCAGACGTGTGTGTGTGTGTGTGTGTGTGTGTGTGTGTGTTATCACTGATCCTCTCCTGACACACATCACATGTTTGTGGTCTGTGATAGATCTGCTGTAGTAGATCTACAGTTTTGTGAATCTGAGCTTGATGGAAATTAATGTACAGTGTATTCAGTAACATTTTAACAATCAGGATAATAAATCACACTGAATATGTTTTTTTCACGAGAAATGTCCACAATAACACAATCATAAATGTTAACTATGGAGAATCCAATCTACTGAATAGCAGCACATCTAGTGACCCAAAATGTCTGATTAAGCTGTAACTTTTAACACAACTAAACTGTGCTGACATTTATCATCAAGACAACAGCAGCTGCAGGATCTCATCTTTCCTGTTTGATCATTTTGAACAACAAATTGTGTACCTTACTGAATTACTGAAATAATATAATGTAATATTATATAATATATAAATAATTCACATGTGTATCATTTATTTTTCATTATTTCATCACATCTCACCTCAGAGTCTTGAGTTGACAGTTTGGATCCTGTAGTAAATCTCTGAGCTGCTTCACTCCTGATGGTCCAGGATCATTTCCTGTGAGATCCAGCTCTATCAGGTGTGAAGGGTTTGATCTCAGAGCTGAAGACAGAGCTTTATAACCTTCTTCACTGATATTGCAGTCTGAAAGTCTACAAAAAAAGATGTTATTCTACATTATTACACGGTTCTGTGGAATACTTGATTCTGATTGGTCAGTCACGACATCCCGGGGTAAGTTATCCCTGGATAACAACCTGTAAAAGCTAATAACACAGGCTGATCCGGGTAACAGCAGTCAGCGCTGTACTCTTGCTTGAACTATTTATTTTCTTGGTGGAAGCTTTGCATTTGTTTAGCTAATAAAATATTAAAACTGGAGTCAAAATGGTGTACAATTGTTTAATTATGTCATCCTGGTATCGCGGACTCGCTCTCGTTTCATACAAATGCAGCTGCTGCCATTTTTGCTACAATTGTTTTGTACGCTGTAATGGATTATAAGAGAACTAACAAACTGGTAAGGTTTTAAAACATTTTCATCTTAATTCTTTTATTGCCTTAATTATTTTGTGGTGAAATGTTGTGTAATACGTGGTTTGCCTGCACCGTTTCCCTTAAATGTCCGTTTAGTTTGAATTTGCAGCTTGCTCACAACTGCTGTCTTCACGGAAGCTTTGCATTCAAATATTTCAACTGAAATCAGTATTTTACGTCTAATATTTTCCACTTCGCGTCGGGGTCCTGAAAACCCCCTGTCTGGGATGTACATTATCCCTTACTTATAACACAGTTAGTCACACAGGTTCATGTTCTAGAATGAAGAAAATAAAACGATGCAATATGGGAATTTTGGCCTGAATGGACTCTTTTCACAGTAAAGCTGGGTAAAGTTACAGGTGCTTCTCAATAAATTAGAATGTTGTGGAAAAGTTCATTTATTTCAGTAATTCAACTCAAATTGCGAAACTCGTGTATTAAATAAATTCAGTGCACACAGACTGAAGTAGTTTAAGTATTTGGTTCTTTTAATTGATATAGATGATTTTGGCTCACATAAAATAATAACAATAATAATAATAATAATAATAATCAAAAACACCAATTCATTCCATCTCAACAAATTAGAATATGGTGACATGCCAGTCAGCTAATCAACTCAAAACACCTGCAAAGGTTTCCTGAGCCTTCAAAATGGTCTCTCATTTGGTCTCTCTACCCTAAAATGGTCTCTCTACCCTAGTGAAACATTGTTTCCCTAGTGAAACATTTGTTTCACTAGGGTACACAATCATGGGGAAGACTGCTGATCTGACAGTTGTCCAGAAGACAATCATTGACACCCTTCACAAGGAGGGTAAGCCACAAACATATTCATTGCCAAAGAAGCTGGCTGTTGACAGAGTGCTGTATCCAAGCATGTTAACAGAAAGTTGAGTGGAAGGAAAAAGTGTGGAAGAAAAAGATGCATGACCAACCGAGAGAACTGCAGCCTTATGAGGATTGTCAAGCAAAATCGATTCAAGAATTTGAGTGAACTTCACAAGGAATGGACTGAGGCTGGGTTCAAGGCATCAAGAGCCACCACACACAGACGTGTCGAGGAATTTGGCTACAGTTGTCGTATTCTTCTTGTTAAGCCACTGTTGAAACACAGACAACATCAGAGGCGTCTTACCTGGGCTAACGGAGAAGAAGAACTGGACTGGTGCCCAGTGGTCCAAGGTCGTCTTTTCAGATGAGAGCAAGTTTTGTATTTCATTTGGAATCCAAGGTCCTAGAGTCTGGAGGAAGGGTGGAGAAGCTCATAGCCCAAGTTGCTTGAAGTCCAGTGTTAAATTTCCACAGTCTGTGATGATTTGGGGTGCAATGTCATCTGCTGGTGTTGGTCCACTGTTTTTTTTGAAAACCAAAGTCACTGCACCCATTTACCAAGAAATTTTGGAGCACTTCATGCTTCCTTCTGCTTTCTTTTTGAAGATGCTGATTTCATTTTCCAGCAGGATTTGCCACCTGCTTTGAATGTGATGATTTCATTTAGTTGGTTAAATGACCATAGTTTTGGTGTGCTTGACTGGCCAGCAAACTAACCAGACCTGAACCCCAGAGAGAATCTTTGGGGTATTGTCAAGAGGAAAATGAGAAACAAGAGACCAAAAAATGCAGATGAGCTGAAGGCCATTGTCAAAGAAACCTGGGCTTCCATACCACCTCAGCAGTGCCACAAACTGATCACCTCCATGCCACGCCGGATTGAGGCAGTAATGAAAGCAAAAGGAGCCCCTACCAAGTATTGACCATGTACAGTACCAAGTGCCCCAACAAGTATTGAGTACATGTACAGTAAATGAACATACTTTACAGAAGGCCAACAACTCACTAAAAATGTTTTTTTTTTTTTATTGGTTTTTTTAGTATTCAAATTTGTTGGTGTTTTTTGTTTTGTGTGAGGTTGTATTATTACTATTGTTTTAACCAAAGACTTAAACAACTAAATTCAGTGCACACAGACTGAAGTACAGTCTGTGTGCACTGAATTTATTCTAATTTATTGAGAAGCACCTGTATATACTGGTGAACGTAAACTACAACAAATGCAATTTTTCCATTTTCATTTTCCACAATTATAACTTACAGTTGCAATCAAAATTAGTCAACCCCTCAGAGACTGCAGTACTTTACAAATACAAGCTTTTCTGAAGATCCAGGATAAAATAAATATTGTATCTACAACAGTTCACTGGCATACTAAAAGTCATAATGTCAACATATAATGTAATATTTTTGAGTTATCTAAGTTTCTTTCCTGCAGGACAGTGATCACAGTAATACAAATAGACCTAAGTTAAAAACAGGCTTAAGGGTGATTATTTATATATAAACTATCACTGAGGCAATAATAATTGGTTTAAATAAAGTATCAAAACCAAGTAATTACATGGCTTTATAGAACAACCCTGATAAAATAGGCCTACATAACATAATATGCCTACACAAAATATAAACATAACCAATTTAATTATATTACCGATTTAATTATATTATGTATTATAACAAATACCTGCAGAGGGTGCCAAAGGCATGGCCATGTTTCACTTTGCTGCGTGATTCAAGGACATTTAAATCCATGTAATTTTAATATTTGGCCACATGCAAACTCAGAGCAAGGGTTAGAACTTTTATTTTGAAATCGTGATGTACAACAAATCGCAAATTTAGAAATATGTTGATGTATTCTACTGTTTTGGCATAGGTTAATAAATGATTTACGTTACAAATCTAGTGAGATAGCATGCACTGTTTTCCCAGATGAACGCTAAGTAACAAACACACAGCATATGCAGAGGAAGAGTTTGAGTCCCGAGCGGCTGAGATCTAGATGCGCTCCACGCTTGTAAATGATAACAGTGCAACACAAAACGCGTCAGACTTTATATGCATTCCCAAATGAAACCCAAATGAACAGTACATGCAATAAAATATCAAACAATATAATGCAAGAACTATCAAAAGTTTACCACAAACAACTTTATACTAATATCGTGAGACCGCTTTTTGCCTCTGAGTAATCGTGAGATCCCGTGCGCTGCTAAAAGCCAGGTGAAACGGCTCTGTATTTACATCACATGCGCTGCATTGTTAATTTTGGTTAACTAAAAATAACACCAATTTCATATATACTGCCCTTTATACATTCAAGTATTTTTCAAGTTACTTCTCAAAAATATGGCTGTTTTCAAGGGTTTTCCAGGACTTACATTTCAAAAAGTCAAATCCAAGCACCTTGTACCAACCCTGTTATAAACACTTTGTTGTACAAATCTGGTGAAATCTGTTCAAATCATCTGCCAAAAAAAAATGTTGGAAATTACATGACCGCAAAACTAGGTGAACCTTTCAAATTCACATTATAAACTCAAATTCACTACTCACCAGCCATTTATTTATTTATTTTTATTTAACATCCATTCAGAACTTCTACTCTTCTAACTTAAAATGCAGCCTTTTGTGATTTGATAACTGAACTAACCCATATCACAATTTCGAGTTTATTTTGATTAATTCTGCAGTCCTGATGAGAAGTGTAAAATATTTTCATATTTATGAAACTGTGGTGGGTCACTAGAGTCTGGGTAATTAATGGGAAACACTTTTAAAATACTTACTTCAGCTTTTCCAGTCTACACTGTACATTTTCAGTAAACACAGAGTCAAGATGATCTTCATTCCTGGGTTTCCTAGTTTATTCTCACTCAGATCCAGCTCTTTCAGATTTGAAGGGTTTGAATTTAGAGCTGCAGCCAGAACATGACAAGCTCCTTCTGTGATACAGTTGTTCTTCAGACTGCATAAAGAGGGAAAACACTTCAGTTATTGTATATATTAAGGGCATTTGACTTCTTAGGCTTACTTAAGTATTTTTGTCTTGTTTTTCAGTTAAAATATCTAAAAACTAAATCAAGATGCATTTACTATATAAGCAAAAAATTAGTCTTGCCAGTGGGGTAAGAAAAAGAATCTTGTTTTAAGAGGGTTTTTTAAGTTGTTTTAAGCAAAATTAACTTCATTTAGACCTTTTCCCCCAGGAAACAAGACTAAATATCTTATGTGTTTTTGCTAATCTTGTAAATGCATCTTTGATTTAAGAGGTTTTCGGTTTTTTTGTATATGAATATTGATTTATGATGTTTTAGGCTTTTTTTGAATTGATTTTTGTAGTATTGCTATTATAGGACTTTTCTGCAGTGTTTTTGTAGCTCAGTTGTGCTTATATTTTTCACACATCCCTACGTTTAAGTACAAGTTGGTAGATCCCACACTTTGCGTGAAACTGTTCTTACACACTCATTACACACACATCCGTGCGTATGCACTGTTGATAAATGAGGGCCCTGGAATGTAGAGTTTATGCTGGAATTAAAGCCTGCAAATTTCACTGAGCTGAAGCAGTTCTGTTCTCAATTCTGTGGCAAATGATCTAGGTCCATGTTAACAGATGGATCTGAATTCTAACCAAACATTAATGATTGTCATAAAACTTACCTCAGTTTCTCTAATTTGCAATTAATATTCTTCAGGCCATTGCAGAGCAGCTTAACTCCTGAATTCTGCAGATTATTATTGTTCATGTTCAGCTCTTTCAGATTGGTTTCTGATCCAAGAACTGTAGCCAGAGCTGGACAGCTTTTGTATGTTAAGCCACAATCATTTAACCTACAAGTAAAATGAATCAAATCACAGAGTTAGATACATGTAATAAATTTGTTAATTACAAAAAATAAGTGTATACCAATTATTTTTAGATGAACAGTAAATACAGTACACTGCATATATATTAGAATTGTATTGATTCAAATTTTCTACATAAAACAAACTAGCATGCTTGAATAAAACTTAATACATGTAAATGAATAATAGATTTATATAATTAATGGTGAAGAGTTATACATTTAAAATTGTGCTCTATTATCTTGATGAGTGTCTTGAGGTGGAGAATCTGGAGGTTAATCATTTATTTATTGAGGTTATGCAAGAGTACATCTCCTTTATAGCAGAGGTTTAAGAAGTTAAACTGCATATTGGAGTAGAAATAACTATGGAACAATGTGTTTTATAATAACATGATGTGCTTCTTCTGTAGCTAACTAACTTTGCTGAAAAGAGAATTTTTTACATAAAACCCATGTAAATCTAATAAAACAGCATTGCACTTTAATTCCAAAGGACTGCAGTTTTTAAAGAAGAAAAAGTTAAATCAAAATGTGTTTTGATTTAAACCCTAAAAGAGATATATACTTATAATTGGGGTGGGGGAAAAATATCGTTATAATTAGGGTGGGTGGGGGGTGATCGATACAGTATAGTATCGCGATGTTTTCCGCAGCAATACTGAATCGATACATGGACTGCAAGTATCGATCTAATAAACTTAATTTCTTGACAATCCAGTAGATGGCGGTGTTGAGTTTTTTTCTGGTGAGGTCAGCTAGGTCACCTTCAGCATGCTGTAAGTTAGTAAAATAAAGATGACGGCATTGCGGAAAGTTATCAGAAGGAGATGTGTTGCATCTCAATACAGTAAAACTGCACATTTTAGAGTGGCCTTTTATTGTGGCCAGCCTAAGGCACACCTGTGAGGTGGATGGATTATATCGGCAAAGGAGAAGTGCTCACTAACACAGATCAAGACCGATTTGGGAACAATATTTTAAAAATGGGGGCAAAAACAAAAGTGTTGCGTTTATTATTTTGTTCAGTGTAGGTATGCACCGACATCCGCAAATTATCAAAGAGAAAAATGGCCAAAAATGCAAGCAAAAAAGATAGGCTACATATAATAATAATAATAATAATATATGGCAGTGTTCAGAGCACATGTTTCACTCTCCTCGTCACTGCGCAGTTTGACGCTCCTCTCAATAATCCACTCTATAAATGTGCGTTCTGCTAGACTTAATGTTCATACTCACCGGAAAAGCAAAGTCCACTCAAATAACGCGCCAACAGAAAATTTATATGCTGTATACTTGCTCCTGTTTGCAGTAGCGCTACTGTGCTGTAACATGGTGTACAGCTGTACTGGGCAACGCTGGTAAAATGATGCTACCTTCAGTGACGCTGTGATCTGATAATAACTTTGTAGGACTATAATTATTTGGATAATTAGTCCAAAAAAAATTTTTAATAAATAAATCCAACAACTTAAAACTGATTCTGTTACATTGAAGTGAATAAACAAATTTATTGATATTTCATATTAAGGTAACAATTTACAGTAAGGTTCCATTAATGTTAATGTATTAACTAACACAGTGAACAATTAACAAAACATTACAGTATTTATTAATCTTTCTTAATGTTAATGAGAATACAGTTGATCATTGTTTGTTCATGTTAATTAAAAGTGCATTAACTGTTAACTAGCACAACTGTTGATTTTAATAATGAATTAGTTAATGTTAAAAATTAATTTGAACTAAGATTAATAAATTCTTAGATTGTAAACTAAAGTAGTTAACTTTGTGAACCTTATTATAAAGTGTTACCAATATTAACATAAATTCTGTCCAGTTTTATTGTGTTACTTTTTTAGTAAAATTGTGGTTATTTTATTAGCTTGCGTTTTTTTTTTATTCAGTATCATTAAAATTGAGTTAAATTTAAAAAGTCTTATAAAATTTAATTATTTTATTTATAATAAAATAATAAATAATCAGTATAAAGCAATTTCAGTTTTCAGCCAAGTGCTTCCAGAATTTTTGGTTTCCGATTTGGCCCAGAATTTTCATTTTGGTGCATCCCTAGATGTAAGACTACATGTTTAATTTAATTTAATTTAAATTTAACAGTAATTTAATTTCAAATCCCCCAATTGCTGAAAGGTCTGAACAACAGCTCTGTAATATCACAATATATTTAAAATCGCAATTATATTGTATTGTGATACAAGTATCATGATAATATCGTATCGTGAGGCCTCTGGTGATTCCCACCCCTACTTATAACTGGTATATGGTTAATTATCCCTATAAATCAGGGGTCTCCAAGCCTGCTATGTATCAGTGTAGATTAATGTAATTTTAAGATGAGAACAAAACATGACAAAATTAAATAACTTACAGTGCTCTTTTGGAGGTTTTGATGACTGCTGATAATCTGATGAGACACTCGTCTGATTTCTTGAATTTCTGAAGCTCAAACTCCTCCAGCTCCTCCTCTGATGTCAACAACACAAAGACCAAAGCAGACCACTGGGCAGGTGAAAGATCAGCAGATGAGAGACTTCCTTTGCTAAGGTGGGTCTGAATGTCTTTCACCAGAGTTTGGTCGTTCAGTTCATTCAGACAGTAGAACAGATTGATGGATCTCTCTGGAGACAGATTAGATTCTAATTTCTGCTTGATGTACTGAAGTATTTCCTTTCTGCTCTGATCATTTCTGTTTTTCTGTGTTAACAGACCCTGTAAGAGTCTCTGATTGGACTGGAGTGACAAACCAAGGAGGAATCGAAGAAAAAGATCCAGGTGTCCATTATCACTCTCTAGTGCCTTGTCCACTGCGGTCTTGAGCAAATCAATCATGTTTTTATTTTTATTTTTCTGTTTTGTAGACTCATCAACAAATATACTTTTCTTCTTTATGTCTAGAAACAGATGTGCATAAAGGGCTGCAATAAACTCTTGAATGCTCAAGTGAACGAAGCAGTACATGGTACCAAGAGTGATCCCTGTTTCCTCCTTAAAGATCTGGGTACACATGCCTGAGTACACTGATGCCTTATAGACGTCAATACCACAGGCTTCCAGATCTGTGTCATAGAAGATCACATTGTTTCTTTCCAGCTGATCAAATGCCAGTTTCCCCAGTGAAAAGATGGCATCTTTATCCCAGGAAACATCTGGTGTATGTTCTCCATCATACTTTCGTCTGCTCTGCTGGATCTAAAATCTGAGGAAGTGTGTGTACATTTGTGTCAGAGTCTTAGGAGTGTCTTCGGTATTTGACTCCTGCAGTGTTTTGGAGGCATCATCAGCCTGATTGTTTTTCACAACATTATTTCTTTTCTCCTTTAAAATGTTCTGGAGAACAGTGGTTGAAATCCAGCAGAAGACTGGGATGTGGCACATGATAAAGAGACTCTTTGATTGTTTAACATGATCGATGATTTCTTTGGCCTGATTCTCATCCGTGAATCTTTTTCTGAAGTACTCCTCCTTTTGTGCATCATTGAATCCTCGTATCTCTGTCAGCCGGTCGATACAGTCAGGAGGAATCTTACTGGCAGCTGCTGGTCTGTTGGTGATCCAGATGAGAGCAGAAGGAAGCAGATTTCCCTTGATGAGGTTCGTCAGGAGAACATCCAGAGAGGCTGGTGATGATACATCAGACCACACGTCATTACCATCGAAGTTTAGAGGAAGACGAAATTCATCCAATCCATCAAGAATAAACAAGCCATTGTATTGATTTCTTCTTGTAAGCTTCAGTCCTTTTGTCTCTGGGAAAAACTGAGTTATAAGATCCATCAAACTTAGTTTTTCTTGCTCCTTTAAGTTCATCTCTCTGAATGGAAGAGGAAATATGAAGCTGATTTCTTGATTTTCTTTTCCTTCGGCCCAATCCAGAACAAACTTCTGAACAGAGACTGATTTTCCGATGCCAGCAACTCCTTTTGTCAGTACAGTTCTGATCTGCTTGTCTTGTTCAGGTGCTTCAAACAAATTTTTGCACTCAACCTGCATCTCCTGTGATTCATGACGTCTGGAAGCAGCTTCAATCTGTCTCACCTCATGTTCAGTATTGACCTGTTCACTACAACCCTTAGTGATATAGAGATCTGTGTAGATGTTCTTCAGAAGTGTAGAGTCACCTTGATTTGCAATTCCTTCAAACACACATTGATACTTCTTCTTTAGGCTACATTTTAGCTGATGAATGATGAACAGTTCATCTAAACAGAAACAAAAATACAGATATTGTTTAATCTTATTTTCTCTCTTATATTTATAAGTGACAATCTGACAGATGATTACGAGTCTCTTACCTTCTAGAGTATCAGCAGCTTCATCTTGCTTCATCTCTCTCAGGAAGCAGAGCGTGACGATCAAGAGCTGCTTCTTTCATACTGCATCTGTTCTCATTAAAGTCTTTCACAAAAGTACTGCAAGTTCTCTTTTTGTAATATTTTCTTAAACTTTTCCAATTCTTTCTTTAGAAATTTGATTATTTTGCTCTCAAGATCCTACAAAAAAAGACAAGTGTGACAGAACTTTTATTTCTAATTTTTATTTTTAAGAACCTATAAAATAAGAATGAAAGCCTATTTTTATTAATATTTACAGCAAATTAATGTTTGTCTCAAACTGATTTTTGATGAATATTTTTAACTACTGAATAAATAATTTTGACCAAATATAGATGACGATTTTTTTATTTCATTCATTCTCTTATTCAATAACATATTTGTTTATTATAATTATTAAATATTCTTGAAAATGTGTTTTATTACCTGGAAGATCTTCAGGAGACTGTCTGTAAACTTCTTGTGGTTCCTGTGAGACTGTAAATCTGGATCTAATGTTTCATACTGAAGCCTGATAGTAAATAAAATAAATCAACATACTGTTTTTTTAGGGAAAAAATATATATATGACCAAAGTATATTTTAAACATTTTAGCAAAGAGAAAAACAATAAATAAGTGATAAATTTATGGACTACAAGAAGTTTTATGATAATTATTCACCGACACACTTTCTGACACAGTCTATGTGTAAACAAAAATAAGAAACACATCAAATACTGTTTGGTTTGTGATGCTGTTTCTTCACTGAATTTCGGTGGTTTTTTATTTTAATTGTTAATCTTCACAGACACAGAGCTGGACACATGTGATCCTGATCTTACACTAATGACACAAAGAACAAAACACTTTACTACAGGAGCTCCTTCAGTCTCATTTAAAGAGCTTCACTGTTGAGGATGGTAATGAAGCACAGTATAGACATGCATTTGTCCATCTATGACTATGGATAGATGGAAAGACATATTCATGTTTGGCTGCATGATCTATTTTCCATGGTTAATTTATACCTCCCTTGTGGCTGCTTGTGTGATTTGTGTTACTAGAAAGAAGCTCCAGACTAAGTTCAATAAAGAGGAAATCAGTGATTTATTGTTTTATTTTATTAATTCATATCACAAGCATCTTAGCAGCGAAAAAAGCCAACACAACATTATAATGTTAAAGATAATAAATACCTTTTGATAGATGTTTTTTTCTCACTGAGGTTTGGCGGGTCAAAATCATTTGACCGGTCACTCTTCACAGACACATGTGATCCTGATCTTACACTAATGACACAAAGAGAGAAGAGAAACTTTTCTACAGGAGCTTCATCTGTGTTTTATATTGACACACATTCTCTCTAGTTCTTGTTTACAGACTAACATTTGTTTAATTTCTGTAAAGTACTTAAAATGTGAGAATAAATATATTTTTACAAATATTTGACTGATCTAATTAAAAAGATTTGCAACTCTCTTACATTTCAGATACAATCTCATAGTTTTATTTTTTTTTTTTTTCTGTGTAAACTTTATGCCCTAAGGTGTCAACATAAAATACAGTTATTTAGGTGTGGTTTATTGTAGGGCTGTGTATTGCCAAGAATCTGGCGATACGATACATATCACAATACACGGGTTCCGATGCGATACGATGCGATACTGTCCAGCAAGGCGATATATTGGGATATTTCTTATTTTAGGAATACTGTAGGATATATTTTTAGGAAAGCTGTCATTAAGAACAATTCAATTCAAGTTTATTTGTATAGCGCTTTTTACAATACAAATTGTTGCAAAGCAACTTTACAGAAAATTACGTTTGTACAATATTTAGTAGTCGCTTATCAGTGGTGACTGTTAGTTTATGTACATATGGCAGAAATGTACGGAAAAATCAATTAAAGACGTAAACAAACAGACGATGAACACTATTAACAGCAATTATGCAATCAAACTTATAGCAAAATTTGGTAGTTCTGTATGTTGTAAGAACACACCACCATATGCAAACCTTAGCAATAAGTAAATATTTATTTATTAATAAATTATTTAACCAGAACACAGTGGGATCTGCATTTGCAATAATCAGTCACTGTAACATTCACCGTTATTGAACAACTTTTTGTGCAGTATGAGTTAAGGGTGGGGGTGTTGGGAATTAAAGTGCTTGCAGGATCCTTTAGTTAAATGTATATGTATAAAATGTATTTTATAAAAACACACACACATACATATATATATTTTAGAACCTGCTTTAAAGGTTCACAGTTCCAGTTTACAATTGTGACATACAACGTCATTACATTTTGATCTGAAATATATTTTAGAACCTGCTTTAAAGGTTCACAGTTCCAGTTTACAATTATAAACAAAACAAAACAATCGTAAAACAATCAAATAAATACTGATGTACCTTTCCATTTGTATTTCACAGGTTTTTCAGTTTGTACTTATGTTCTGCCGAAACCGCAAAGAGATCGAGCACCACCCCAACTGCACAAAATGGTCTCAAAATGATAGAAAGCTGCAGCTTGTATTTCACAGGTTTTCCTCGACCCGCCCCCACGCGAGCATAGACATATGCACGCAAGCCCCTCAAAAATAAATAAATCTACATTCCCAACTCAAAATGGCCAGATGAGGCCACAGTAAATCTTGGGGTGGCACATCAAAAAAAAAAAAAAAATAAAAGGGTTTGTATTGTTGACAAAAAAAAATGATATCTCTGTGATTTCTGGGATTTTATCGATAATGAAAATTAGACAATATTTTGCTGTGTGTGTCATTGTGCTGATATCTTATTTCTAAGTTTGCTGACAGCTGAGGCTTTTTTTTTTTTTAACCTTTACGCCATTTTTTCTATAAAAGTGTGCACCATCTTTTAAGTCAGACACTTGCATTTGGGCTGTTAACAAGCAAATGCAATTAGTATCAACAAAATTGATCTTTGCAATGCAGTGAAAACCAGAAACTGCATCTGAAGTGCCATTTAGATGTTTTTACACACTGTTTAATGGAGCTCTGAGGGACATGGAATACTTTAACCTGGAGTTTACAAATTAACAAATAATGTTTTTTGATATTTTAAACATAAAACATTGTGAAACTGATGTTTGGAAATTGTTTAAAAAATGAAATGGTACATTAAATGTGAAATTAAAACAGCCAGTAGGTGGCAGCGAGTCACTGTTAATAAGTGATTGAACCGAATCATTTTAAACGGTTGATTCATTCAGGAAAGAAAACACTATCATGTTGCTCAGAGACGCAAAACAGTGGCTGTGTTTGGAACGATTTTTGTTTTTAGAAATAGAGCGCA
Source organism: Cyprinus carpio (assembly GCF_018340385.1). NCBI lineage: Eukaryota > Metazoa > Chordata > Actinopteri > Cypriniformes > Cyprinidae > Cyprinus > Cyprinus carpio. The sequence continues at coordinate 4,693,222 of NC_056618.1, read as the reverse complement.
AAGAGTGAATATGTTGTCTAGAACGTAAAAACTCTTGATATTAACTTCTTGTTTATTGAACGTTTGTATGAAATCAATGTCACATTTGCAATTATGCAGACTTCTGGAGAAAAACGTCACTCTTCGTGTGATAGTGACTATATTAAATGACATAAATTATATAGATCTAAAATTAATAGATTTAAAATAGATTTAAATTAATAGTAGCCACTGCAAATCATCCTAGGGATGGCCACAGGGGTGGCCCAAGTTTATACAGGGGTGGCCGTGGCCCTCTTCACAACGGGACGCGGCGGGACTGAGGCGGCGCCCTTGCCACGGTCCTGCTGTTGGCCTACTGGCCCAAGCCCAAATGACGGCACACTTCAGCTCTGTACACCGAACCAGGAACAGGGACAATTCTTTCATCCTCCATTACTAGCAGCAAATAGTGATATTAATGCTAACATTAGTGGCGTGCCCTCATGCTAGTATTTCCTGTTACTCTCACTGTCGTTCAGAGATGAAGACTGCCATATAGCGGTCGGGTAAACTCAAAAACGAAACAACTGCCATAAATCTTGTATGTTTTTTTTTTTTATATCGATATTCCGTTTTTCGAGAATTGATACAGTATCGCCACTTTAAAGGTTCACAGTTCCAGTTTACAATTGTGACATACAACGTCATTACATTTTGATCTGAAAATATTTGTTTTTAGCTGATGTTGTACACAGGAAGCTGGGAGAAAATGCACTAGGCTGATTTGGCTGTTACTGCTGGAATGGTGGGTCCATTAAAACTCATTCAGTCATTAAGTTCTTTCCCAGTTTATTTTGGTGACATGCAGGGATAGACATTTTTCAGATGGCAGTGATGGTAATTGCTGGTTTCTAAAAAACCCCTAAGCAAGACCATTAATGAATACAAACACAATTGGAATTTTAAATCATACATCTGAAATCAGCTGTAGCAATCAAATGAGTATAACATCAAAGAACTGCTAAACATAACTAGAATTCAATATCAAACACATAATCCTTTAAACTAAACAAACAATCAAAAGAAAACTTACATGGTCAACAACACAACAATTCCACACAAGTCATGTCTAAACGACAGCCTTTTGGTTCAAACAAGAGGACACTGAAACATAATTAGTAAGGACCAACAGGTGATCTTTATCAAGACTCAGTCAGCCAATCAGATCACAGCAGGATTTTCTACAGTTAATTTATACCTCCTTGTGGCTGCTTGTGTGATTGTGTTACTGGAAACAAGCTCCAGACTGAGTTCAATAAAGAGGAAATCAGTGATTTATTGTTTTATTTCATTACTTTCTATCACAAGCATCTTAGTGGAGAAATAAGTCAACACAACATTATAATGTCAAAGATAATAAATACCTTTTGATAGATGTTTTTTTCTCACTGAAGTTCGGTATGTCACCATCCTTTGACCGGTCACTCTTCACAGAAACATGTGATCCTGATCTTACACTAATGACACAAAGAGAGAAGAGAAACTTTTCTACAGGAGCTTCATCTGTGTTTTATATTGACACACATTCTCTCTAGTCCTTCACAGAAACATTTGCAGAGTTTTAAAGATAGCAGTTGTTAGAAAAAGTACACTCCCTTCCAGATGTTTCCTCTTATTGTTTCAATGTGAGTGATCTCATCTGCTGCCTTACTCCTGCCCTCCCTTTCTTTCCCCTTGGTTTTCTCCCTCCTCCCATCTGCGTTCTCTCTCTCTCTCTTCTCTATTCCTATATCTCTTTACCTCAATGTATACACGCATACACAGATGATACATAGAGGTCAATCTGTGAAGAATGGTGGGGGACTTCTGTAGGTCCAGGTTACTGGGTTTAGGTTGTCCTTTACTGAAAGTTGAAGAGTCCCACTGCCAGTATTATTCCTTATATGTCCAGTAGTTCCTGATCATATGTATGCCTTATATAACTTGTTGTTTTGGCTCATACTCAACACATATGTAATCTATATCCTATTGGTTGAAAGGGCTGTACCACCCTTATTGTATCCTTATATATACCCAGTGTAAGAAAATAAAGATTCGAAGTGAATGTATACTCAGATTTTGTGTCTGTTGTGCCTTTTCTTCCCACAGCTGTGAACACTTCTGGAGGACTGAGAAAACTTTGGTGGTGACGAGATACAACGGGATCATTTTATTACTTTGTAATTTAACAGCAGTCATTCTTGTTTACAGACTCACATTTGTTTAACAATTTATTTAAAGTACTTCAAATGTGAGAATAAATATATTTTACAAATATTTGACTGATCTAATTAAAGAGATTTGCAACTCTGTTACATTTCAGATACAATCTCATAAAGTTATAATTTTTCTTCTTCACTGTAACAACTTTATGCCCTAAGGTGTCAACATAAAATACAGTTATTTAGGTGTGGTTTATTGTATTTTATGTACAGTGTATTTAGGTGTGTGTCGCTGATGTTGTACACAGGAAGCTGGGAGAAAATGCACTGCAGCTTCATAAAGCGTGCTGTACACAAGCTAACCTTTGGGTCGTACGGCTCAGGAAAAAGAGTTATTAATAAATCTTAAACACTGATTCTAAACAAAGCGGGTTTGCTTTCACATCTAAACACACAGTGCCTCCACAACATGACGACAACACTACAACTCACTGAAGCCGCGTCTTCTCTTTGTGTAAACCTTTGAACAGCATTACGCTAATATTTCACATTGTGATGCACACATTTGTGAAATTAATATCTGGACTTCAGTCAAGGCCTTTTAATCATTTCTGGATCAGTGTTCTCTGTTAGATATAATAAATCACTTTACAGGAGACTGTGACCTTTATAACTTTGAAGATCTTACACAAACAGATACATTACACACTAAAGAAAGATTAAAACAATCAAAGCATCATATGACCCTTTAAATTAAGTGTGGAGTTATTTTTAATGTCTGAAAAATAATTTAGGACCTAAAAACCAAAAACACTGATGTGAAATAATTTACTTAAGTACAGACCCAGTGCTGAAGAGTGACTGTAAAATTACAAATTTGATTTTCAGTTCTCAGATATTTATCATGTATTGGTTACTTTTTTAAATATAAATATTATTTTTAATTAGGAAGCTCTGAAGTTCTGCAAATCATTTGTAAATATAAAACAAAGTTTGTTAAGGTTGTGTTTTTCCAGCAAAGCTCTGAAACTGCAGCAGTGTTTAAAATGATTCTCTGAAAACAGACTCAGTCTTACCTCTGTTTCTGTGAGAGACTCATCTTCCTCTCTCTCCTCGGACATACTGCATCTAAACTGTCATTGATCAGCACTGGCTTTGAGACACCAATCTGCTGTTCAGTGTGACCTGGAGATGATGATGTTAATGAGATGAAGAAATATGTTGAGTTAGCAGCAACAGCAACAAAAACACTGTATAAAATAAAGTGAGTTACAAACAGATGCACTGGTCTTATTCGGTTGTTAAGTGGTCAACTTGCTTCACTTCAGAATACTACCTCAGCAGCTGTTTATTAGCACTGTTTATTCATATTAAACATTTAAGATAACCCTTTTCAAACTCACGGTGTACACTACAGTCTCCGTGCTCACAGCGTCCCAAACACAAATCATTTTTTATATTTATTTATTTATATTTTCGTTGTCTGGTTATATCGGTATGTTGTTAAAGGTTATGATTATTTTTTTTTTTTGGTAGTATTATAATCACATTGTGAGTGTATATTAGCACCTTTTGTTGTTTTCTCGTGATATCTGGTGGTGCGTTTGGACACGTCAGACTCAACAAGCGGATTGAGAAATGTCTAAAAAATAATTTCGATTTCGCATCACAAAAACCACAGCCTCACACAGAAGCGGAAATACGAAAAAAACTTTCAGACACAGATTCGTGTTCAAAAACCCCTCTTTGAAAACATACTCGCGGTCTTGTCCACTATAAAAGAGAGTTTATAAGTATTTAAAACGCTAATTTTTCTGTGCTTTAGGGCTGTCGCTTGTCAGCAATTAATTCTCATATCTCTCGGACGGATCAGATTGGATTAAATATATAAAAACAATGTCCACGAGTGTTAAAATTAGAGGGAGTCTGTGTTAAAGTTATAGCCTACCTGTACAAATGTTTTCTAGGACATAAAACGGATCAAATCCAGCGAGCTACGCTTTCTCTCTTGCTGTCTGCGTAGTGTCCTCGCTGCAGGGCTGGGAAATGTGGGGATGTGGGGATGTGGGGGCGTTGGAAATCAGAGCTGTTTCTCAATATGCGTTCTTTAGCGATCTTGCGTCCTTGTGTTCTCGCTATACGTCATCATTAACCGTCGAAGTTCAATTCCAATTCTCAAGAACGCAAGTACACAGAGTATGTTCTTGATATCGAGGATGGATCGAGTGCAGACTTGAGAGAATCGAGCCGTTAGAAATCACAGAAGACGCTGCGCGCGGCCGGTGTACTTGCCTGCAAGCTTTAAACTCGCTCTCGCAAATGCTTGACGGCTCTTGAAAGTAAACATTTATCGTTTTGTTTTACTTAATTTTAATGAAGTTATAAGACCCGGAGAAAGTCTGCAGTATTTTTACTGGCATATTAAAATTAATCTTAGTTAAACATATAACGTTACAAAAAAAAAACGATATACAATTATACGCTATGTAAATATTATCTATAATAGTTTGAAATGTTTGAAAAGTTATGACATTTGTTTGTAATGTTATGTTATATTTATGGTTCATTGGCCGCTGCTTATGCTGTGATTATGCGGTCAGTTAAGCAAGAACGCAGCACATCTCAGTACTCATAAAAGGGTGTGTTCTCGCGTCCTTCCGAGTTCGTTCTTCCAAGGAAGCTTGGCAAGACCAGTCTCCACGAGAACACAAGTCCGATCTTTGCGTTCTTGGAATTGAGAAACAGCCCTAGAGTCGAATCCAAAGGAATCGACTCCATCAAGGGGAATAATCGACTCCTCATTCAGAGCCTTTTTCAGTTCAACAAATCTTATCTCTGGGTGTCTCTCAAACGGAAGGCTGCACACATTTAAATTCACGAAAATAAACTGAAAGAAAACGAGTCGGTACTGATCATCTGAATTTTAGGATGCACCATTGAAGTTGTGTAATAAAACTGTGTGTGTTATAAATTTATTAGACATTTGATTTGCAAATTCAAGTCAAAACAACTCCAAAACAAGACTTTGCCAGCTTCGTATTAACTGCTGAATAATTGTTGAAAAAAAAAAAAAAACGTTATCACGACATTTTCACAACGTGATAAAAAAACGTTTTTACAACGTTGTTGTATTTGCTGGGTAATAATGGATTTTAGAGAGCATGAGGGAGGTTAATGGTGCTTCTCAAACAGAAATTTTGAAGTAGAAGAAGGTATGTGTCTTGAACACATACTATAAAAAAATTAAACCAATACATAATTTAGTTTAAAATAAATACAATCTTCTACCTCACCTTCAAAGACTGTGTCTTGTTACAAATTTCTTTAAGAACATTCTGCTACGTATTTAATACGGCAAATGTCGTTTTTTTGACGTTATAAATTCGTTTTTTCACAACGCTGTAGAAACGTTTTTATCAAGTTCGTATATCTCCTCCCAACGTTTTAAAAACGTATTACCACGTCCATTACATGCTCCAATCAAAAATGTTTTCTTTACAGTGTTAAATATGAATATTCATCTTATTACCAGCCCTTTTTTACATTTCACCTTACTTGTAGCGTTGCTGACCTCTGCTTGTTTTCCTTTTATAATACTCCCTTAACATATGAAGGCTTAAAAATTTATAATACACACAAATTTAGTCACTCATCGTATTTATTCACAAAATATGAAAAGTAATGTGATATGGGTAGTTCACACACACACACACACACCCATATCTAAACAAGCCAAAAGCATAAATATATACCAATAAAACAAAGTAAATAAAGTAAAACACAAGAAAACTATGCAATGACTGGCAAATTTGAATATGAGCACATTAACAAAGTCCAAGAAATGTCAGTGCATAGATATTTTAACAGAGAAAAAAAACAGCATTTGTGAAATGTAAAGTATTTAATTTCAACTAGTTACAAATTAGTTTATTGCAGTTATAACAATAATCATATTGCAATCTTATTACTTGTTCGCACTAAACATAACGCTTATAATTTAAGGATTTTGTTTTTCAACACAAATTACAGGTATATGGCATCCAATTTAGAACTTGTTTAAATAATATATAATAAATACAGTTTAAAATGGCTATTATTGTTCAATAAATAATATTTTAAAATATTGGCGTACCTGATTTTGAAAAATATCTGTATGTTAGCAGTTTTTTCAGTGCTTTCATTGCAGGTTACATTGTTATGTCAGTAGGTGGCAGCGAGGGACTGTATTAATGAGTTAGTAAACCATTCATTCAGTGCTGATTCATTCAGTTATCGAATCTGTGACCCACCAGATTTTATGACTCTAGTACTGCTTAGCTCTTAGCTTAGAACTTAGCTCAGTGCAGTGCCTACAGGGTCACAGAATTCAGTGCATCACCAAAAAGAAACAAGGTTGTGAAGAAGTAAATTGTCTAAAGCAGGGGTTCTCAACTCTGGCCCGAGAGATACCCTTTCCTGCAGAGTTTAGCTCCAACCTTCATCAAACACACCTGCTGCAATGTTTCTAGTATGACTAGTAAGAGCTTGACTAGTTTGTTCAGTTGTGTCAGATTGGGGTTGAAGCAAAACTCTGCAGGACACCGGCCTTCCAGGACCGAGTTTGTGCACCCCTATATTAGGACATAAAGACAATGGTTACCTTGTTCAGGTGTGTTTGATAAGGGTTGCAACTGAATTGGTGCAGGAGAGTGGATCACGCAGGCCAAAGTTGAGAACCCCTGTTCTAAACTCTGAACAAAACCAACAAACAATGCTGTGTCTAACCTACACTTCATTTTATAGAGATCAATGCACTGACCAGTGCTGCCGCCTGTCATGTGAAATCCCCAAAACCACTGAAAGAATACTTTGACAAATACATCGGTTAATGGATATACAGCAAATGTGGGGGCATTGTGCACTTAATTAGATGTATTATAGCAAACAAGGTTTAACGAATCTCACACGTAACATACAATATTATGGTCAATTCACACTTCCGTCCAGGTTGTCACAACATTTCTTGTTTATCCGTCTTCACAAACTGCCCTGAAGTACAATTTAAATTTGTTATAAATAAAACATGAGCCTCTAACATTCACAGTGCTCAGTACTTTTTTATCATCTGTGTCTCGTTTTCTCATTATGTTGGAGCTCTTTGAAGGTTGCTGTATACCAAGTGTCCTCAACGCAGAGTTTAACGAGATGCAGCTGAGGCTCCCTGTCAGAGGAGAAACTGTGCTCACCTGTGTTGAAGGAGCTATCCCTGGTCCTGAACATCACAGGGTGGCACTGATGGTGCTTTCCATGGTGCCGAACATCACCTGCTTACTTGCGGTCACCTCAATATTTAATATAAAATGTCAGGTTTATTAGAAATAAACAAATTATAACAGAGGTGAAATGCAGAATAGAGAGAATAATATGAAGAATATACAAATTTTATTAACTTAATCCTCATATGGTGGCATTACAGTATGTTTTGAAGTCAAAGCCTTCTTGAAATAACTAATAAATAATACATACATAACACACACAGACGTGTCATTTGAGTTGAATTAATGAAATAAAGGAACTTTGAATGAATGAAGTCCCCCACTATTAAAAGTCTATCATATTTTAAACATATATCGCCCAAAATGTCTGTAAAATCCCTTATTTGGCTTGTTGAATTTTGGAGGACGATAGACCACAGCACAGTATTGAGGAGTTCAACTGAAACAACTCAAAACTAGCATAATGTGTGATGTGCGGAGTCCGACAATTCAAGCTCATTTTAAAAATAGTTGCCACACCACCTCTGCCACCAGAGGCCCCCGGGGAATTAAAAAAACACCGTTAGACGGTAGCAACTCAGAAAGTCAACTTAGATCACTAGTATGTAACCAGGTCTCTGTTAAAAATAAAATGTCCAAATTCTGAGAATCAAAGAAATCCTTTAAGATAAAAGTTTTGCTTGCAGGTAACCGCACATAAGTCAGAGCAAATTCTAACTCTGTTGAAACTTCCAGCTCACCCGATTTGTGATGCATGGAACGAAGACTTTACAAGTACATTTCCCAAGGGGAATAAGTTTATTACCCATGAGCAAAGTTGTGGGAGACGCCGCAGCGGGAGTTCACTGCAGGTGCCGGGGAGCACAGGAATAATCCACTGATATGGTATCTCCATAGAGCGCAAGACGATAGAACAGTCCTTTCCCTTTGTGATGTCAATCAGGGAAAAACACTGCATCGGCAGCTGCGAGGATAGACTTGCCTTTAGCTTGACTAAAAATCCACCTCGAGTTCTGCGTCTTCTTCGACACCTTTTCCAGCGAGGAATGAAGACCGTCATGTAGCCTACACCCATGAAACGTTTATACTTAAGGCTTTACCCTGATTTAATTGTGTTTTTATCATTTTTAGATGCTGCTATGTTCGTTTTCTTTCTTCTCTTTTTTTTGCCATGGGATACCATGAAAATTAAATTTAGTTAAATAATTTACAGTTTTCACCTCTGATATTGTAACAGTGATTAAGAATTAAAATTACATTCTGACTCGGAAAGTATGCAGATGTCTTTTTGTCGGTGCTGTTGCCATGGTGAATCATAATTAAGGAGCTCCATTGATCATTGTGACGAGTGGGGTGGGGCCGAGAGCCGTGGGAGCGAGGCCGGTGGAGTGATTGGGAAATGAGCGACACCTGCTCCACTCACTGGTCTCGAGTCCCACGGAGGAGATCGGAAGGATATAAAAGAGGAGCGACGACAGTGAAGGAGGAGAGAGGACCAGGCCCTGGGCTTTATTTTGTGGTTTGGTTTTTGTTTGTGCGCAGTAGTCTCCCGTGAGGGCCTGTCGCGCTGTTTTATGGTTATTTTGGCTATTAAAGTTTCATTTGAATGTTCGCCGGTTCCCACCTCCTTCTTCCCGTGACTATGGAGTTTTTATCGTTACATTGGTGCCGAAACCCGGGAGGAAGGAGGGACGCGCTGCCAAAGATCCCTTGCCGCTGGGGTGAATCCGCGGTGCCATCGAGCAGGGCGTAGCAGTCTGGCGCCGTGGGACGCTTGAGATGCGGTGGGCTGGAGTGAGTTGCCGGGGACGGACGAACTTACTGCCGGCTGCACGTGATGTGGAGGGGCGGCTGCCATCCGTGAGGGAGCGGAGGAGTCGGCGCCGTTTGCCAGGGGGCCGGAGCCTGCTGCCATCCCATAGAAGAGGAGGAGCAGGGAACGGGGGACTCCTGCCGGCTGCCCGAAACCGGAGGAGCCGTCGGTGTCCACCGGGCGGCGGAGGAGTGTCGTGCCGTCCACTGAGGGCCGTCCAGTGCCACCGCCAGGCACCGTGGAGGAGTTCACACAGCTGGTGGAGGGCCGAGCGGCAGCGTGTCTGGGAACCGGAATTTATTTTTTTTTTTTTCCTCTCTCCCCTCTCTCGCTCCTCTTCCTTCCATCTCCTTTACTCTCTCGCCTCGTCTGTCTTCCTACCCCCAGGTCCCTGCAGCGGCCACGGTGAGCGGTACCCCCCCCCCCGGAGGGAAGGGGGGGGGGGAGAAGTGGGAACGGAGCGAGGCGGTGGAGTGATTGGGAAAAAGAGCACCACACAGTCTCGTGGTACGGAGAGATCGGAAGGATAAAAGAGAGAGTGACGACAGTGAAGGACGAGAGAGGACCAGGCCTGGGTTTTATTTTGTGTTTGGTTTTTTTGTTTATGCGCGGCAGTCGCCCGTGAGGGGCTGTCGCGCTGTTTTGTATTTATTTTGTCATTAAAGATTTATTTGAATGTTCGCCGGTTCCCGCCTCCTTCTTCCCGTCATTATGGAGTTTTTATCGTTACAATCATGACTTCTCATAGTCGTGGTGCATGCGCTAAACTCAGATTCAACCTACTCAGAGTCAACTGAACTAACACGATTTAGCTGTTCTGAAACCGAACACTCAAGAGTTCCCATCTCAGGGAAAGACAACACAGAGTTTGTTGAACGTCCTTTCTGGAATACACCCCTGAAGATCACTCAATTTGTTTTATTCAGTGTTACTAGCAAACACTAACAGCAAGGTACATTAGTGTTAGTATTTTTTAAGTATTAACTGTTCATACATTGCATTTGAAAAAGAAGCTATTGTGGCCCTTGTTGGTGAATTAAATATATTTTGTGGAATATGAATATATATATATATTTGTATATGTCAAAATAGTACAAGATTAGACTAATTCAATATATATGATATCAAATAAGGGTTAGCACAAATGTAATCTAAACGTAATCCAAAAGTAATCAGATTACGTTACCAAAAATGTGTCATCTAAGATATTATATTACTGACTACAAATTTTGTCATGTATCAGTAACTGATTACAATTCATAAGAAATCTACCCAGCTCTGCAGATACATTACACACTAAAGGAAAATGAAAACATTCAAAGCATCATATGACACTTTAAATTAAGTGTGGAGTTATTTTTAATGTCTGAAAAATAATTTAGGACCTAAAAACCAAAATCACTGATGTGGAATAATTTACTTAAGTACAGACCCAGTGCTGAAGAGTGACTGAAAAATTACAATTTTGATTTTCAGTTCTCAGATATTTATCATGTATTGGTTACTTTTTAAAATATAAATATTATTTTTTATTAGGAAGCTCTGAAGTTCTGCAAATCATTTATAAATATAAAACAAAGTTTGTTAATGTTTTGTTTTGTTTTTTCCAGCAAAGCTCTGAAACTGCAGCAGTGTTTAAAATGATTCTCTGAAAACAGACTCAGTCTTACCTCTGTTTCTGTGAGAGACTCATCTTTCCTCTCTTCTCTGACATACTGCAGCTAAACTGTCATTGATCAGCACTGGCTTGAGACAACAATCTGCTGTTCAGTGTGACCTGGAGATGATGATGTTAATGAGATGAAGAAATATGTTCAGTTAGCAGCAACAGCAACAAAAACACTGTATAAAATAAAGTGAGTTACAAACTAATGCACTGGTCTTATTCTGTTGTTAAGTGTTCAACTCGCTTCACTTGAGAATACTACCTCAGCAGCCGTTTATTAGCACTGTTTATTCATATTAAACATTTAAGATAACCCTTTTCAAACTCACTGTACACTACAGTCTCCGTGCTCACAGCGTCCCAAACACAAATCATTTTTATATTTATTTATTTATATTTTCGTTGTCTGGTTATTTGTGATTTCGGTATGGAGTTAAAGGTTATGATTATATTTTTTTGGTAGTAGGCTATTATAATCACATTGTGAGTGTATATCAGCACCTTTTGTTGTTTTCTCGTGATATATGATTGGACACGGAAGCGGTGACGTCAGACTCAACAAGCGGACTGAGAAATGTCTTAGTTAAAAAAGGGGGGGAGTCCAAGATGGCATCCTGCTAACTTAACTTTCGCCGAGCTCTGCTGACAAATTTTAAAAACGGCATAAATATCACTCCTTAAAGTTACTTTTATGCAAAATAACCCTTATCTATATTTCTGCTTTCTCTGATGTTTGAAATATGAAGTCGACCGCTGACAAAAGGAAAGATATGTCCCGTGTTTCGCGGCAATCTGACAAGATGGACTTTCACAACTATGTGTCTGTGGATGAAACGCTGCTTGGGGCCAGAACACCACTTTCTGATAGCCCAGCTAAACCTCCCTCCATGAAGGGCAAAGCAGATGATGATATCTCTTCTGTTGTTTCGACGCTTTCCAACTTGATCAATACTCGCTCTGACGTCTTAGAGAAAATGGTGAGTGAAAATGCTCTTAAAATTGAAGGTTTAAAAAAAACTGTGGACTTCGTATGTGCTGAAACTAAACGACATCAAAGGCCAAGTCAGTCACGTTGAGAAAAGATTGAACACTGAAGAGAAGAAGATGGGATTCTGTGAACAACGTCTCATTGACTTGGAAAGATATTCCCGACGCTGGAATCTACGTTTACACTGTGTTACTGAGAAGGAAAGAGAGGATGTAAGAGCGGAATCCATCCGTATCTGTGAAGCCACTTCCCTGAGGGAAGAAGCAGTCTAGCAGACAAAATCGATACAGTTCACCGCATTGGAAGGAGGCTCCAGAATAGTTCAGGTCCGCGATCGATCATCATTCAGTTTTCTTCGCGAGTTACGAGAGATGGTGTGTGGAAGGCAGCGAGGACGTCGAAGTTTCTTCGTGCCAATCATCTTCGCTTCACTGAGGATCTCATCGCAACTGATTGAGAAAGAAGACAGCTGCTTTGGCCTGCTGTAGATAAGGCTCGAAAGGAGGGAAAGAAAGCTCACTTCATTGGAGGTCGTGCCTTTGTTGATGGATCTGAAATTTTTCCACCTTAAGCATGGGAAACCAGTTCGTTTTTAGTGGGTGTAATATTTCATTTTAAGAAAGCTCACTAACCTGTTTGACTGAGTTCATGGCGAAGATTGGTTTTACCCGGCACTGTTAGTCAGCTATCGATGCACTTTTTTTTTTTTCCTCGAGGGTTCTACTACTGGTATTTTTGTTCTATTATCTCTTGTTCTGTTCTTTTGAATGTCTGTTTCAATTGTTTCCCTCAATGCCAGGGGGTTGCGTGACTAGGGCTGCATGATTAATCGCATGCATTTGTCATGCGTGTCTCATCAGTAAAGCCGGTTCCGTGATTAGCGGTAAGTGTCTGTCACCTGTTTTCAAACTGGAGCGGCAGTTAATACACAGAGCCGTAGTTCACTGACATGCTACGCAATATTCTGTTCATAATTGAGATTAATCGCATTCGATTATGAACACGATATTGCGTAGCTTGTCAGTGAACTACGGCTCTGTGTATGAACTCCCGGTGCATTTGAAAACAGGTGACGGATATTTACCGCTAATCACGGAACCAGCTTTACTGATGAGACACGCATGACAAATGCATGCGATTAATCGTGCAGCCCTATGCGTGACAATGTAAAGCGCAAAGCATTGTTTTTGTATGCTAAGTCTTTTAAAACTGACTCACTCTGTTTCCAATGACATTTCTTTTTGGAAAAACCAATGGGGCAATGAGGTTTGGATGGCTCATGGTTCAGAACATTCTGCTGGTGTTATGATAGTGAAAAAACCATTTTTCACAGGTTCAGTGTTACAGAGTTATATAGATCCTATGGGACACTTTCTTATTTTGGTAATTTGGTATTAATAATATATTTGTTTTATTGGTAAACATTTATGGGTATAATACCTCTAGAGAGAAAATGACTTGTTACTTGATGAGATAGGAGACAAAATTTTATTATGGGTTTAATAATTTCCTGATGCTGTAATTTGTATTGGTGGAGATTTTTAATATCACTCCTGATAATAATCTTGATAGATTTCCCCCTAGGCAGTCTACTTCTCCTAATTTAAAATTGAAAATGTTCATGGAGAAGTTGGATTTAGTTGATATTTGGAGGGAGAAGTTTCCAAATACTTAATCTTATACATGGGGTAACAAGAGTCGCTCAAGAGTTTCTCGTTTAGATTATTGGCTTGTACCATACTCTTTCAAAGATTATAATGTTTCGGTTAGTATTCTTCCCTATCCCTTAACGGATCACCACACTATTCTTCTTTCTACTCCTCTGTCCACAGGACACTCAAATATAAATTCTAGAGCCTCTTATTGGAAAATGAATTCATCTCTACTTAAGCATGATGAATTGAAAAAAAAAATAATTTCCTTTCTGATTCGATATTACTGGGTGAAAGCTTCTTTGGAAAAAAAATTTAGCTTAAATTGGGATTTGTTAAAATATGTAGGAATGTGTATTAGACATTTTAGCAGCATTTTGGCAAAAACAGAGAAGGGATGAGAGGGAGAGGTCATTTCAAAGATCATAACACTTCAAAGCAAAATTCAGGAAAGCTTATCGGAAACTGATCTAACAGAACTTACAGAGCTCCAATCTAAATTAGACAATATTTATAAATACAAAGCTGAAGGCTCTTACGTTCGTTCAAGGAGGAAATGGCTAGAACAAGGTGAACAGAGCTCTGCTTATTTTTTTTAGAATGGAAAAAACACACAACTCTAGGAATCTTTCTATTAGTTCTCTACAAATCAATGGCATTCTGACAGATAATTCTAAGGATATTGCCTCTTTTTGTAGTAACTTCTATTCAAAACTATATAAATCTAATTACTGTAAGGACTCAGCCTCCCTTTTTTTTCAGTCATTAAAGGAGGTTAAATCAATATCTAAAGATGAGCAGCTTGCCTGTGATAAAACTATAACTATCTCTGAAGTAATTGAGGGGATTGAGGGCCTTAAAAATAACAAATCTCCTGGCACCGATGGCCTAATGGTCGAGTTCTATAAAAACTTTGCTGAAGAATTAGCACCATTCCTGCTAAAGATGTTTTTGGAGAGTATTCAGTCAGAAACTTTGCCTTCTAGCTTAACTCAAGGACTTTTAACTCTGATACCTAAACCTAAAAAAGCTACAACATTGATTAGATAATTGGCGACCTATCTGTCTTCTAAATAACGATTATAAAATATTAGCTTGGGCTTTGGCCAAAAGACTTAAGTGTGTTTTGAGTTCAGTTATTGATGAGACTCAATCAGGATTTATGCCCAAAAAGACATATAGCAAACAATATCCGACTTTTTCTAGATTTATTAGACTATAGCGAATTAGTTGTTGATGACAGTTTTATTCTTTTTGTAGATTTTTACAAAGCTTTTGACTCTCTTGAACACGAGTTTATTTTTCTAGCTCTCCAAAAGCTTGGGTTCGGTGATCCATTCTGCAAGTTTATAAGAACTCTTTATAATAATGCCAACTGTTCCATCAACCTTAAATCGGGTACCTCACCTAGATTTCAGTTGTCAAGAGGAGTTCGTCAGGGCTGCCCTGTATCCCCTTATCTATTTCTTGTGGCTGCACAACTTCTTTCCTCCTTTCTTCTGAGTACTCATCTGCAAGGTATTACTATTGCCAACAAACATATACTTATTAGTCAGCTCGCTGACGACACTACCCTGTTCTTAAAAGACGAATTACAGATTCCGATTGCAATCCAAACACATTAAAGTTTTCTCTAAAGCTTCTGGTTTAAACCTAAATCTTAATAAATGTGAGTTGTTAGCCATTAAAACCTGTCCTTCTCTCTCTCTTTACGGTATTCCAGTTAAGTCACAGGTAACCTATCTGGGTATATCCATATGTAAGGATGATAAAGTCAGATGCAGACTGAAATTTGACCCAGTTGTTGGGAAAGCTAAACAGAAATTCAATTCATGGTTACAGAGAGATTTATCTTTGAGAGGACGAACCCTTATTGCTAAAGCTGAGGGTATCTCAAGAATTGCTTACCCTGCTCTCTCCTTATAAGTGGATAAAGCTGCATGTGCAGATATTGATAGAATGCTATTTGATTTTCTGTGGAAGCATAAGAGGCATTAAATTAAAAAGTCTGTGGTTATTAATAATTATGAATGTGGTGGTCTAAACTTTTTAGATTTTGCTTCTTTAAATAATACTTTCAAGATAAATTGGTTAAAGCAGTACTTAATTAAATCCTGATTCATTCTGGAATACTCTTCCTAGTCTTGTTTTCTCTAAGGTGGGTGGTCTCCCTTTCCTATTGCTATGTAACTACAACATCACCAAATTGCCCCTTTAAATTGTCTAATTTTCATAAAACAAGTGCTTTTGGCCTGGCACCTAATTTATAAACACAATTTTAGTCCTCACCGGTACTTTATTTGGATTAATTGTGTATGTATTATCTATAAAAATAAGTCGTTGTTTTTCCCAAACTGGGTTAAAAATAATTTTATTCTGGTTTCTCAATTAATCAATACTGATGGATACCTGTATTCATATTCAGAGTTTTTGAACAAGTACAATATACCTGTCACTCCACGAGAGTTTGCTATTGTAATGGATGCCATCCCTTATGGAGCAATAGCTCTTCTCAGAGATTCAGCTAGATCCCAGATTTCCTTATCAGTTGCTCATCCTTTTGATACAACGATTGGAAATATTTGTTTTTTATCTAACTCTTGTAGTCAGAACAGGAAAATTAGACAACTATTTCAAAATGAGATTGTTTCTCTCCCATACATTGTGTCGTACTGGAATGGCCAGTTTGTTGATATTCCATGGAAGAAAGTGTGGACTTTGTCATTTAAATATTTAATAACCAACAAGGTTAAGGATGTGTCTGACAAATTACTTCATCTTTTTTATCCTGTGAAGCTTTACTTAAAAAGATGTTTCCTGATATTGACACTTTATGTTTTTTTTTGTGGTGCTGAACACGAATCCATTTCTCATCTCTTCTGGGAATGCACATATACAAGTCTGTTCTGGAAGAATTTTTGTATCTTTGTTCACACATTTTCATCACAGAGTTTTTCTTTGTTATATAAAGATGTTTTAATTTGGTCAGCACAGCTTCGATAAATAATGTAAAGGACCAATATTTTTGATAAACCTATCTATTTTTCTAGCGAAAATTTTTATACATAAATGTAAATTTCAGGATGCTAAGCCCTACTTTTTTATTTTCTATAAAGGAACTTAAATCCTACCTGGACACTCTCAGTACATCCAGCAATTCCAAAGCCCTTAAAACTGTCTCACTATGTCATTTGCATAATATTCTCCTGACTATATAATCTGTAGCTGTGCTCGCAATTGTATTTATCCCTGGCATTGACTTTGTATGCTCTTAGCAACTCAATAAAAAAAAAAATAAAAAAAAAAAATTCTTATTTAAAAAATACTTTCGATTTCGCATCACAAAAACAACAGCCTCACCCAAAACGGAAATACGAAAAACACTTTCAGAAACAGATTCGTGTTCAAAAACCCCTCTTTGAAAACATACTCGCGGTCTTGTCCACTATAAAAGATAATTTATAAGTATTTGAAACGCTATTTTTTCTGTGCTTTAGGCCTGTCGCTTGTCAGCAATTAATTCACATATCTCTCAGACGGATCGGATTGGATTAAATATAGAAAACAATGTCCGCGAGTGTTAAAATTAGTAGAGTCTGTGTTAAAGTTATAGCCTACCTGTACAAATGTTTTCTAGGACATAAAATGGATCAAATCCAGCGAGCTATGCTTTCTCTCTTGCTATAGTGTCCTCGCTGCAGGGCTGTGGAATGTGGGAATTTTGTGAATCCGGAGGCGTTGGGAATCGAGAGTCGAATCCAAAGGAATCGATTCCATCAAGGGGAATAATCGACTCCTGATTCAGAGCCTTTTTTCAGTTCAACAAATCTTATATATGGGTGTCTCTCAAACGAAAGGCTGCACACATTTAAATTCACGAAAATAAACGAAAACGAGTCGGTACTGATCATCTGAATTTTAGGATGCAGCTTTCTGTTTGAGAAGCACCATTCATTAATCATTCCTCTCCCTCATGCTCGCTAAAAGCTGTTATTACCCAGCACACACAACAACGTTGTAAAAAAGTTTTTTTTTTTTTTCAACAATTATTCAACAATTAATATAAAGCTGGCAAAGTCTTGTTTTGCAGTTGTTTCGACTTGAATTTGAAAATCAAATGTTTAATAAATTAATTTAGAACACAGTTTTATGACACAACTTCAATGTCTTGTTACAGATTAGACAAACATTTTTATAGTGGTTTTAGCCACAGAACTATAATTGAACACATACTATAGAAAATTAAACCAATACATAATTTAGTTTAAAATAAATACAATCTTCTTGTTAAGGATTTCTTTAAGAACATTTTGCATTTTGCTACGTTTTTAAAATAAAAAATTTATTTATTTATTAAGTTTTTTTTGACATTAAATTACATATAAATAATTATAAATTACTTAAAAAATAGTTGTAGAAAGTTTTTATCACGTTCGTATGTCTCCAACGTCTCCATTCTTACCACGTCCAAATCTAAATAAGCCAAAAGCATAAATATATACCAATAAAACACAATTTCACATAAAATACAACACATGAAAACTGCAATGACTGGCAAATTTGAATATGAGAACATTTAACAAAGTCCAAGAAATTTCAGTGCATAGATATTTTAACAGAGAAAAAACAGCATTTAATTTGTGAAATGTAAACTATTTAATTTCAGCTAGTTTCAAATTATTCTATTGCAGTTATAATAATAATCATACTGCAATCTTAATACTTGTTTGTACTAAACGTAAAGCTTATATTTTAAGGATTTTGCATCAACACAAATTACAGGTACATGTACTCTATGCCCCGCCTCCTAAACACGACTGTGACGAGTGGGGCGGGGCCAAGAGCCGTGGGAACGGAGCGATGCCGATGGAGTGATTGGGGAATGAGCGACACCTGCTCCACTCACCGGTCTCGAGTCCCACGGAGGAGATTGGGAGGATACAAAAAAGGAGCGACGACAGTGAAGGACGAGAGAGGGCCAGGCCTGGGTTTTATTTTGTGGTTTGGTTTTTGTTTGTTTTATCTTTATTTGGTTATTATAGTTTTATTTGACTATCCGCCGGTTCCTGCCTCCTTCTTCCCGTGAATATGAAGTTTGTTATATTGTTACACTGGTGCCGAAACCCGGGAGGAAGGAGGGACACGCTGCCGAAGATCCCTCGCCGCTGGGGTGAATCCGCGGTGCCATCGAGCAGGGCGTAGCAGTCTGGCGCCGTGGACGCTCGAGGCGGTGGGCTGGAGTGAGTTGCCGGGGGCGGACGAACTCACTGGCGGCTGCCGTCCGTGAGGGAGCTGGGGAGTCAGCGCCGTTCGCCAGGGGGCCAGAGCCTGCTGCCATCCATGGAACGAGGAGGAGCAGGGAACGGGGGACTCCTGCCGGCTGCCCAAAACCGGAGGAGCCGTCCACCGGGCGGCGGAGGAGTGTCGTGCCGTCCACCGAGGGCCGTGCAGTGCCGCCGCCAGGCACCGCGGAAGACTTCACACAGCTGGTGGAGGGCTGAGCAGCAGTGTCTGGGAACCGGAATTTTTTTTTTTCTCCTCTCTCTCGTCTCTGTCGCTCCTCATCCTTCCATCTCCTTTTCTCTCACCTTGTCTGTCTGTCCTACCCCCAGGTTCCCGCAGCCACTGTGAGCAGTCGGGAGTAGAGCGCAGTCTCGTGGGTACCCCCCGGATGGGGGTATGTGACGAGTGGGGCGGGGCCGAGAGCCGTGGGAACGGAGCGAGGCCGGTGGAGTGATTGGGAAATGAGCGACACCTGCTCCACTCACCGGTCTCGAGTCCCACGGAGGAGATCGGAAGGATACAAAAGAGGAGCGATGACAGTGAAGGACGAGAGAGGACCAGGCCTGGGTTTTATTTTGTGTTTGGTTTTTGTTTGTGCATAGCAGTCGACCGTGAGGGGCTGTCGCGCTATTTTAATGTTTATTTGGTTATTAAAGTTTTATTTGAGTGTTCGCCGGTTCCCGCCTCCTCCTTCCCATGATTATGGAGTTTTATGTTGTTACAACGACGATTTTAACAAAGCTCATCGGTCTGAAAAGTGAGGTCTGCTGTGATTGGCCAGCTATCCAGTCCGTTGTGATTGGCCGAATACCTCAAGCGTGTGACAGAAATGTTACACCTCTTAACAAATAGTGATCCCCTGTCCGGCTGGAGCGACGAGACATAAACATTAAAACCTATTATAAACGTGATGTAAACATCATTTCTAGTCGTGTCCTATTTTGTAAGGCCAAACAAAGTAGTTTCACTTTCACAGTGAAACACACAGCGTCTATAAGACATGGCAGCAGCGGAAACAACAATACTACAAAGAGAATAAAAAGTACACCTATCTTTGTGTGAACAGAAATATGCAGGGATTTAAACTAATAAACTTTTGTTTAATTTCACTATTTAAATTCATGTAGGTGAATAGGCTAATACAGACTACTGTTTTATAATTGTCAATGTGACAATGCAAGAGACATTAACAAATCTGTTTTCATCATATTAGGCATAGGATTAATAAAGTGAGAGCACTATTATGAATGAATTAAAAAGAAAAAAAAAAAACCTGATAATATTTACATTCTTCAACACAGACAACAATCAAAGAGAAAGAGAGATGGTGATGGAAGTAATACTTGAAATATTTCTTAAGGCCACTCCTGTTTGGGATTTATTATTGTGTATTGTCAAAAATACACAAATCTTCTCTTTTTTTCCAGTTTGTAGTGTGGATCACTGCATCATTTAATCTGGTTCTCATGTTTAAGAATCCATTATCTTGACAAATCATTTATGCGTTCACTGACTTGGTTTTAAACTTGGTTATCGCTACTGTACTTCAGTAATCATCCAGCACTCATGCGTCCCATCGAGTAATGGGTCTGTTTACTAACCTGACCCACACTCTACAGTGATCAAAATATCTCTAAACTCTTAGGATCTGTATTTACCTTCTTTATATTAATTGTAAGATTGAGACCATTGTAGCAGTCGCCTGAGAGAATTCAAATCATACCAGGCATGACTGAATATTACCTGCATTCATGTAGAACATCATAATACTATAATACAAATGTTTTATGTATTTCATAAGATCGACAGAACTTGAAATATGAGATTTTGTGTTATAATAAAAGCGACAAAGCATAAAGCTTATCACAATTATTGGGTGACTGGTGCACTACAAATAATGAATGTACTTAAACTTATATTTTTTTCTAAGCATTTATAGCAGCAATCAAACGGCTTATGAATAGTCACAATGTTTTACCTCAGAAAAGACAATACGTTTTTTTTAGATGAATTTATTTATGAAGCATGTTGGGTTGTGTTTTTACTTATTTGTTTTTTGTATTTCTATGTGATCTCTTGTGTTTGTTATATGATGCTAATATGCTAATTGTCACTTGTGGGATTAATAAAGTTGTTAATTTGAGCTGGATCTGAAGATGATCTACTCTGAATGTATTTTCTATGTTTGTGTTGTAGATGTTTGAATGAAACAATGTGGATCCTCTGGTGTTTCAAATGTGTAGCTGTAATAAAAGTCTTCTCACACTCAAAGCACATATGATCTCTCACACCAGTGTGTATCTTCTGATGAAGTTTTAAATTCCCCAGTTCTGAAAAGCTCTTTCCACACAAAGAACATGAATGTGGTTTCTCTTTTGAATGAACTTTCAGGTGACTCTTCAGGTGTGAAGCTCTTACAAATGTTTTTCCACATTGATCACATGGGTGCAGTTTCTCTCTGGTGTGGATGTTCTCGTGATTTTTCAGGCTTCCTAAATCTGCGAAGCTCTTCTCGCACTGATCACATGTGAACGGTTTCTCTCCAGTGTGGATCCTCATGTGAACACTGAGAGTAAAGTTGGTTGACAAACTCTTTCCACACTGAGTGCAGGTGAAACTTTTCTTGTTTCTTCTTTTCAGTAAAGAAACTCTTTCTGTCTGTGAGCGAGTGTTTTCGCTGGTTTTGCCGTGATGATGTTTCTGCTCTTCACTCTCCTCCATCAGATCTGAAATGAAAGTAAAAGCGTTACAATATAAATAAATCAAAAATAAATCAGAGAAATGTGAAGTGAAAGCAGACTATGCAAAATTATGATCATTTTTATGAAATGAGGTACAATGATCTATATTATAATATGGACACAAACCCATGTTTCTGTAGTGAGAACTATTCAATGTTTGATCAGCTGCACAATTGGTTTGGTGCACAAGATGGCACTGTGAGCTTCAGCGATGTGAGTGTGTGCGTGTTTTATGACATCTGCATTTGTTGTAACTTAAAGAAACTTATATATGAAACTTGACCAGTAGTGTTAATTTTGTTAACGAAAACTATAACAAAAAAAGTTAGTTGATGAGCTTTTTCCCCACGACTAAGATGAGACAACAATAAGGTCAATAAATGATAACTGTGACTATATTGCAACATGCAGTTTTGTTGACAAAAAAGACGAGACTATAATGTATTCTCAAAAAAAGAAAAAGAAGACAGAATGTTATTGTGGACTGCTCTACAAACAGAGCTGGGTAGATTACTTATAAACTGTAATCTGGTACTGATTCCAAATTACATGACAAACATTATAGTTAGTAACATAATCCATTACATTACACATTTTAGGTAATCTAATCAGACTACTTTTAGATTACTTTTGACCTAACTTGATTTAAATAAGATAATATTCTACCATACTGACATAAAAATACAAAGAGTAAAACATTTATTCCATTTGTTATTTATAACATGAAGTGCATTATTACATTACATCAAGGTTTCCCAAACAAGGGTTTGTGACATTAATAAAAAGCTAATTAATGACATCATATAAAAGATATGTTAAAATAAATAATTTCAAAATCAATCAAAATTAAATCTTACTAAAAAAAAAAAAAAAAATTTCATTGGTTTACCTGAATGTCAGAAAACCATTACAACATGCAAATGTGATACTTAATTATTAATAAAAAAAAAATTAAGTCTCAGAGGTGCTTCAAGTAAATATATTTGGTGAAAGAGGATCAGATGAGAAAAGTTTGTGAATTTTTGCGTTTTAATGTGTTTGAAAGACAAATGCATTCCAAATACACAGTAATACATGGTTAAATAAGCTACAGAGTGGTGATTCAAATAAAAATCAATGTGTTCATCAGTAGTTGATGCAAAGTTGAAACGCTTCTTAAACATAAAATGATTTCAAATGCTGTCGCTGACTAATGACTGATCTCTGTGTGAATGTCCACAAAACTGGACGACTTTCTGAGTGTACATCAGCTGTATTTTAGAAAGAAACATTTGAAAGATGGAAAATAGGGATTAGGGAGAATCCATAAATTATGAATAATTATATGTAAATAATATAATCATGTAATCCATAAAAAAGTAACTGCAGTCTGATTACAAGTATTTAAAATGTAATTTAGTCTAATTACAGGTACTTAATTTTTGAATCTGATAACATAAACCAGATTACATATAAACAGTTACTACGGTTCTGTCTACACGCCTCTAACACACAAGCGTTCATGAGTGCGGTTGCCAGATATCAAGAGTTCAAATCCCTGAATCAGAGCTTCGCTGTTACAAGGATACATTTTCTGCCCAGTGTTATGCTTATTTTAAGCAATCTTGCAACCATGTGCACGAGCTCTCTCCTCATTATAGAAGCACCGCCGCTGAGGATCTGAAAACACTGACACACAAGCTGAGTTTATCAATCTAAATGAACACGTCATGAGATCTTGTATATATTGTTTGTGATTGTGGTAGCTGAATAAATACACTTACTAAACTGCTGCTGTTTTAATACAGAAAAAGGCTATTGCAATTTGGAAATAGTGGAATAACTATTAGGAATTTCACTGTTATCATATTTTTCTTTGTTTCACCAGTTTTCATAATGTAGACAGACTGAGTGCATGAGTCTTTGGTGTTATTTTATATAATAAAAAGCCTAATAAATCAGCACATTACATGAGATAAAATAAACCACGTGTGTGTGAGTCCACATTCTATTGCTTTGTGTTTATATTATGATATATGATTATAATTTTGAGCAAAAATCACTTTTATCAGTTTAGCCATTATACAGATAGATTATATCATGATTGCTATCAGATATTTCTGTTTGCCTCTCTGCAATCCCTCCTCCCTTTTTACTCCTTTTCTTCTGTCTCACTCCCTCCTCTCTTCTGTGTTCTCTCTCTCTATCTCAGTATATACACTCATGTACACACATGTATATTTCCTCATGATTTTGGATGTTCAGACCAGGACGTGGGCTATAGGCCCGAAGGTTATTGAGTTCGAACTGTCCTTCTGCTCAGAGTTGAGGTATCCTTGGCGAAAAACATCCTGTCCATATTTCAATTCTACAGATGTAATCTACATCCTGTGGGATCTAGAGGCAGTAGGAAGAAAAACCCTTTGTTTGCTAGAAATTCCTATTTGATGTACAGTAGTGTACAGTTCTTATTGGATAATCCCCTACACCACCCCTTGCAATGCAACTACATAATGTGTGAATGAAATAATAAACTCTGAAGAAGTTTGTGAGCAGACTAAAAGGCTTAATGTTCATTTACTTCTTTCCATGAGTTCATGCAAGGACTGAGAATGGTTGGACGGCATCGAAAGATAAAGACAAAGAAATATGTAATGTAACATACAGCATGTTTGATTGTTTCGATGGGTTAATGCAAGGACTGAGAATGGTTGGACGGCATCGTGATAACTAAAAAATGGTAAAACTAAGATTAAATTAAAAATGGCTGCCAAACTTAATCGTTGGTTAATTATAGCCGTCAAAGATCGCAGACGGCCCCTAACTTTTCACATCAAACTGGAGGAGAAAGGATCAGATGAAAGGGCTTGACTGTTTTGATAAAACATTGTTGCAGTGACATTATTTATAACTAAGTGCAAAATAATAAATCCGTACATTTGAGTAAACTCTTCATAGATTAAGTTTAACAAGACTCACTGAACAGCGTCCAAACTTATAGCCATACTGCATATCTGTGATATATTTACGATGTTAATCATATTTCTTCAGACAGAATAATCATTTCTATTCATTTTTGATTTACGCGATTGAAAATGCCTCTCCCAGCGCTTGTATGTTTGCCATTGACTCACACAGAATTCGTCCTTCGCCTCAATCTTAGACATAACAGACAAAAGTGTCACATGACTTCAGTACACTTCCGATTGATATCTGACCACAACAAACAGATACACGCTCTGACCCACGACATCCCAAACAATAAACACGCGATTACAGGGTAATGCGGATTTGATTTTTATAGAAAATATTGAAAAAACTAACTTGTGCAGCGAGGCTATAAATAGCATATTTTTACAACAGTAAACGACCAAATTTTGTCTACAAACACTTCGGGGTTTAAAGTGAGGTTTTGAGTAGTGTACTAATAATTTCATAAATAGTCTGATATAGCTTGAACGTTACTAGATAACAGGTGCGGTTCTTCTTCATTAATCACACGTAAGGTCGGCCATGTTTTGTTGTATTTTTATTGCTTTTAATAAAGTGGGGAAATTGGAACTGAAGATTTTTATAGGCTAATAATGGCGGAAATATTAAAAGAAAATGCGGGATGATTTCCATGTCATCGTTTCGTGAGAGAACAATAGAACTTCATGAATGGAGGATCAGAGCCAAATAAACATGAGAAAGCATAAAGGAGCAGTTTCCCCAATCCGTAGCCTTCTATAAAAAACACAACATGGCATAGCATTTCATAAAATCACAGTTTTACAGATTATATTATGAAATTTCAAATGAAGCAAATTCTACACATGTTTCTAAACACATATCCTACATCAACAATTTTTTAAATACATTTAAAAAATATGTGTTTTTTCATATTTCTATTTTGTTTTTTATGTTTGAGTTATATATCTTTATTATCATAACATAGTAATTCTGATTCCTGAACAATATGAAGTGTCAGCTTTGTGAACATACTGTCCATGAGCAGAAACCTTTTATTTTGGTATGTCATTTCTGTCTCTATTGAAAATGGGGGTTGGTAAGGGGTTAATAATAATCTTATTGTTAAAATGTCAAGTTTTCATTGACTAAAACTAGACTAAAAGTTGAGACTTTTAGTCGACTAAAACTTGACTAAAACTAAACAGGGTAAGGCTGACTAAATATGATAAAACTAACAAGGACGTTTAACTGTTTTCTACATTATATTTCTAAACACTATATTTCACTGGCCATGTTGTTGTTGGGAAATTATGTTTTATATTTTATTTAAATTGATTTCCATGTCATTTTTGACCTACTTAAAGGGCATTTTCCCCTAACTTTATTAAATGCATGCATCATCTTTCATATCAAATTCTTACATTTTATTAATAATTTCACTTAATATAAGACAATATAATAAGACTGTCCTGCTGTTATCTTTGTTTGGAACTATTTTTTTTGTTATATTTTTGGTTATTAAACAGTCAACTGTGACAAATATATCAAATTCAAATATTGAACTACTCGTTTTAACTCTTTAAAATGTCAAATTTCCAATCGTGGTTTCCGTGGTTTAATTGAATATTTTGGTCTTTTGGTCGTGTTTTGTTGGTTTGTTTGTTTTATATGTTATAAATAAGTTACATTTTTATGTTTCCTCTGTGTGCAGTTGTGTTAATTTGTTTTATTTCTCCACAAGATTCTCTCTCAGACAGACTGTGTGAGCTTCAACTGGCATGACCTTGTTACTGATCCATTATCAATCGCCGTTTACACAGAATGTAATAAAATCAGAATCATTCTCACCAAGATTTAGGTGCTTCCCTAATTAGATGTTTTAATCAGATTAGTTGTCCGGTTGGGCAAGTAAAATTATCTTCTTTCACTTTTTGTCCTGGACAAGCATTAATGTCGAGCTCTGTTACTGTATATAAACTTCAACCTGCCAGAGTGACTAGCAGGAGTGAACATGTTACCCGCCACTGCTGAAATCAACATATATACACATATACAAATAAATTTTTCAGCCTCATTGATGAGGATGAAGAATAAACAGCAACCTGTTTGTTCTTCAGTGTGTTTGATTCTGCAGGGTTCTGGATCTTCATGTTCTCTCTGTCCTTCAATAAACTCTGTCTCTGCAGATTTCACTTCTTCCTGATGCTTTGATACTTGTACTTGTGAGCTGAAAAAAATCAATAAGTCCATTATCTATTATTATTCATCTTCTCTTTTATTAATATACAGGCACATAAATATATAAGAAAAAAACATACAATTAAGCAATGTAAGAATTTAAAAATTGAAAGGATAAACACACATGAATAAATGCTGTAGTGATAGTTTCATCTTGTAATGTCACAATAACTGATCGTGTTGTTTTCTGGTCTTAATGTGTCAATTAACAGATTTAAAGTCATCAGTATAATGAATGAGGTGAAAACAGGATCTATTATCATGAAATAAAGAGGATTTTCATCAGCTGATAATATTGATGAGTCTCAGACTATAAACATTTACATTAAATTTACATTTAATCATTTAGCAGACGCTTTTATCCAAAGCGACTTACAAAGGAGAACAATAGAAGCAGTCAGACCAAGAAGAGAACAACAACGGTATACAAGTGCCATGACAAGTCTCAGTTAGTCTAGTACAGAACACGTAGCCATGTTTTTTTGTTTTTTTTTTAAAGAATATGATAGACAACAAAAGAAAAGGTAAGTACTAGTATTAGTTGGTTAAGTGCTGGCGAAAAAGATGAGTCTTTAGATGTTTTTTGAAAATGAGTAAAGACTCAGCTGTTCGAATTGAGATCGGGAGGTCATTCCACCAGCTGGGAGCAGTCCAGGAAAAAGTCCGTGAGAGTGATTTTGAACCTCTTTGGGATGGCAACACAAGGCGTCGTTCACTTGCAGAGCGCAAACTTCTGGAGGGCGCATAAGATTGAACTAGTGAGTTTAGGTTTTTTGGCGCCGTGCCAGTGGTCGTCTTGTAGGCAAGCTTCAGTACCTTGAATTTGATGTGAGCGGCTACTGGTAGCCAGTGTAACCTGATGAGGAGAGGAGTAACATGGGCTGTTTTTGGCTCATTGAAGACAACCCTCGCTGCTGCATTCTGGATCAGTTGCAGAGGCTTGATAGTACATGCAGGAAGGCCTGCCAAGAGAGCATTACAATAGTCCAGTCTGGAGACGAGAACAAGAGCTTGGACAAGAAGTTGGGTGGCTTGCTCTGACAGGAAGGGTCTAATCTTCCTAATGTTGTATAAGGCAAATCTGCAGGACCGGGTCATTGTAGCAATATGGTCTGTGAAGCTTAACTGATGATCCATCACAACTCCTAGTTATGCTGGCTGTCCTGGAAGGAGTTATGGTTGACGAACCCAGCTGTATAGAGAAGTTGTGATGAAACGATGGGTTAGCTGGAGCCACCAGCAGTTCAGTCTTAGTAAGGTTGAGCTGAAGGTGATGGTCATTCATCCAGCTTAGGGCTGGACAATATATCGAACGATATGACCATGCGCATCTCGTCAGTAAAGCCGGTTCCATGATTAGCGGTAAATCCCCATCACCTGCTTTCAAATGGAGCTGCAGTTAATACACAGAGCCGTAATTCACTGAGAAGCTACGCTATATCGAGTTCATTATCGAAGGCGATTCATATTCAATAATGAACTCGATATAGCGTAGCTTCTCAGTGAACTACGGCTCTGTGTATTAACTGCAGCTCCATTTGAAAGCAGGTGATGGGGATTTACCGCTAATCATGGAACCGGCTTTACTGACGAGATGCGCATGGTCATATCGTTCGATATATTGTCCAGCCCTAATCCAGCTAGAAATGTCACTCAGACAGGCTGAAATGCGAGCAACTACCGTCGGGTCATCTGGTTGGAATGAGAAGTAGAGTTGAGTGTCATCAGCGTAGCAGTGA
The DNA here is from genome assembly GCF_018340385.1 of Cyprinus carpio. Taxonomy (NCBI): domain Eukaryota; kingdom Metazoa; phylum Chordata; class Actinopteri; order Cypriniformes; family Cyprinidae; genus Cyprinus; species Cyprinus carpio. The sequence continues at coordinate 4,664,754 of NC_056618.1, read as the reverse complement.
TAGGAAAAGCCATGCTTCTGAATGACAGATCCTAATGACGTCATGTAGATGGAGAAGAGAAGTGGTCCAAGTACTGAGCCTTGAGGAATTAATTTTTAACACACACACACAGATTAATTAAACAACTTCAATGGATGTGTCTTGAACACATACTATAGAAAATTAAACCAATACATAATTTAGTTTAAAATAAATAAATCTTCTACCTCATCTTCAAAGACTGTCTTTTTACAGATTTCTTTAAGAACATTTTGCTACGTATTTAATACGACAAATGTCGTTTTCTTTTCTTTTTTTTTTTTTTGACGTTATAAATTCGTTTTTTCACAACGTTGTAGAAACGTTTTTATCACGTTCGTATGTATCCTTCCAACGTTTTAAAAATGTGTTTACCACGTACAAACTGGTAATTTACATGCTCCAATCAAAATGCTTTCTTTACCGTGTTAAATATGAATAGTCATCTTATTACCAGCCCTTTTTGACATTTCGCCTTATTACTTGTAGCGTTGCTGATTTTTTTTTGTTTTATATTTTTTTGTTATGTTTTGAAATACTAATATTTTTTTATAATAAAAAATTTAGTCACTCATCGTATTTATTCACAAAATATGAAAAGTAATATGATATGGGTAGTTCACACACACACACACACACACACACACACACACACGCACACACACCTAAACAAGCCAAAAGCATAAATACATACCAATAAAACAAAATTTCAAATAAAGTACAACACATGAAAACTAATTTGAATATGAGCACATTAACAAAGTCCAAGAAATTTCAGTGCATAGATATTTTAAAAGAAAAAAACGCATTTAATTTGTGAAATGTAAAGTATTTAATTTAAAATAGTTACAAATTATTCTATTGCAGTTATAATAATAATCATATTGCAATTTTAATACTTGTTTGCACTAAACGTAATGCTTATATTTTAAGGATTTTGTTTTTCAACACAAATTACAGGTACATGTACTGTGCATATTTTTTTCTCCTCTATGCCCCGCCTTCTGAAACGCGATGATTTTTACAAAGTTCATCGCTCTGAAAAGCGAGGTGTGCTGTGATTGGCCAGCTATCCCGTGTGTTGTGATTGGCCGAATGCCTCAAGTGTGTGACGGAAATGTTACGCCCCTTAACATACTGTGATGCCTTGTCTGGCCGAAGCGATGAGACATAAACATTTAAACCCATTATAAATGTGATGGAAACATGATTTCTATTCATGTTTTCTTTTGGAAGGCCAAACAAAGTAGTTTCACTTTCTCAATGAAAAAGCATCACACACCGCAGAGTGTGAGCGGAGTTGGGTGGCTTGATTGGGTTTGTAGGGGGGAGCGTACCTTGGTCTTGCAGCAACCACATGTGACGACCCCAGGCTGGACTCCAGTTCGTCCATGGTGAAAGCCGATTCGGCGATCCACAGTGCAAAGTTGATGTATTTCCTCAGCGACCAGCACGGATCAGTCCTCTTTTGGAAGGCCAAACAAAGTAGTTTCACTTTCACAACCACAGGCGGCAGCAGCAACAATACTACAACAAGAATAAAAGGAACGCCTTCTTTCTTTGTGTGAATATTTGGCCAGTGTTATGCAAATCTTCCCACATAATGATGTAGATATGTGGAGGGGTGTTAGAACAAGCCGTTTTAGGAGAGCATTTAGGAGGGTGTGCACGAGTCTTAACTTTGATAAAGAATATTTATATGGATTTGAGACTTTAGTCTTTGCAACTTCACAGATCTTCTTCATGCACCAAGAGCTTGTAACACTCCAAAGAAAAAGAAAAATTGAAATCGCATCATATGACCCCTTTAAATATCAATATAATAATTAAATATTACATATAACTTGGTATATATATATATTTTTTTTTTTTGTTTAGTTGGTGCAACGATGAGTAGTGGTGATATTTATTTTGTACAATATTTGCAACTGCTTTTTGTCACAAGCAACACAAATTAAAATTGTCATATTATAGGGACTACTGTACAGACATTTAGAAGTTGATTTTAAAATGCAACGCATTTAAAAATGAAAAAAAAAAAAAAGCTATGTAAACACTTGCATTTTTACAACACTGTAAGTGTGTCCCATCAGGTAATGAAGTTCCACACACACGTGTGATCTTCATCCTCACTTGAACACTTGGGCCATATACAGTAAATACGACATATAAGTCGTCAAATGGTCAAGTGCAAAGACCGCAAGTGTGGGTATTTGGACAAGGCAAGAGTCCCTTCAAGCTAACAATTTTTGGTTCCCAAAATTAGGTTAGGCTCTGAGGATGCTCTATTTACGCTCCTAGAAGGAAGGGCCGTACCCAGCATTGAGCTTCATATCAGCTGACTCAATATTTACATTCTTCAGCACAGACGACAATCAAAGAGAAAGAGACTGTGATGAAGAGAAAGAGAGATGGTGATGGAAGTAATCCTTGAAATATTTCCTGTTTGGGATTTATTATTGTGTATTGT